>NW_026294480.1:45248245-45848245 GCF_007827085.1 Peromyscus californicus insignis | reverse complement strand
TTTATTGTCTTGAAGCATTCAGTGGTGTTCAGTGGTCCAACCAGAAAGTGTAAATATGTAGGAACATCAAAATTCTTCTCTATATATGGTTTAAGTTGTAAAGAAAATCTATATGCATTTGAGGTGAGGGTGAATACAAATGATATCTATGTTGAAAGTATTCTTTTTAGGAAGATGCATATCTTGGGGTCTTGCTTAAGTTTCTCTGTTAATGATACTTTCACTGCATTGAAAGAACAAGATTCCAATTATTATGAGAATGTATATGTTCAATAAATTGCAAATAATTAAAATAGTATAATAGTGGATGGCTATAACTCAGTTTGACATCTATTTATTCCCACTGCATGTAGAACCATGGTTTGTGAAAACATTGGGAGATAGGAAATATATATAGAAAATTTTTTAGCACCTACATCTGCATTTACAAAGGCCTTCAGTATCAAATGATTTCTGGGGTAAGGGTGAAAATTGCCCAAGTATATAATATATTTGGACAAAATTATCTTTATTGAATACCATTGCTATTTGTACAACAAATAAATACCAAATAAAATCTATTTGTCCACAGGTTCCAAATCATAGAGATAGTGGAAGAATGAGATTTTTATTACAAATAAATATAGCATGTTGGTGAACAAGAGAACAGGTTGAGAGCCAAGTCAGAGGGGAAGGCAGTGGGTGGATGGTATTTGTATTGCTTGGGGGATTTAGTGCCCAGCAACAAACTGAACAGAATTACAGAGATATGGACAGATAGCAGGACAAAGAGCAGTCACCAATCAGTTCACAGGAAAAGCAGGAAGCAAGGAGCTTAGACCTTTCAGGAAGCAGAGAGCTGTCACTGACTTAGTATTTCGATCACACCTGTTTCCTCTCCTTATTCCATGCTACGTGACTATGTTAACAACATTTTGAGAGAGCTACGGCTCGTTTTTTCCTTCCTGAGAGAGGATCTCCATTTTTTTAGTCCTTGTAATTAGCACAACAACCAGAAAACCCTGCAGACACACTCAAGATGACAGGTGTCAAGTGGGAGAATTGTTCATCACTTCTGCAGATGGTGGCAGTGACTCTTGCAGACTTTGTTCTCTTGCTTTGCCATCAGACTCGTCCTCGGTCACGAACATCTGTCTACCTGTTGGCACATTACCTCTGACCACTCGTTAGTCTGGACTTGTGGTGAAATTTGGGGCTCTTCAATGCTGTCAAGCTGATTCCTCGTATTCACCCTTCATTTCTCCATTAAATTTCAAGGTGTGTGTGTGTGTGTGTGTGTGTGTGTGTGTGTGTGTGTGTGTGTGATTCTTATTTGAGTTTAAGTTGATGCTTTATTAACAATAGGGTAATAATATTGGTAGTCCTTGCCTCTCCTTTCTCTCCAAGCCCAAAGGTCCACATACTACTTGTATATTTTGTTGTTCTAATTTCTGAATGTTGCCCAGAGGTCAATGTCCATTGTTTTCCTTGATGATTCACCTGATTTTTTTTTTTAAGACAGAGTCTCGTACTGGACCTGGAATTCATCAATTTGGCTAGTCTGGATGCACATTTATTCCCAGTATCATGGGTACAGACAATGTTCCATCATGCTTTGGTTTTCACACAGGTGCTGGGGTGGGGATCCAAACTTAGGTCCCTATGCTTGTGCTTTGCCAGATAAGCTCTCTCCCCAGCCCATGTCACATTTTAATATGTGTATTCTGATCAGTAAAAACGGGAGGAATCAATCAGACATATAGCTAAGAAGAGTCTAGAATCAGGAACTAATGGACAAAATTCAAATCCTAGGCTTAGCGTGTTCTATTGAAACTGGAGGAAATCATTTTTCTTTCAGTATTTTCATTTTATTATACATAAAATGTAGATCACTGCCATGTGTGACATTAGAGACTACCGTGATGATGAAAATAGTTTTCACATATAAAAGTTCTATGAATATGCATGGTGCATTTAGTTAGTCCCATATTACACACACACAAAACTTGTCATTATGAATAATTAGGTCCTACTCTGTATCAGAGAACCTCAGTATCAATCAAACTATGTAAGGTTATATTTTTATAGTAGTTAATTAATCTTTTAAAAGCTACTAATGTCTTAAACAAAAGTAAATAAAGATTCTTAAATAAAAAATTGTAGATGTTGTTTTCCTTGTTTATCACTTATTTTATTCATTGATCAATACTACTAACTACCATTCATCAAAACATGTCCAATTGTTTGCTGGGCAGTGGTGATGCACAACTTTAATCTCAGCACTCGGGAGGCAGAGTCAGGCGGATCTCTGTGAGTTCGAGGTCAGCCTGGTCTACAGAGCGAGGTCCAAGACAGGCACCAAAACTACTCTGTCTCAAAAAACCAAACCAGACCAAACCAAACATGTCCAATTGTTCCAGAATGCTCTGAGCATTAAAGTATTTCTATCCTTAGATCATTATAGACACAAATAATTCTTTTAAAAAATGCATATGGATGTTTTGTCTGTGAGTTTGTCTGTGCATCACAGATGTGTCTGGTGCCTGAGGAAGTGTTGTACAACCTGGAGCTGGAGTTACAGATAACTGTGAGCTGCCATGTGAGTGCTGGGAATCAAACCCAGGCTATACGCAAGGGCATTCAGTGCTCTTAACCCCTAAGCCATCCATCTGGCCCCTGCAAGTCATTCTAAAAACTAGTGAGTGTCATATTGATTTCTTCTATGATAGTGTTGGAAACTCCATACTTATTTTCAAACAGTATTCCATGAAATCATAAGCAAAGAAAACAAAAAGAACAAATCACACAATGAAAGGAAGGTGCTTACCCCTTTTACCAAGCTGGATTGGACAGTCTGCATTGCATGTGATCCAATACACCCACTTTCTTCAATTAGAGGGATATGTAGCAACTTCAACCATAGATCAGTGCATCAAATGTGCCCTAAAGGCTACAGGGCTTACTTCACTATGATATCAGATGCAACACGGTGCCATGTTCTAACTCTTCAGGGATTTGATGGCTTTAATTGTTTAATTGAATAGGATTTTATCATCTAAGGAAAAAGACTAAACAGCCAAGTGACATATTCATTCTCTCAAGATTTGACTGTCTTGGAAATGAGAAGTACTTAGTATTCTCAACAGGGAGCCAAGCATTTTCAGAAATGCCCCTCTGCTTCCTCCCAAAATGCTTTATTCTTATTTGCATAAAAAGCCTTACACTTCCTTAGTTCCTTCCTCTAACTCCTCTCCTTCCCTTGATTGCCTCCCTTCTTCTCCCTGTCTGCCTTTCTTTGAGTCAGGATCTCACTCTGCATCCCACTCTGACCTTAAACTCTTGGTAATCACTTTGCCTTAGTCTCCCCAGGATTGCAGTTATGAGCCCACACCTACCTTTATTCATGAATTCTTCATGTGTGTGTTCTTACTTAGAAGCCAGAGGACATTTTCAAGTGTCATTACTTGGCACCATCCATCTTAAAACCAACCAGTCAACCAACTAACTAACTAACCAACCAGCCAACTAACCAACTAAACAAACAACCAGCCAACCAACCAACCAACCAAGGTCTCTTACTGGCTTGGAGCTTACTAAAAAGTTTAGGGTGGCTGGCCAGCAAGTCTCAGAGAATATACCGGTTCCTAACTCTCCAGCACAGAGATTACAGGTGTGCACCACCATTCCAGGATTTATTTTCATATGACTTCTGGAGATTGAACTCAGGTCCTCATGCTTGCAAGGCAAACAGTTTTTGACGGAGCCATCTTCCTAGCCCCACCCATTAACCCTAACTCAAAGGATGTACTTCAGGATCTCTTCTTAAATAACCAGTTAAGTAGAATGTCCCTGATGTGGAAGCACCTGTGGACTCCCTGGAAATATTTATCTCATTGCCACAGGTACTTGTTCAAGTCTGACCTTCCTGTCAAGCTCCTTATCTCCTGAGGCAAGCTTCGTATTAGTCTTATTTAGTGAGCCAACACCAGTAATGTAAGTTAACATGTATTTAACTTATTATACACTGGGCATTGGGCTGTTTTGTTTAAGCAATCACATCTGCATAGATTGCTTCCATTTTAAAAAATGGGAAAGTAAAGTGAGGGGAGGGATAAAAATTCTCACAGCAGTTACACAGCTAGTGAGGTCCGAGGCTGAACGATTCTGCAATAATAAACAATCTTGAGGTCTCAGTGGTAGACAGTCACCATGACTCATTTCTTGCTCATATTCCCAGCACAGGGCAGGCTCTTTGTATTTCCATGGTACTTACCAGGGAGCCCAAGCTCATAGAACAGATGTTTTATCTAAAACATTTCCAGGTAGTAGCAGAAAAGGTCATCGTGACAATCCACAATGTGCTGGCTCTTCAAGTTTCCACCAAGAAATGAAAAATGCCCTGCACTCATATTTCATTAGCTAGTGTGAAACTAATCTTCTTGTCTACTGGGTTGGAAGTTTTACCCTTTCTCAGAGAGAAGTGAATGCTTTTTAAACAATAACACAGTCTACCATAGACACTAATCCAAGTTTTCCTGACGCCAGAGCTCATATTTAACTAGTGAGTAAAAATGACCAAATAACTTTGACCTTTTCTACCTTCTCAGGTAAGAGAGTGAACAGTAGATACAGACAGATACTACATGTAAATAAAGAAAGAAAAATAGAGATTAGAGAGATCATCTATATTAGTTTTAGTAGCACTTGGGTGTAATTTTTTTTTTAGCTGATTTGTTGGTCTATTCTATGACCTAAAGAAATGTGGTAGATATTCAAGTTCTATTTATTTACTAGCCCACACTAGCATAATGTTTCCCCAAGTAAAGTTCCCAGTCATCTAGGCCTGCTAGCCTGTCTCAGAATATGCATGACTGCTGGAGTCTGAAGTTACATTCATGATCATCACTGGTCGTTGTTTTTCAGGTTGTTTTTGTTTTTGTTTGTTTGTGTGTGGGCTTTGTTTTTGATTTTTTTTCACTACTGAGCTTGGACATAGAGCCTCTGTGCTGGGGAAGACCTCTCAGCTGTATCCTCAGCCTTCTTTAACCATTTTGTTTTGAGAAAAGCTTTCCCTAAATTGTCCACACTGGCCCTAAACTTGCATTCCTTTCACTGTATCCTCCTTTGTAACTGGAATTATAGCCTGCACCACCAGGCCTAACACTGGACTTTTAAAAAATATGTCTCAACCAGTTGTTTAGCTTGAGCTGGTTAGGGGCCCCCCAGGCAGTGGGATCAGGATTCGTCCCTGGTGCATGAGCGGACTTTTTGGAGCCCAGTGCCTAGAGTGGGACACCTTGAGCAGCCTTGGTGCAGCGGGGAGAGACTTGGACCTGCCTCAGCTGAGGGTGCCAGGCTCTGCTGACTCCCTATGGGAGACCTTGTCTTGGAGGAGGTGGGAATGGGGGGAGGGTTGGGGGGGAGAGGCTGGGGGACAGGAAGAGGGAGGAGAGGGGGATCTGTGGTTGGTATGTAAAATGAATAGGAAATTTCTTAATAATAAAAATAAAAAATATGTCGTAACAATTGTGGTAAGTCAGAAATCAATCACATAGATAAACTTTGTTGATTTAAAATAACATACATTGTACAGTATCTTCAAAAATTACCATTAAGGCCCTTAGGAATATAAAAAGATTCTTTGAAAATGTATTATGATGTGTTGAGAACAAGATAAATGGGGAAGGGTTTTCTTCTTGTCACAAAAGATCTTCATTTTCCTACAGTGTATTTATTTATACCTCCCTGTGTATTTTATTTTGTACATTTGTAATTTTTACATTTTTTTGCAGTCTGCTTGAGAGAGTGACTGGCTACTGAGAAACACAAAATTCTACTTTAGTAGTCTCTACAATAATGAAGATCAATCCGAAACTATAATGGGAAGAACCTACTGATTCTGACAAAATGGCAATAGTATGTATACCTCAGAGCACGTGTCAAACATAGTTGTCTAAACAGCCTGGAGGAGGCACAGTCACTGTAGAACCTCTGTATTGCCAAGTGATTTATTCATCTGTGTTATTTACCATTTCGTGTTATATTAAGGAGACATGGTCTCTCTAGCCCAGGGAAGCCTTGAACTCTCATCTTTGTGCTGTTCTGGGACTAAAGGAGTATACCAACATGCCTACCTGAATCATCCCTGAGTGTGGATCTTGCAGCTTCCCAGTCTCTCCTGTGATTATCTGTTTTGTTGACTTCCCCATTGTCATGGCTATTCACATAAACCCCCAGAGACATCCTTCTGAAACACTTCTTTCAGGGTCACAAAAAACACCGCCTGACTTCTCTTCAACTCCTCATACCTACTACTTACTACAAACACCCAAAACCAAAATCAAATCAAGTGATCTCTACAGGACACACATGAATGTGTGAGTGGGTAACAATAGCATAACTTCACAAAAGATAGTACAAAGAATGGAATGTCCAGTGCCTCCTATTTGAGTGTTAACAAGAAAGCGATAACAAAAGACCTGTACTCAGCACCTATCATCCTATGCTTCCACTTTAGGCCAGTTTGGTATCAGCCTCAGTGTTACTTCTGGTAATGAAGTTTCTAATAACAGTGTTCCTGAGGTCTGTCTTTCTCATGGATGAAGACTTGATGTTTCTTGATGAAGCCTGATACCCAAGATGGTATTACAGCTCCTCTAGAACATAGAGCTTTTCTTGATTTTGTCCTAAATCCTTGGATTCCTGGAGACTTCATACAACTTCTCCTAAGGAGTGGATTTATATAAAGCTTAATCTGCATTATCAGCCTAATGAGATCCAAGATCACCTGACAGATAGGCCTCTGGATATGCCTAGATGGTGAAGAACCATCTTGAATTGGTTAATAGATGTGAGAAGACCCACTTACTGTTGTTGGCATCATTCCATAGGCTGGAATCATAAACTTTATCAGAAGGAGAAAGCGAAAGCTACACACTATCATTAGCTGTTCTGTGCTTCCTGATTGTGGATACAATGTGACCAGTCCCTTCAAGGTTTTGCTACTAGGACTTCCACACTGTATCTTGAAACTGCGAACTGAAATAATCCTCTTTCCCCCCTTCAATTGCTTTTGTCAGAGTATTTTACCACAGTAAAAGAAAAGTAATGAAGAGACCTCATACCCCTGCAGACATAATGATTTAGGGTTACAGAAAGAAGACTTACCTCTTACAGTGACTATTAATGAGCTAGGATTTAGCATGCCTATGGAGGCTTTAAGTGCTATTTATCATGTCTTCCTACTTCATGTATACATTGTAATCTTCTTATAGTTAAATTACACTTCACACATAGTCATCTATTTAGCTGGTCTGTTTTGTATAGCTTGGTCACCTTTATACATAAATTTCTACAAACTGTTTTTACTGCCTTCTGTATTTCTTCCTTCTTTCTTTTTTACTTTTTAGAAACTTTATTTCAATGTAACCATGCATAAGAAATGTATTCATATTGGTTAATGAAATGCAGTTATATTAAAGTTATTATGTATGCATACATGTTTCTCAATCTCTGTCTCTCTGTCTCTGTCTCTATCTCTGTCTCTCTGTTTTCAGGTGCTGTGGAGGCTGGAAGATGGTGTAGGTTCCTTTCAAGCTGGAGTTACAGGTGCTTTTGAACTGTTCTAAGTGGATGCTGAGATCTGAAGTCCAGTCTTCATGATTGATCAGCAAGCACCCTTAACTGGTGAGCCATCTCTCCAGGCTCTTGAATTCTTGCCTAGATATGTACTTATAGAATCCAAGTATAGGTGTAATTGTAAAGTGTTTCATCTCCATTGCCAAGTTGTCTTCTAGAAATGTATTAAATTATCACTGAACTAGCTTACACGTGAGGGTTCTGTTTCTTCTCCCAAATAAGAATTAGTTTCAAATGATTAACTCTTCACAAATGCATTTGCTAACATGATAGACTGAGCTAAATTATATAATAGCCTTTAATTTATGTTGACATGTTTTTCCAATGTGTATTTGTTAGTAAATATTAATATTTTATCTGTCAAATACTGAACATGACCAAGAACATGGGCAGCATTGTTTTTCTTTTGTAAAATTGGCAGATGAATAATACATTAGAAAGTCTTTCATGCTGTTAGAGCTACACTTCACTTTGCCTTTAAGGCCTGAAAGACCAGGCAACAACTTAATAAAGACTATGCAACAAAGAGGACCTTTACTTATTTCAGTCAATTCAGGTGTCCTTAAGATGGGATTAGATGTTCATATAAACTTACAGGAGCCTTTATAAGAAAACAAGTTCAAAATCTCAAGTTTTTTTTTAAAAGAAATGCCTTAATTTTTGGAAATTAGAAAGTAGCAATACAATTTGGACTTGGGAGTCCTTTTTCTCTTTTTTTTAATTTCTTTTTTCTTCTTCTATTTGTGGGAGGGCACAGGCGTGGTGAGGTGGGTGTGGGAAGACTGTGAAGTGAGTGTGATCAGGGTGCATGATGTAAAACTTCCAAATAATTATAAATAATTATGTTAGAAAAAAATAGAAAATAACAAATATGCAGAAAGAATACTAACTTGCCATTTTTTCAGCAAAACTCATTTTCCTGTGACTAATGTTTCACTATTTATGCTACAGAATAATTATGTTGCATATAACAGTTAGAAATTACATGTCATACATAGTTGTGCTGAAAATGGAAAAAATATTAAAATCAACAAAATAGTGCATTTATTATTTAAAAAATTTAATGTAGGAAAGAAGTATGCCCAAATGTCATGTTAATTATAACTTCCTTTTAAGAAATCTATTTCTTCAAGTCAGCCTATTGAAAACACATTAATTTCTTCTAATTTTAAGGCTACATCATTTTATTGAACTTAGTGCTATTATTCCAAGTATCATCCACAGAGTTGTAGCTTTCAAGAATGATGAGGGTTAGGTTAATGTCAGAGAGTTCTTTACTAATTGTGTAACAAAAGTGGAATATGTTCAGAAAGGTCTCACTCTCTCTTAGGGATGCACAAATCCCATGAATACCATTGGACATTTAACCTCTGAAAAGTATGGAATAAATATCCTAAGTCGAATGCACGTAGGAGAGCCAAGAAGTTTGGGAAGTTTTGCAGGTAATATAGATACCCTCCCTTCTGTGACATGTGCCTGAAGTATCTAATGATCCAGTCAGAAACTGTATGTCTGTTTTTTGGTTTGTTTGTTTGTTTGTTTTTTTTTAATGTGTTTTGTTTGTTTTCGGTTTTTGAGACAGGATTTCACTGTGTAGCCTTGGATGTCTTGGAACTCACTCTACAGACCAGGCTGGCCTCAAATTCAGATCTACCTGCCTCTGCCTCCTGAGTGCTGGGATTAAAGGCCTGTGCCACCACCATCTGGCAAAAAAAACCTGTGTGTTTTGATATTCCAATTTTGCAGTACCTTTATGACTATGAAGTTCCTCTTACTACTCTATCATTGTAATTATATAGCTTATTATTTTTATTATTGTTGTTGTTGTTGTTGTCAATATTCAGGATAATGACAGATCTGATCAAACGTACCCTGATTCCGAGGAGCAGAGTGACAGGTATGGTGTGTGTTTTGAAGAACTCCTTGACCACACAGGTACTGGTTGCTAGTAGAAAGTAAGAAAATTCATTGCATACAAACCTAAGAAACTATTACTGAGTCTGTGTGTGGAAGTGACAGAAGAAAGAGGGAATGGAAGAGGGAAGGAGGGATGGAGGGACAGAGAGAGACCAATACTCTGAGAGTCTAGGCTAAAATGAAGCAAATCTAGGTTAATCTTGAAAAAACTGCTGTAGTTGTTGTGTTTGGTTTATGTGAACTCAAAAGGTAAATTTCATTCCTTCCATTCTTATCTTAAATCAATTGTAAAAGTTCATCACCATCGGGTATAAAATAGCTTTATACTAAAAATAGTTAAAAATTATTTAAAAAAATTTTCCATATTTAGTATGCAATTTAAATATTTACGCTTTAAAACATTTTAATGTATATTGTCTATAAAATATAAATGGTTAGTTTCCTTCCATTTTGCTTTCAATAGAGAGTTAAATGTCCCGCCAAAGCCATTTTCCCCAGGGTGCCCAAGCATAGTGCTTGTGTGATGTACAGGAAGGTGACTGGCTGCTTCCTGGCTCGGGTTCCCACACGTGGAAGATTAGCTCAATGGGTGAGCACAGCAGGATTCTATCAAGGGGTCAATGGGAGACAGGATCTGAGTTGGAGGCATCCTGGACAGCACAGTTTTGCTCTTGGTGTCGATGTCCCAGAGCCAATATAAATATTTAGAGTCTCGCAAGCTGACTGGTCTCCTTTGGTGGGTCTAGACGCCTAGAACTCCACATAGTTGAAGCTTGATTGATGTAAATCTCAGTGTTATTGTCGTCAGTGGATTCCTCCCATTCTCTCTCTCTCCTTCCCCCTTCTTTCTATCCCTCCTTTTCTCCTTCTTTCTTTCCCTTATCATATCTGCAAACACGGCCATGTTTCCTTGGACTAACCCATTGTTATAAAACTGTATTCCTTGGAACCATATGATTCCTTTAGCAGGTCACTGGGAAACGTGTCAGGGAGGCTTCCCATCAGGATCCAATCATTCTTATCTGTTTGACATGAGATTTTCCTAGAAAATAAAGACACTGTGGGAAACTTTGTGAAACATGGAATTAGATAGTCTAAAAAAAAAATCTTAGTTTTATCTTGTAGTTAATTTGTTTTTCCTCATATAGACCCCTCTCCCCTGATTCCCCATGTTCCCAGATTTGGGAGACTGGTCCCACTTGTTTTATTTAGCGATGGACTACTGAGAAAATGGGTTTTGAAAAGTGGAGGACTTCAGCTGTGAATCAATATCATCAAACCTGTGATTTCTGTTTAGATGTGACCTCTTACTCATACTGGCAATATAATTGATATTTGTAATATTGTGTCATCGCCGTGACTCAAGTACGTGAAAACTGTGTTTCCGTCAATTGATGTATGTGGCAGATAATTATTATGCTTGCTGTGTGTGCTGAGTAGCAGCTATGTTGGGTTCTATTAGTTACATAATTTTACTCACAAAAAACAAGTGTTTTCAGAACATTGATTGTGATCTGCATCTACTAATTTTCTACAAAATAGAAGTTCCTTTGTAACTAGAGATAGTCTCACAGAGAGTGACTACTCTGAAGTAGTCTGTTGCTTGTGCTGTATAGTTCTAACTTTAACCACCCTTCTTAGGATTGGACAAATACTAATTTCCTGTGAAAATGGGATATAAAAATATAGCAAAGTCTTATTTCTAACCTATCCCATACATAAAGCTTTCCCATGCTAGGACTCAATTTCTTCTTTTTCTTTTGTCTCAGTGGAGAATTCTTTTTTCTTTCTACTGAAGGTCTGATCCTGTCTTAGGCTTCCTTCTCGAGGTTTTTATTCCTTTGATGGCTGTAGTTTTCTTGCATTATTTTCAACAACTTTCTTCTTGATAATTAACACCAGCATTTAACTGCACTGTGGTACTTTATCAAGCAAACATCTCAAGATTTTAAAGAAAAAAACTCCTAAGCCTCTCTACATATGAGCAACACTCAATAGATTCAGAAATACACACACACACACACACACCACACACACACACACACACACACACACATTGTATGACAATAATTAAGTAAGAGAAGGTCATCAATTAGAGAGGGAGTGGAAGGAGATAGGGGAATAGATGGAGAGGGAGAGGAGGGGGTTAAGGTAGTATAAAAACATAAAATTATTTCAAAAATTAAAGAAATAAAATTCTTTTTTCCAGACTGAGTAAATGTTAAAAGTTGTTCCCACAGATCTCTCCTCTCCCACATCCATCCCAGCCGTCAGCTCACTACTTTGTGGCAGTGACCTTGTCAAACTCTCCAAGGTCACCTGCACATGTCACATCTCGCTTTTCTCCTCAATTTTGCTACCTTCCTTCTTGACACACAATCTTTCATTGGCAGAGAGGCCATGAGTCTCCTTTGGTTTTCTTCCTCATAACTGGCCTTGAAATAAAACTGACTTCTCCCTTATTATACATACAAATATTGGCGTGTCTCCAGACTGGGTACCAAATTCACTTTTCCAGACACAAACTCCAAGTACTCAAAGGAGAAACTTTGACTCTTCCTCCCCACTCTTTAATCCACTCAGCCATCTCCATGATACAACGACTATCTGCTTTATTGCTGAAAACAGATGCTGGAAAGCCAATGCCAATTACTTTCTTCTTCCAAGTCCCACCCTATCAGCCATCCTGTTTCCTCTTGCCACAGAATAAATAGGGACCTCTTCTCTTTTCCACAGTTCCACGGTTATCACTTGAACCCTGCCCACCATTGTTTGTCTCCTGAATGCCTACAGCAGCCTTCTGAGATTACCTTAACCACTTTTTGTTCCCTCTAACTCACTTTACACTCAGTAGGAAAAGTGACCTTATCACAGTGTTAGCAAAACCGCGCTGCTTTCCTTGTTCAGGATCTGCAAGGAATCTACCCCCTCACTTACGGTGACATTGAAACCTTGTCCTTAAAATCTGAAAATCCTTGTGTGGTTTCACGTTGTCTTAGCACCACTCTCGTTCTTTGCCTGAGCTCCAGCTCTGTACCTTTATATTAAAAAAAAAAGAAAATCAGCAACAACGAAACCATGGCCTTTTCTCTTACTACATTTGAAAACCATTTTTACCTCTGACTGGAAACCCCAGGGCTTCCCAGCTTAGTAGTGATGCCTTCTGCTTTACGTTCTCTGATGCGGCAGTGCCTTTTAGATGGATTCTCTGATCGCCCACTGTCCTTCTTGTCTTCAGACCACTGAGCTCTCCGTCTCCGTCTCTCTCAGCACTTGTTACAATTCTATTTCCCTCCTTTTACTAATGGTGAGCCTTAGAGTACAGCAGGCTGTACGAGGCTCTACGTAAGTACTCGTTACGACGTACACGTAAGGACGTAAGGACGAGGTTTCAATGTCACCGTAATGAGTACTTACGTAGAGCCTCGTTTTGTCTCCAGTGAGCAGCGTGTATCAGGTGCTTAATAAACGTTGAATGAACAGCCACGTTATCGCTGGATTTCATTGGGGTTGCCAAAAAATCAGGTGTACAATTGCACTGACCAAAAAAAAAAAAAAAAAAGGAGAAGAAAAATTGAACTGCTTCTGGTAGCAATAAATGAATAGAACATGGATTAAACATGTTGGTTATCCATGAACAATATTTCACTTATTACTCAATATGTCTTTTGGTACAAAGACAATCAACATTGTATATTCACCATGTTTTAAGATACTTTGAAAGTATGAAACACAACCATGCTCTGGCTACCCTAACATTCTTATAATTTCCTTTTCTGCATTTATCTAATCAGTTGCATGGCCATTTTGCTTGAAATGTTTGCATAATTATTGTTATCGTTGAATGAGTACATTTAGTGGTCGGTCATTTTCTAATTTTCTTCCTTGGCTTGGGTAGCCTCTTTTGTGTTGGTTGTTTCACCATCCGCCAAGCAGAGAAAATAGGAGAATTTCCCAGTTAACCTAGAACACTCTTAAATTCAAAAATTTTCACATTCTATTTCGACTGTTGACTCAGCAACCAGTGAACCATAGATGTCAGGTGGCTTTGTTTCAGTAAGAGCTATGGATTCTTCCATATTCTTTTTGGTATCTATCAAGATAACATACATTTTAAAAGGTCTTATTAATAAAAACAAAACAGAGCCAGATATTGGGGTGAGTGCTGAAAGATCAGAAAAATAAAACAAGCCACAGCCAACCTCACCCTACTTACTCCTCAGCCTCCGGAGAGAGACTTCCTGTTTGCTCAGGCCTTTCTGTGCCCTGCCATCTTCCTTCCTTCCTAGTGCTATGACTAAAGGCGTGTGTGCTTCCCAAATACTTGGTAGCAAAGGCATGAGATCTCACGTGCTCGAATTAAAGGTGTGTGCCACCAAGCCTGGCTCTGTTTCCAGTGTGGCCTTGAACTCACAGAGATTCAGACATATCTGCCTCCCAGAGTGATAGGATTAAAGGTGTGTGCCACCATGCCTGACCTCTATGTCTTATTTGGTGGCTGGCTCTGTTCTCTGATCCACAGATAAGTTTTATTGGGGTGCACAAATAAAATATCACCACATATCAGTAACACACTGACTAGGGATCAAGGGACGCACTTGCTAATATATGCTCAGAAACTTCTCTGCAAGGCATCCAGACATCTCCTCTTTGCTGCTTTGGAGGTTAAGGTCCCTGCTTCTGTCTTTATTTTTATTTAGGACAAGGTAGTTTAGGTGGCCTTGAACTTGTGATCCTTCATCCTCCACCTATTGAGTGGCTGGGATTACAACCATGCACCACCTAGTTTATGTGGTCCTGGGCATGCAAGTAGAGCCTCCTACACGATAGAAAAGCACAACCAAGTTGCATTCCCAGCCCCTTCCTTTCTTTCTTAAATAGAGAAACAAAAGTATAAGACTTGACATTCATGGATAAGATAGAATGACTTTTGTGTTTCTGTTACATATTTGTCAATATAATAATTGTGAAGTTTAGCTGCTTGTCTCACAGGAAAAGCCTCCATAATGTTCCTTTATTTTGTCTTAATTTTAAGTGGTATTGGTGGATTCAATAATTGCAATAAATACAGAGAAATTTATTAATCATACCATATTTAATAAAACTACTTTATATAGCCATATTTAATGTATGACAAAATATGAAGAAATAACCTCTTCTAAATTTTTTATCTTCCATATTTTTGAGGATTTAGTATCTTGAGTTTTCCATATTAACAAAAGAGTAAAGTTTAGAAAATCTTATTATACATAATTGTGGTCCATTTTAGAAACTGACCTTTTGAGAAATCTAAACAATAAAACATAATGACTTTACAAGCATGATTCAATGAGGTTTTAGAAATACATCCACACACACAACCTCTACCGTATAAAGACACAGAAATCCTGGCATTTTAGAAGCAGATAGAAGAAGATAGAAGGATTTCTAGCTTTAGGTACCAGCCTGGAATTATAAAAAAACAAAAACAAAAACAAAAAACAAGAACAAAAACATAGATATAGGACATCATCCCTTCAAAGTTGTACTCAGTCCCTTTGCAGCAAACCTTAATATGCTTTCTTTTAGGGTAGTGATGTGGGATGACTTTCTGCACACCATGAATATGTGTTGCTCTCATTGGTTAATAAAGAAGATACTTTGGTCTATGGTAAAACAGGTTATAGCCAGGCAAGAAATCCAGGAGAGATATAGGAGACGAGGGCAGGGTCTGGGAGATAATATTCAGCTGCCCAAGGAGCAACATGCCAGTAGACTGGTTAGGCCACAGCTATGTGGCAATACATAGATTAATAAAAATGGATTAATTTAAGTTGTAAGAGCTAGTCAGTAATAAGCCTGAGCCATCGGACAAACATTTATAATTAATATAAGCCTCTGAGTGATTATTTGAAAAGTGGCTGGAGGGACGCAGAAAAGCCTCTGGCTACATGGTAGTTTGGGTTTTCTTTTGAAAAATTCTAAGTAAATAGAATCATATTGTGTATAATGTCTTGAGTCTGGTTTCTATTGTTGAACACATGTTTTCTGATTTGTTCATGGTATCATGTGTATCAGTAGTTAACCTTACTTCTGAGGACTAATCCCTTGTGGGGCTATCCCACAATTTGCATATTCACTTACTCACTGTTAAGTGTGTTTCCAATTCCTAGTTGATGTGAATAAATATCCTATAAAGACTCTACATTAGACTCTATGTGGACATATTGAGAACTACTGAAAAATCAGCTAAGATAATAAAGGTTAAAAATATACTTGCAAGAGCCTCACATCCAATAAATGAAAATAGATTAATAACAACCAACAATAATATAAGCTGATAAATTCTATAACATATGCATCAGTGAAGTGGTAAAGAATAACAGAGAAGGAAGCTACTGTCTAAAACAAGGCATGTGGTACTTTACAATTGCATTTGTCATGAGTATGGCTGAAAATGCTGGGGATTTGGCTGTCTTTCAATTGTGCTTTGTGTGGTGGGGAACACAGTAACACATGCTGTATCCAACTCCACATTTGTACAGAACCCATGCTGCCCTGATTCCTTCCATGCTTCCCAGTCAATGGCTGTAGTGGATGTAGACAGCATCCAAGTATGTAGGATTTTTTTTTTTTAATAATTGTTAAGTGTGGTATATTGCTTTGCTGTTCATCATGGTGTCTCCTTTTTCCCTGTGATTTTTTTTTTAATGCCGAATGCTGTTTATTGAAGGAGGGAAGAGGTCTTAAATACAGGCATACAGCACAATGGGAGAAACCCGGAGGGCAGAAGTTCGCTACAGATGTTTTACAATCTTGCATCTAAGCTGTTAACGCCCATTATGCAGGATACACAGACAAGGAACTTCCTTTAAGCATTCAGGAGGGTGGAACCCGGCAGGGAATTAGCATAGGGAGGATATCAAGATCAAGGTCAGCAAGCAAGGTAACAGTTACCCAAAACGGGGGCCAGGGCCCTACGGGTCCCCCTTTTACTAAAAAGTGAGCTTCTGACTTAGGTTGTGTGGGACGTCAGCAGGTCATCTTACCCATCATGGAGATGCCTGCCCAGGCCACACAGGCACTCTGTCTTAGGTTGGTGAGCGCCCCCCAGGCATTACTCATCTCTGAATACTCATTATCGTACAGGCTCAATCGTGTGTGAGCTGCAGAGTTAACTGCTGCCAAAGATCTCAAAGTGGCACTGGGCTTGCAATCTGTGTGTTCAACACAGAAAAGACCAACAGAGGTCCTATCCCACCCATAGCCAGTAGGCTAAAGGCAACTGAGCCATTCCCTTCCTTAACGAGCCTTACTGCAAACTGGAGTCCTTGTAAGATGGTATCCCAAAAGCAAATGGAACTTGAGTTTATAAATTTATAATTTTCAAAGCCAATCGAAATGTATATAACTATTGAATTAAATTTATCATGCCCAATAGAATGAAAGATTAACTAACTGTGGTAGCTACTTTTGCTGCCAGGGTCTCCACTGTGCTAGCTGTAGTAAGCAATTATGAAATGGCAATCCCAGAAACAGTAGCAGCAGTGTCCGCCACTGCTATAACATTAACAATGGCAGCAGCAATGTCAAATTCTCTTCTGGAGCGTGTGGACATCCACTGGCATGGATACAACTCCAGGAACATGAACCACCAAGGCCCATTTTTCTTGATCCCAGTACGACTTAGGCTGGCAGTTCTTCTGGAGAATCCAAAAGCATGGCTACAGTTCCTAGGCTTACGTTAATGCTTGCCAAAGCTGGCCATAGTCTGCTCTCAATTCCCATTGGCATCAGAAGGGGAGAGTTTTTCATTAAGGCCCAATAGGTCTCTGTCATGTTGGGTTTCAGCAGCAGCCACAGGGCACACACAGCACTCAGGAATCCAAAGAGGAACCTCGTTGTCCTGAGGAAAGACATAAACAGAACCCTGGGCCCACACCAACACCAGATCGGGTCTCCTCCAAGTGCTAGTAGAAAGATCCTTCCATTGCTCCAGAGGGTGATTTGCAACAGGAGACCTCCAATGCTTATCTGCAGCGGATACTCCAGCAGAATCCACCAATAAAAAATT
This sequence comes from Peromyscus californicus insignis, assembly GCF_007827085.1. Lineage (NCBI taxonomy): Eukaryota > Metazoa > Chordata > Mammalia > Rodentia > Cricetidae > Peromyscus > Peromyscus californicus. Next base: position 45,830,658 of record NW_026294480.1, on the reverse strand, counting down.
TAAAATATATAAAACAAGGGAAAGAATAGAATGTGGAGAGGAATGATGAGTCCCCAGTTCCCCCCTTTTTTTACTCCAGCAAAATATATTTGTTTGGCTCCTTTTTAAACAGTTCAAATTTTTCTTCTCTTTTTTATTTTTTTCATTTTTCACTTTCTCAAATTAATCAATTTATCCACCTTTCTATTACCAGCTTGATACAGTATGTATTCTCATCTTAATTGTGAAATGTTTCATTGAGGCTTGCTCAGTAATTGAGTAAAACCAAAACTTATTATAAGCCACAGTCGTCCTAGGGTCCCCCATGCTATATATACAGTCTCCATGGTTCTGTGGGTTGTAGTCTGTTGTTCTTTATTTTATATCTAGAATCCACTTATGAGTGAGTATATACCATGTTTGTCCTTCTGGGTTTGGGTTACCTCACTCAGGACGATTTTTTCTAGTTCAATCCATTTGCCTGCAAATTTTATGCTTTCATTATTTTTCTCTGCTGAGTAGTATTCCATTGTGTATATGTACCACATTTTCTTAATCCATTCTTCAGTTTATGGGCATCTAGGTTGTTTCCAGGTTCTGGCTATTATGAATAGTGCTGCTATGAACATAGCTGAGCATGTATCTTTGTGGTATGAATCAGCGTTCCTTGGGTTTATGCCCAAGAGTAGTATGGCTGGGTCTTGAGGTAGTTCGATTCCTAATTTTCTGAGAAACTGCCATACTGATTTCCACAGTGGTTGTACAAGTTTGCACTCCCACCAACAGTGGAGGAGTGTTCCCTTTGCTCCACATCCTCTCCAACATTGACTGTCATTAGTGTTTTTGATCATAGCCATTCTGACAGGTGTAAGATGGTATCTCAGAGTCATTTTGATTTTCATTTCTCTGATGATTAAGGATGTTGAGCATTTCTTTAAATATCTTTCAGCCATTTGTGATTCTTGTTTTGTGAATTCTCTGTTTAGCTCTTTAGCCCATTTTTTAATTGGATTGTTTAGTATTTTGATGTCTAGTTTCTTGAGTTCTTTATATACTGTGGAGATTGATCCTCTGTCAGATGGGTTGGTGAAGATCTTTTCCCATTCTGTAGGCTGTTTTTTTGTCTTGTTGACCGTGTCTTTTGCCTTGCAAAAACTTCTCAGTTTCAAGAGGTCCGATTTATTAATTGTTGTGCTCAGGGTCTGTTCTGTTGGTGTTATATTTAGGAAGTGGTCTCCAGTGCCAATGCGTTCAAGAGTACTTCCTACTTTCTCTTTTATTAAGTTTATTGTAACTGGATTTATGTTGAGGTCTTTGATCCACTTGGACTTGAGTTTTGTGCATGGTGATAGATATGGATCTATTTGTAATCTTTTACATATTGACATCCAGTTATGCCAGCACCATTTGTTGAAGATACTTTCATTTTTCCATTATATAGTTTTGGCTTCTTTGTCAAAAGCCAAGTGTTCTTATGTGCATGGATTAATGTCAGGGTCTTCATTTCGATTCCATTGGTCCATATGTCAGTTTTTATACCAGTACCAAGCTGTTTTTGTTACTATAGCTCTATAGTAGAGCTTGAGGTCAGGGATAGTGATACCTCCAGAGGTTGTTTTATCATACAGGATTCTTTTAGCTATCCTGGGTCTTTTGTTTTTCCATATGAAGTTGAGTATTTTTCTTTCCAAGCCTGTGAAGATTTGTGTTGGGATTTTGATGGGGATTGCATTGAATCTGTAGATTGCTTTTGGTAAGATTGCCATTTTTACTATGTTAATCCTACCTATCCATGAGCATGGGAGATCCTTCCATTTTCTGATATCTTCTTCAATTTCTTTCTTTAGAGATTTAAAGTTCTTATCAAAAAGGTTCTTACTGGGCGGTGGTGGTGCACACCTTTAATCCCAGCACTTGGGAGGCAGAGCCAGGTGGATCTCTGTGAGTTCAAGGCCAGCCTGGGCTACCAAGTGAATTCTAGGAAAGGCGCAAAGCTACACAGAGAAACCCTGTCTCGAAAAACCAAAAAAAAAAAGGCGGGGGGAGTTGGGGTTTAGCTCAGTGGTAGAGCGCTTGCCTAGCAAGCGCAAGGCCCTGGGTTCGATCCTCAGCTCCAAAAAAAAAATAAATAAAATAAAAAATAAAAATAAAAAAATAATAATAAAAAAGAGATGTAGTGCTGTGGATATCGTTCTGTATAAATAAAACACTGATTGGCCAGTGGCCAGGCAGGATGATTGGCCAGTGGCCAGGCAGGAAGTATAGGTGGGAGAAGGAGAGAGCAGAATTCTGGGAAGTGGAAGGCTGAGTGAGAGAGACACTGCCAGCTGCCGCCATGACAAGAGGCATGTGAAGATGCCGGTAAGCCACGAGCCATGTGGCAAGGTATAGATTTATAGAAATGGATTAATTTAAGATATAAGAACAGTTAGCAAGAAGCCTGCCATGGCCATACAGTTTATAAGCAATATAAGTCTCTGTGTTTACTTGGTTGGGTCTGAGTGGCTGTGGGACTGGCAGGTGACAGAGATTTGTCCTGACTGTAGGCCAGGCAGGAAAACTCTAGCTACAATGTAGGATTTCTATAGGAGGAGCTTTCAATGAGAACTCCTGACAAAGACCTTTTAGATCTGCACAAGGGTTTTCCTATCAAGACTTTGAGCTTACTCTCTTTCATGAGGGCCAGGCCTTTATCATAGTTCAAAGGTTCTCCTGCTTTCTCTGGTTCTCACCTCAAATGTTTCCTCAAGTGAATCTCTACTGTCTTTAATCTCAGTCACATCATAAGAGCCTATGCTTCTTAAAGTCTGTGATCAGAGCTGCTGCAAACTTCCAGATTCTTTCTCCAAGTGGTTGAACTGTCCTATGTTTCTACCAGAGATGAAGAGTGAAATTTGCTCTGCATTTCACTAACGCCAACACCAAGTGACTGTGTTTTTCCTCATTCCAGTGAATGTGCAGTGAGTGGGATCTCACAACAGGCTAAGTTTTTTTTGGTGTTGGATGACCAAAAATGCTGTGAAAGTTCTTGCAGTCTCTTGGGATTTTATGTCATACTTACAGCGAGTGACTCTGAAATGCTTTTCTGGAAGGCAGCAAATAAAAAATGGGAAGTTAAATGAGAGTAAACCTCAGAAGAGCAAGAAACAAGGCAAATATAGAAAAGAAAAAAAAAACAACCCTCAAGTAACTTATGTAATTCCAGTCCTTCAATTGTCTTTTGTTTTCCTGTTGTTGTTTGGGGGGAATATTGTCATAGTTCTGGAGCTTTAGGCTTCGTTGATAATGAAAGTGATATGTGTTTTAATATCACAGAGATAGTAATAGGAGCAGTTAGTACATGTTGTTCACTACGAAATAATAAACACACACACACACACAAAGAGAGAGACAGAGAGACAGAGACAGAGAGGGAAATTGGCTCTTGGGGTTTCAAAAACCTATAATTACACATTTCTCTCAGAATGTAAAGTTTTATAGAAAATTGATAATAAATAAAATAAGAACAACCACTAGTGTTGTTATTAGTATAAGATTCTCATGGTTCATTTGTAGCAAAATGTAGGCCAGCATGGGGAAATATCAGTATAGTTTGGAAATGTCAGGTTTTTCATTTTCTGTCCTCAAAGCAAATGGAGGAGCATGGATGGCTGTAACTGGCTGCAGTGAGTCTCTTGAGAAGCTTTCCTATGTAAATTAGCATGAGAATTTCTATCCTCACGATAGCATGACATGGTGCAGTTTTAGACACTGTCTTCCTGATTACCACAGAACCCAACTGCCACATAAATTATCTTTATAAATGAAACTTTGCATACATATGCAGCGCTGAGCAATAAATTGGTCACGACTCCCTGTCTCCAATGGCGCCGGTTCATCACTTCCTTCAGCATGTTGGGACTAAGGGCATGTTGGTGAACGCCCTTGACTAATCTCCTATCATGATGCACCTCATATTTCAGTCCACACTGGCACACGTTGGCCTTTGGAAGAGAGAAAATTTCAGTTTCCTGCACTGTCAGTTCTTCTGCCTCCTGCCTACAGCAAACCTAAATATATATATAATAATTGAGAGAAATGTTAAGCAATCAAAGCTTTTACAAAGCATGCCATGATTAATTGCTAGTTTCACTTATGAGCTGTATAGACCGCTTCCTAGGATTCTCATCTTATTAGATGGGATGATTCATGTGCTTTTTCTTGGCACATCTTCTGCTTCTTTGTAGATATCCTCATCAATATTGCAAGCAGTTATGGGGTTCTGCTCCCTAACACAGTGCCAAAAATATCCTTTCAAGAAATGTCTTTGGTGTTGGGCACCCTGTACAATAGCCGTGTGATTTTGGTACTCAAATTCTCATTTTACTTAATGATAAGGCCAGGATGATATGAATCCTGAGCTTGTTTATTATTATTATTATTATTATTATTATTATATCATTATTATTATTTTATTTAACTCAAATTTGAAAGCTGTTTGCAGAGGTTTCAGATCATCATGATCCACGTTCTTAGTTGTGTTCTGGCTGTGCAGACTGAAGCTTCCATGTGTTGAAGTGAATTCTTTTACTTTTCTTCATGCCTGTGGCTGACCTTGGGACTGGCTGTTGATTCTCTACTCTCTACTCTTCCCAGTTTCACATTCTTCAAACCTTCTTGCTTTCCTGGCACAATTCCACTGTAGGTTGTTTGAAAAGCTTGCGTTTTTTTTTTTACCCAAGGAAGAGACATGGCTGGAGCCATCCTGTGTCCCTTTCTCCTGTCTTGGGGGGAGGGGATATGATTCTGGGAGCTGTAACAGGCAAGTTGTGTCCATGAGATGAGAAGCTTAAGCGCTGGAATGCTGGCCTTGCCATAGCTGGAGTTCTGAGCCAGTGCCAACAGCCTCCTGCTTCTGAGCTATGGTTCTGTGAGATAATTACGACCTCACTTATTGAAACCATCCAGTGAAAGGGTTTTGTTTCTTTGCAGCTGCAGACCTACGGACACAATTACCGCTGGATACAGACAGGGAAGTCAGCTTTACATTTGGACCCCAAATGGCCTGTTCAGTTGACAGGGGGTCTTTCATCTGGGAATAAGATCTAACGAGTAGTGAAACAATAAAATAAGTTCTATTTTAAACTTTCTTCATATGAACCCCTGTGATAGCTGATACTGCTGGTGCTAAAGGCAGGCTTCATTATCTACCATGATGATGAAAACTTGTTAAGATTCCAGATCTTTAGACAGACATTAAAGGTCTTCTTCACTTCAGGGGTGGTCTATTCATAACTTCCTAGGAAAGCAATACGAATTCAGATCTACTTCTTTCTTTTTAAGTTTTTAAATTGTGTGAGTGCATATGCATCTGTGCACATGTGGAAGTCAGAGGAATACCTACAGCAGTCAGCTCTCTCCTTCCACCATGTGGGTCCCAGGAACTGAACTCAGGCCATCAGGCTAGGCAACGAGCACCTATACTTGCTGAGCCCTTTCACCAGCCTCTATGCTTGCTTTTTATGATTTCTTTGAAGAAATACCTCCACGTTGACGTTACTTTCATTTCTTCCACTTAAACCACCCACATCTTACCTTAACTGTGTATATATATATATATATATCTGTATATATATATATATATGGTGGGATTTACCTGAGCACACAGCTCACCATAGTCATGCTCTCACTAGACATGAAGCTGAGCTATGTGATCATTCACTTAACGCTTTATGTTTTTCTTCTCTATATTTCATATTTGGATGTTTGACATGACCCCATGATTCTTGTGAGTGGAGAAGAAGGAGGTGTTTTTGTACTCAACACGCCACAAGTGACTTACTTATACTAAGCACCTGGTAAGTACTGCTGACCTTATGTGTCTTCACGAAGATGGTTATAATTTTCCTCCATTCAAGCTCTTCTCAGGCCGGGCGGTGGTGGCGCACGCCTTTAATCCCAGCACTTGGGAGGCAGAGCCAGGCGGATCTCTGTGAGTTCGAGGCCAGCCTGGTCTCCAAAGCGAGTTCCAGGAAAGGCGCAAAGCTACACAGAGAAACCCTGTCTCGAAAAACCAAAAACAAAAACAAAAAAAAAAACAAAAAAAAAAAAAACAAGCTCTTCTCAGATATCTTCACTGGCTAGGGTTAGGAGGCACAGTTTGGTACTGATCTCTGTCTAGCCATTCATGATAATCTGGCTTTGATTCTCAGCACTACAAAAAAAAAACAAAACACACAACAAAAGACAACTGGAGTAGAAATGTTTATTTGTTAGTGAAAACCACACGCGATACATAAAGTCTTCACAATTCTCAATTTGAAAGCCAAATTGGAAAAGGGGCTGAGGGGATGGCTCAGTCAGCAAAGTGCTTGTCATGCAAGTTAAGGACCTGAGTTTGGAGCCTGCTCAAACTCCTGTAAAACAGGTGTGGTGGCCTGTGCTTATAATCCAGCACTGAGGAGGTGGAGACAGCAGGATCCTCAAGCTTGCTGGCCATCTAGTTTAGACAAATTAGTGACCTCCAGGATTAGTGAGACAAGCTGTCTCAAAAAACAAGGTTGGGAGTTATTGAAGAAGACATCTGTGTGTGTTTTTACGGCTTGGGCATGAAGTGTTTGTTCCTGGTTTGCAAAGGCTCCTATGCTAAAGCCCTGGTTGCCCTGGTTGAGAGATTATTGGTTCAGGATGGATCTAACATCATCGGTGGAGTCATTTACTGAGGAATATACAGGTGGCTGGACAGTTAGGAAGCAGAGCCTGGTGGGAAGGAGGGGGTTACTTGGAGGCAAGCCTTCTCATTCTCTCTCTCTCTCTCTCTCTCTCTCTCTCTCTCTCTCTCTCTCTCTCTCTCTCTCTGTCTTTCTTTCTGCTTCCTGGCTGTCATGCAATAAGAATATTTCTTCTACAATGCCCTCCTCATCACCTACGGATGCAAATAGCAACAGAGCCAACCTCTGTAAGTTGTGAGCCAAAAGCCAATCCTTCCTTCCTGATTTGTTTTCTCAGGTATTTCATCACAACAATAAAGCAGTGACTAACAGATCTTAGTGCTATTTAGTTAATACTAAAGTACATATTTATGTGGAAAGCTTCTTCTGTAGAGAAACCAGTTACATTGACTGTCTGATCTATGTTCTGGCTGAGCCAAGTTATTTTATATTCAAGCCTGGGGGTTGCTCATAAACTGTGCATAGTGATCTTAACTTGAAGTACTACCATGAAAGCTTAAGCTTGTAAAATATGTATCAATGACTGACAAATGAACAAAAACAGTCATCTTAAAAAAAGGTCAACCCAATAAAAGCATTATTTGTTTAAAAGTACTAGAAAGAGGTATAATTTGTTATGAAGTATAATTATACAGTAATGCATTAAAAATATAAAAATTTATTAGTGTATATCACTACCAATATGTGTTTGCAGGGTTTTTGATTATGGCTTTGTAAAAATTATATCATACAATATATACTTTGTTTAGTCATAGTTAATCAATGCTTTATGAAAATCTTCCCTTGTCCATTGGGGGCATCTGTAATACACTATTTTAAATTCTGCATACTATTCCACGATGGATATACCATAACTTTTTCAGTTATAACAAAATTGAATATACATTATTGAGTTGATTTCTGTTTTTCAGTTCTTTGTAAATCTGAACATTTCATTTTCAAATATACAGCCTTTCCTGTATATTTGTGCACACAGTTTACTTTATCTCTCTCGTTATAGATTTGTGGGAATAGGGCTTCTAGGAGGAAAAGTTTATTTCAGAAAGATGTATTTCATTTATTTGTGTGTGTGTGTGTGTGTGTGTGTGTGTGTTTGTGTGTGTGTGTGTGTGTGTGTGTGTGTGTACATGCATGTGTGTATAGGTTGAGTTCTTCTGTATACATTCAGGCCAAAAAGAGGACACTGGATCCCTTGGAGCTGAAGTTACAGATGTTTGTGGGAGTTCTTGTAGCACGAATCTTAAATGGTCTTATTAATAAGAACAAACCCAAGGCCAGGTATTGGGATGAATGCTGGAAGATCAGAGAAGCAGAACAAGCCACAGCTTCCTCACCTCGCCAGTTCCTCAGCTGACCCTATTTCCTCAGACTGGAAGCTTCTGAGTCCTCATCCAAATGGCTCTCAGCTGAACTCCTTCTCGGAAGCCTGAAAACTTAACCAGCTCTAGTTCCTTGTCCTCATGCCTTAATACCTTTCTGCCTCCTGCCATTACTTCCTGGGATTAAAGGCTTGAGTCACCATGCCTGGCTATTTCCAGTGTGGCTTTGAACTCACAGAGATCAGATGGATCTCTGCCTTCAGAATGCTAGGATTAAAGACATGTGTGCCACCATTTTCTGGCCTCTATATCTAGTGGCTGTTCTGTTCTCTGACCCAGATAAGTTTATTAGAGTGCACAATATTTCGGGGAACACAATACCACCATAAGTTCTGGCTTGTCATGTGGGTGCTGTGATCAGAATTCTAGTTCCCATGATTCCACAGCAAATGCTCTTAGCCACTGATCTGCCTGTCCAACCCAGAACCTTTGTATTTTTAATTGTAATGCCTTTGATCCCTTTCTACGAAGACCATAAAAAAGATTTCACCAAAATGTATGAGAATATGCTTTTATGAAGTCTCCTATTGTTCCTCTTTGGAAGTACGATTAAAAAAAAAAAAAAGCAAAGCTAAACAGCAGAGAAATGAGTAGACAGAAAAAAATTGAACAATACAAACAAAAGTAAACACTTTTCTGTGATCACTAAGATAAACAAAACCACACAATGATGAGGTGTCTCTTTGGGAATCTTGCCAGTGAGCCTGATTTTGCTGATTCTCAGCTCACTGCAGCCGAGAGGGTAGTGAGCACCACATCAGTCTCTGACTTATACTCTGTTTTCCCTACCTCTCCAACCTAGCAGTTATTTGGTGCTCATTCTTAGAGTTGGGAGAGGAGAGGCAGCAATGTTAATACGTTTTTCTTGTCTCAGAATATCCTGCCTGTCTTTTGGAATAGCTCATTAAACAGAGAATGAGGACAGCAGATTATTCAGTGAAATTTATTGAAATCACATGAGAGAACAAAAAATTATGTGCTGACAGGCGTAAGGTGGTATCTCAGAGTTGTTTTGATTTGCATTTCCCTGATGATTAGGGATGTTGAGCAGTTCCTTAAATGTCTTTCGGCCATTTGAGTTTCCTCTGTTGAGAATTCTCTGTTTAGTTCTATAGCCCATTTCTTAATTGGACTGTTGGGCATTTTGATGTCTAATTTCTTGAATTCCTTATATATTCTGGATATCAGTCCTCTGTCAGATGTGGGGTTGGTGAAGATCTTTTCCCATTCTGTAGGCTGTCGCTTTGCCTTGTTGACCGTATCCTTTGCTCTACAAAAGCTTCTCAGTTTCTGCTGAGTAGTATTCCATTGTGTATATGTACCACATTTTGTTTATCCATTCTTCAGTTGAAGGGCATCTGGGTTGTTTCCATGTTCTGGCTATTACAAACAATGCTGATATGAACATAGCTGAACAAGTGCTCTTATGGTGTGGTTGAGCATTTCTTGGGTATATGCCCAAGAGTGGTATAGCTGGATCTTGGGGGAGATTGATTCCCAATTTTCTAAGAAAGCGCCATATTGATTTCCAAAGTGGTTGTACAAGCTTGCATTCCCACCAGCAGTGGAGGAGAGTTCCCCTAGCTCCACATCCTCTCCAGCATAAGGTGTCTTCAGTGTTTTTGATCTTAGCCATTCTGACAGGCGTAAGGTGGTATCTCAGAGTTGTTTTGATTTGCATTTCCCTGATGATTAGGGATGATGAGCAATTCCTTAAATGTCTTTTGGCCATTTGAGTTTCCTCTGTTGAGAATTCTCTGTTTAGTTCTATAGCCCATTTCTTAATTGGACTGTTGGGCATTTTGATGTCTAATTTCTTGAGTTCCTTATATATTCTGGATATCAGTCCTCTGTCAGATGTGGGGTTGGTGAAGATCTTTTCCCATTCTGTAGGCTGTCGCTTTGCCTTGTTGACCGTATCCTTTGCTCTACAAAAGCTTCTCAGTTTCAAAAGGTCCCATTGATTGATTGTTTCTCTCAGAGTCTGTGCTACTGGTGTTCTATTTAGGAAGTAGTCTCCAATGCCAATGCGTTCAAGACTACTTCCTACTTTCTCTTCTAGCAGGTTCAGAGTAGCTGGATTTATGTTGAGGTCCTTGATCCACTTGGACTTAAGTTTTGTGCACGGTGATAGATATGGATCTATTTGCAGCCTTCTACATGTTGATATCCAGTTTTGCCAGCACCATTTGTTGAAGATGCTTTCTTTTTTCCATTGTGCACTTTTGGCTTCTTTGTCAAAAATTATATGTTCAAAAACACTGAAGACACCTTATGCTGGAGAGGATGTGGAGCTAGGGGAACTCTCCTCCACTGCTGGTGGGAATGCAAGCTTGTACAACCACTTTGGAAATCAATATGGCGCTTTCTTAGAAAATTGGGAATCAATCTCCCCCAAGATCCAGCTATACCACTCTTGGGCATATACCCAAGAAATGCTCAACCACACCATAAGAGCACTTGTTCAGTTATGTTCATATCAGCATTGTTTGTAATAGCCAGAACATGGAAACAACCCAGATGCCCTTCAACTGAAGAATGGATAAACAAAATGTGGTACATATACACAATGGAATACTACTCAGCAGAGAAAAACAATGGCATCATGAGGTTTGCAGACAAATGGATGGATCTAGAAAAAATCATCCTGAGTGAGGTAACCCAGACTCAGAAAGACAAACATGGTATGTACTCACTCATAGCAGGATACTAGACATGAAACAAGGATGACTTGTCTGCTACTCACATCACCAGGGAGGCTACCTGGAAAACAGGACCCCAAGAAAGACACAGGGATCACCCAATGACAGAGAAATGGAATGAGATCTACATGAACAGCCTGGACATGAGTGGGGGTAATGAAAGGCGAGGGTTGAGGGAAAGAGAGCTTGGGGGAGCGGGAGATCCCAGCTGGATCAACAACAGAGAGGGAGAACAAGGAATAGGAGACCATGGTAAATAAAGACCACATGAGAATAGGAAGAAGCAAAGTGCTAGAGAGGCCCACAGAAATCCACAAAGATACCCACACAACAGACTGCTGGCAGTGGTCGAGAGACAGCCCGAACTGACCTACTCTGGTGATGGGATGGCCAAACACCCTAATTGTTGTGCTAGAAACCTCATCCAACTACTGAGGAATCTGGATGCAGAGATCCATGACTAGGCCCCGGGTGGATCTCTGGGAGTCCAATTAGCGAGAATGAGGAGGGTTTATATGAGCGAGAATTGTTGAGACCAAGGTTGGATAAAGCACAGGGACAAATAGCCAAATGAATGGAAACACATGAACTATGAACCAATGGCTGAGGGGTCCCCACTGGATCAGGCCCTCTGAACGGATGAGACAGTTGATTGGCTTGATCTGTTTGGGAGGCACCCAGGCAGTGGGACCAGATCTTGTGCTCATTGCATGAGTTGGCTGTTTGAAACCTGGGGCCTATGCAGGATTGTTTGGCTCGGCCTGGGAGGAGGGGACTAGACCTACCTGGACTGAGTCTACCAGGTTGACCTCAGTCTGTGGGGAAGGCTTTGCCCTGGAGGAGATGGGAATGGGGGGGGGTTGGGGGGAAGGTGAGGGGGACGGGAGGGGGGAGAACAAGGGAATCCGTGGCTGATATGTAGAACTGAATTGTATTGCAAAATAAATTAATAAAAAAAAAAAAAATTATGTGCTTTTGGATCCAGAAGTCTCACATGGTGCCTTCTCGTGCTCTGAAAGGCAATGAGTTGGGAAGCTTTGGTCTATCCTGTTGACATTGGATGCTGACCCCCATTTGTTTGCTGCTCCTATTACTGACTGGTCTGTGTGACTAGGTTCACTCACAGTCTTGAGACTCCGCACACCTGTGCCACTTCAAGAGAATAACGCCTGGAGAATCGTTACAGTTTTCCTTCCTGGAATCCATGTGTTAGCAGTGTAACTTTATAAGGAAGCAAGTAGTCTAAATTCTTAGGATCAGGCACTCGGTGGTGGTGGAGGTGGTGGTGGGGGGAGATGGAAGAGCATCGAGACCCACAGATAACTTAGAAGGAAACAGAAGTTAAAAAAAAAATTCTCTGTGTTAAGCCTCAGAGATTTTTATATTTGCTGTCAGCCCGGTTCAGCCTATCCTGACTAATAGACTATCACATCCCACTTCTCCCCGAGCAGTCCCTATTTACTCTGCTTCACTTGGTTTCCTCATGTGAGCAGAGCTACACTAACCTCTTTAGCTATGAGGAGCAGGTTGATAGAGAAGTTCGCAACTTAGCAAACTTAGGGGAGAATTCCACATAATCTTGCAAGGTAAGCTCAGGACCACCAGAGAGCTTTGCACTAGGTACAGCATGTCATGACCATGGTTACGTATACCAGGACACTGACTGATCCTTTTACCACCATCATATTTATTTATCTTTTCTTCTCTCATACAATACATCCCAACTTCAGCCTCCTTTCCCACTCATTTACCACATTCTTCCCCGCCCCCCTGAGACAGGGTTTTTCTGTGTAGTTTTGGTGCCTGTCCTGGATTTGCCCTGTAGACCAGGCTGGCTCTGCCTCCAGAATGTTGGGATTAAAGGTGTGTGCCACCACTGCCTGGCCATTTACCATATTTTTTTAGATGTTCTAGAGCAGAGAGAAAAAGTAGGATTTAAGCTTCCATCATTCCAAAATAACTACCACCTAAAGCCAAGAGAACTTTGTGAATCATTCTTATCAGTTGACAAATAATATCCTCAACTTCAAACACAGGAACTAATGATGTGACAACTTCCTTCAAAAGTGATTAAGTAATAGATCAAACCTGGCACTTTTAAAACATCTCTGTATGTGTTTCACTGTTGGACTGAGCTTCAGAAAGTTTGACTCAGTAAGATTTTTTAAGGATTTGATATGGAGGTGGATGCTATTTTCAGATTTTTTTTATTGTTTTATGATGTGACTAAAACACTTGCAAACACACCGAGGATCCTCACTTTTCGAATACATGAATACAATGATACCCACTGTAAGACTTGTTTATTCAGATCAGTAATAATCTACCATGCATTTAAACTCAGAGAACACTTTCCAAGCAAACCCCTCCTATTTCCCCATCCCAGCTCTATTCTGTTAGTTGCATATGAGCTTTTGAGAGTCCAGGAAAGACATGAACAAGGAAATGTAAAAGTGTAACAATTTCCCCTTTTTGCTGTAAGAATGCAGTAGGCAAGAACCACCTCCCACTGCTCCTTTTGAGCAGTGGGATGGAAATGACTTCTCTGTAGATCTCCTTCTAGATGGATTCCTCTGAGTTTAGCAATGTTACCATAGATGCAAAGCAATCAGATGTAAGAAACTCCCTTTTCCATTTCAAAGAAATAAAATGGATTTTGTGTTTTTGGGGACCTTCTTCTAAAGAATTTTTATGTTAAATGCCTGAAGGATTTTTTTTAAGACTTTTGAGACCCTCAACAGGCATTTCCAAGTACTTAACAATCCATTTTCTTCCCAAGAATAGAGGCCCAAGACACTCACATAATTGTGTTATGTCTGTAATTACTGATTTAAAATCCCACACAGAATGGCAAATACATTTTTGCAATAAATATTCTTTCAATTACTTTATATCTAAAATGATAACAAAACTGAAAATTACATATATAGATCATAATCACACTGAATTCTTCTAGAGGCAGGAATTATAGTAATTAAGAGGGTAGACCTTAAAGTTGAAAGATTAGGTAAAGTTAGGCCTCAAAATGAAGTTCGTCATCTCTAGAATGAGAAATAGCCATACATATTTCACCAGGTCTTTTTAAAGAATGGTCCCTTCATCAGTGTCAGCAGTGAACAAAATCCCTCCTCGTACAATGCTCTTCACTTACCCTAACGCCTCATGCGTATTAAGTACAGTCCATCACTCTTTGCTTCTTGATGTAACTTGTCTGTTCAGGTTTTGGGATGCCCTGTACCTGATTTGATTTTCTTGCTGTCTCATGAGCTACTTCCTCGACAAAAAAAAAAAAAAAAAATTGAAAGAGTGCAAGCAATCTCACCCATTCACAAGAACCTTGTGTGCTAGGCAGCTGGCAAGCTGATAGGACCCAGACTTGTCTCATCAAACCACACATCTTTCTGATGTTGCAGAATCTCACTGTATTACAACTCTATATCACACATGTGGATGTCTAGCAGGCCTCACAGCTTTTACATGACTGAAAAAGAGTTATTGATCATGTCTGTAAGCCTCATTCATCTCAGGAAATCATCCATCCAGTGGTTCTCAACCTGTGGATTATGACCCCCAAAGACTATTGGAAAACACAGATATTTACATTACAATTTATAACAGTAGCGACATTACAGTTGTGAAGTAACAGTGAAAATAATTTTATGGCTGGGGTTCACCACAACATGAGGAACTGTATTAAAGGGTCACACACGAGAAAGTGTGAGAATCACTGCTCTAGGGTATCATTACCAACACCCCCCCCCCACTGTACTTCTGTAAATGCAATTAGTTCCACCTCCAATGATTTCCCACCAATTCAGCTGCTAAAATGCTAGTTCCCAGGTGCCCTCATCACTTTCTTGTCAACTCTAGCCACCTTCCTTTGACTTGTCCCCTTATCTCCATGCTGACCCTTCTGCAGGTTCAGTCTCCACTGCACAGCAAGGTGATCTTTACAGCACATCATGTACGATGTCACCTGTTTCAGCGTAAGTCATTTACAAGCGTCTCTTCTCGTCGTGATCCGATCCCTCCCAACCTCAAGACCTCACCTCCCCACCCTCTTCTGGCTTTCTTGTCTCTGCGTCAGCACCTCAGTCTGCCACACATACCATTTGCTTCTAGGACTTCTCCCAATGTGTTTGGAAGCTTGTTCTCAGTTTGTTGTAGCTGTGTGTATTCAGAGCTTGAAATGTCAAGAGAAGTCTCCTATACATACCCCAATGGAAGCAACTTCTCCTGACCCCGGCCCCAACTTAACTGACTATGAAGTTACTCAACTTGATTTGTACAGAACATTCATCAATTCCTGGAATCATCTATGCTTTTGTTTACTGGACTTCCTCATCCCCTTACTGCTCTTGTAATTAATGTTTAATGCTCCCACCTTTTGCTGTAAGCCCGGTGGCTAGCACCAGATTTTAATTGGTTTTTTTGAGACAGGGTTTCTCTATGTAGCCTTGACTGTCCTGGAACTCTCTTTGTGGACCCCAGATTGGCCAAGAACTCACAGAGATCCTTCTGCCTCTGCCTCCAGGCCCTTTTATTTATTAATTTTGACCTTATTAGGAAAGGGAAGACCTGTCAGTTAAAGATTGGATTTCTACACCTGCAGTCACCATTCACATGTCTATCTAACAGACCCATAGAAAAGTTCAAGGATCTGAGACAGGGGCCAGTTCAACTATTTCATGTTAAAGATAGTTCATTATCCAGAACCTTATCTTCAAGTAACCTCATTAACTAGTTATACATATGACTATATTTTCCATGTTATAGACATAAATTGTCTTTTGTCCTTTAGTTATTTTCTCTTCTGTCTTTCTCCCTCTGTTTCTTATGTTCACCTCTGTAAAAGACTTCATGATTTTGGCCATGTTAGCCTTTTGTTTTCTGTTTCTAGTGTTACTTAAAATGTGTACCTCCCCACAGGTATTATGCAATATTTTATCTTGCTGCATTGCAATTTAATGGTGGACTCTATGTTTCTTTGTAATAACACAGTACTTGAAATGAATTGTCAATGGTTTAAAATTTTTGAGTAAAAATTGAGTTTTATTTTATTAAAAATACATAGTGTATATGTATGTATGTTCATGTGGGCATATTTATGTGGGGTGTGTGCATAGTCCATAAATATGTGGAGGTCAGAGGAAAATGCCAGATGTCAGGTGTTCCGCTGCTAGAACTCTAAGCTTTATTCCCTTGAATCATGAGCTCTCACTGAACCTGGAACCAGGCTCACAGAAACATCTCCTTACAGTGCTGGGATTGCAAGCTCATATGCCACCATACCTGGGTTTTATATGGGTGCGAGGGATTCAGACCTCAGGTCCTTATGCTTGTACAGCATGAGCTCTTACCCCCAGAATCATTTCATTCATGAATTTCATTTTGCAATTAGCTTCAATTAAAGTTTAGGCCTCCTTATTTGAATTAAGTATTGAATTAGGGTGCACATGATATCTTCTTCAAGAACTTAATGCTCAGTTCTTTCCCGATAATCTTCATCTGTGAGCTACAGTAAGTTAAGCATCTGGATTTTTGTCTACTTCTACTCCTGTTAAACCTGTTTTCATACTTGTATCATGCAAAATTAGAAAGTGAACATATAAATCCGGCTATTATTAATTGGAATTCACATTTTTATATAATGTAAGTTAAATGTATTGAATTTTTGCCTTTTTAGAAACATCATTTTCACTGGAATATTTAATGTCAGATTTAAAAATTAACTATAGAAAATTACAAGAAATTCCAAATGAGGGAGGGAAAGAGAGAGAGAGAGAGAGAGAGAGAGAGAGAGAGAGAGAGAGAGAGAGGAAAATGTCTGGATATGTTGACTTAGAGTCTTTCAGGACTCTACCCTGGAGTGGCAAGCACACCATTTTTGTTTGTTTGAGGAAACTCCATAGATATTTTTGTAGTAGCTAATCTAGGTTTTTGTCAACAAAGTGATGAATAGAGAAAATGTGGTGCATATACACAATGAAATTTCATTCAGTTATAAAGATCAACAATATTATGACATTTGTAGGAAAACAGATACAACTGGATATTATGATAAGTAAATTAAGTCCATCTCAAGATAAATATATTTTCTATTTGTGTATAATCAATTTTATATCACCTATAAAACATATACATATATACACATGAATGAATGAAAGATTATCAAGGGTAGTGGACAAAACTAATGGGATGGGAATGGGGAGAAATGTGAGGGCAGGAATATATGGGGGAAATATATTCAAAATACATTATAAATTTGCATTGAAGTGTGCTTTTGAGCCTCTATATAGTACACAATGAAAATATACCAATAGAGATGGGGGGAGAAGCTGATGTTACCAAGCCCCACATAGCTTAGCTGAATGTGTGTGAAGCATAAGCTATTGTGAGCATTTGCTTCAGGCTGCTGAAGAGAAGGGGGAATAAGAAGAATGGCCAGATCAAATGCACAGGAATTTGAAACCAGAGAATATTATCGTCCTCTGGGATTCTAAACATTCAGGCATCTGTTAGGTAGCAGATTCAGCCAAACATGGCTCATCAAAGGAATTCCAAAATTATGTTAAGGACAAGGTTATAATCCATAAAGGAGAAAATCTGTCACTGGGGAAGTTATCCTAGAAGAATGTAATTCTTTGAAATATTTGTGCTGTTAAGTAGACGGTCCTGGGAAAAGGATTCCAAAAAAAAAAAAAAAGCCTATTACTTGTTCCTTGTTCCTATTGCCACCTTGCAGAGAGAGAGAGAGAGAGAGAGAGAGAGAGAGAGAGAGAGAGAGAGAGAGAGCAGCTGGCAGGGAGGCTGGTTTGAGAAAACCAAGTTGGGACACTCACAAAACAAATGTGCAGTGTTGTTAGTTGAGAATGGCGTGTCCTAAGTGACCTGAAATTTGTTTTTGATTTTTGGCTATATTTTACAATCACAAAGGATAGGTGGTTTTCTTATTCTCTCGGCCTATTTTCATTTCTTAAATTATCCTTTCATTCATATGTTTCTAGAAGCAGAAATTGGAATGGCCAATCCAAGAAACGATAAGGAGGATAGACTGGAATCTCAAGCTGTAGAACTCTAAAATATACAGTCTCACACTGTATTCCCAAAGCATTTTTTCATCGGCAATACGAACATCGTTTCATGCAACAACTACTTATCAACTACCTGCTATGCCTTAGGTGTTAAGGTCATATGAATGAAGAACATTAGGCAAAATTTCTGATTTTCCAGAAGTCCCTTCTATCTCACAGAAAAGGCCACAATTAGAGCCTTAAGTCTGCAAATGGAAACATCTCACAAAACTCATCTATCCCGATTTCTTTGTAGTCTTCATTTTACATTGTATATATTTAACACTGTAGATTTGGTTATACATTGTGATGTATGTATATTAACACACCCCAAAATATATGTTGAGATACACTGACCCTATAGTGTATATTATTAGCTATAATTTATCACACATGTTTTTCCTTAAATAATGAATGAACAATAACTACATGAATACCCACTTATTTCCTAAAATGTGAAATAATGGGAGGATTTATCATCTATCTATCTATCATCTATATCTACATCTATTTATCTATCCATCTAGCTATCATCCCTATCTATCTATCTATCTATCTATCTATCTATCTATCTATCTACCTATGGTGATACTTTATTTGTACTGAAATGTGATTTTATTTGTATGTTTATAAATAAAGTTGCCTGGGGGTCAGAGCTAATAGTAAGCCATAGCAGAAGTCTGGAAGTGGTAGCACATGCTTTTAATACCAATCACATGACAGGCAGATCTCTGTGTGTTCAAGGATACCACCAGCATGGAAACACACGTCTTTAATCTCAGTACCAACCATAGAAGACCTGGAGGTCTGTATAGATGGGCAGTAACGAGGAGGTCATGTGGTTGGGTTTACAACCAATGAGAAGGTAGAATAGAAAGTCTATAAAAAGACAGAGACACAGGAAGGAGGTCTCTGGCGGAGGGAAGGACAGGAGTGGCAGTGAAGAGTAAGTTTTTTAGCGCTTAGCTATTACTCTGACCTCTTGGGCTTTCATCTCTGTATTGGTTCTGTGTTTCTTATTTAACAAGACGGTTACATCTACATCTATCTATCATCCCTATCTATCTATCTGTCTATCTGTCTGTCTGCCTGTCTATTACATGTTTTTGAGGTTTATGTGGCTACTGATCTTTATTCCTCTGTATTGATGGGAAACCCATAGGAAATTCATGGGGCACATGTTGAGGAAGCTTTTCTCAGTGGTGTACATACAAATTTCTTTCTCATCTCTTTCCTTCTCAATTTAATTATGCATTTATTTATTTATTATTATTCTTCTCACTTTCTTTTATACACTCTGCTTAGAGAAATTTGATTTTCCAGCATGTAGAATTATTCAGGAAGTTCATGTTAGAGCAATGTTGGAAAGGAAAACATGGCTCTGATATGTAGCTGATTTATTTGCAGATGATACAGTCTACAGTCTTTTAAAAACATAGTTATAGTGCGATTGGCATTTCAAATGTTTCTCCTGATTACAGTCATTTTCCACCAACAACTGCTGTTGTCTATAGGCTGAACAGTATTTAGACTCTTTGTTTCTCGACTCCCTAGTTGGTACCTTTACATCATGGTCATTTTATTGCTCACTGACAGCTCTATTAGCTGTTCCTCAAATTAATCAGTCCTGATAGCTGACCGATTTAGTTTGTTGTGGGGAGGAAGTTTAAAACATTTGCTGACATAGGTTTGGGGGCCAATGTATAGTTCTGACATCGGCAAATTGCAGCAGATTTAGCACAGGTAGAAGACATTAAAGCTCCAACCCCTCTGCAAATTCCCAGGGCTCGCTTTAATGACCCAAGCATAGTCCCACCCTAGAGCGCAGACGAAACCTTCTTATTTGCTTTTACAGCTCAGCTCCTCAAGAGAGAACATTCACAATGGAAACCAGCAGCAAGGGTTAGAAGACTTTAAAAAGGAAGCTGTTAGAGCAGCAGTAAAATTTGGCCAGGTAATTTTTTTCCTCCTTTTCATTAGGTTCCATTCTTCTTTACTGTTATGACTTATCCAAAACAGACTAGCATTGAGTCGAGCTTTCCGTTTTCCTTTTTAAATTATGGGATGTTTCCCTAAGCTCTATTTTAACTTGTCTCACTCCACTCCGGGCTTGAACTTCAATAATTCTTTTATTAACATTTTCAGAACAAGAACTTTAGAAGTAAATTCTTGAGCTATGTCTTTAGTTCAATTTTCTGAAAATTTAATGAAATGGAAATCATTTGGATCTCTTTAATATCTCCATCAGTATAGAAATATAAGCACTTACGTTTATGTATTTTTCTTTAAAATTCTTTTTTTTATTATGAAAGTTTCCAAACATCACCCAAAGTAGAAAGTGTAATAAACCTACAGGTACCCATTCCCAGCTTAAATAATCATCAACATTTGACCATTTATGTTTATGTTTTAATAATGATCATTACTAGGTCCTAGCAAAAAGAATCAGTAGATTCTGGCTAAAAGCCACTAGTAAGATCCCCAAGTTTGTGCGGGAATTATGACTTTTGGTGCATTTCATTTTAAAAAGTAGAACATTAATTACTGTACTCTAATTGTATGTTCTGGATTAAATTACAAAATTGCTTATATTTTACCTTTTCCCTGTTTCACTTAAAATATCAGAGGAGGATAAAGTTTGGGTTCCCAAATGTCAGCTGTTCTTTTCTCTACTCCTGACTCAAAGCCAGCATTGTCAGAAGGGAGACAAGTTGGCAACGTGCCTGAATACCAGTGGGGATACACAGCATCTCATCTGGATGTATACTCTTAAATAGCACCTTAAACATCTGTCGATAATTACTGTAGCAATTTTGAAAATATTAATTAAGAAAAGAGCTAATAATTATTGTGCTTGAAATGGAAAGTGATATAATTAGACTTAAACTGTGAGGTTTTTATTTGAAATTGATTAAGACTTTCAATAAATTACTTGGCAGAGAGAATTTCTCCATTTTTCCTATTCATTAAAATATAAATAGGCCTAAATATCTGTTACTTATAGATTATTGTGTCTAATTCCTTCTCATTTTAATTACCTGCCTGTAAAATGCTTTATTTATGAAAATGAAACTTGTCAAATGTGGTCAAATAGTCTTGACAAACCGGAGAAACTTTGATTATGTTTTTACAAAATGCTGCAAACTTTCAGCCTATGCTTTTCTGTAGAGCTTTTCTACAAACTGTTGTTTAGTTGTTTATGCATGTCGAACAATGCTTTGAATTTATTTCTCCCCCAAAGCAGAGAAGCTTTGTAAAGGTGACTGGAAAGGCAGAGCTTCCTCAAGCGGAATGATGCCAGCATGGGTAGCATGGTGCTGACAGGTGAGTGTGGAGTTGAGGAGACCCGGTTTCTGGCTCTACTCTAGCTGTGTGGCTGGTAATGACTCCTGTGAATTGCACCGTCTGGTTTTCCTGCAGAGAACTTAAGGGCATCACTCAGCCTCTCTTGCCTAACCTATGAGGTCATCATTATTACCTCATTTTTTATTCAGACATAATCCAGGCTAGACTTCAGAAGGCTTTCTGCTTTCCCCATCACTAGTTATTACCCTGAAATATAAAAATAACCCATGAGACCTTTTATGAAACATGTCCTCCTCTGCTTCCCAATGACTGTGTTGTTGAAGCCCCACACTGTTTCTCCAGTCAGTAGATCTACAGGATGTAAATCAACCCCAGGGGATTGGCTCAATGTTAGTAAAGTAGGAAAGATGTTGTATTTATTCGAATGTTCTATAAAAACATTCTAAATTTTAATTTACATATATATACATTTTATTGCACATGTTCACTAACTTTTTTGAGTAATAACCAGTCTTACCCTGACTGATCATATGCAAAACCTTATGAAATTTTCTTGTTAACACAAATGAACTAGAAATCTAAACAAAATGTGTTCCTGCCATTAGTTTTAGATAGACGAGTCCCTGCCTTGTATTATAATAATTACCCTTTGAAGCAAGACATTTCCTGGTCAGGCATGCTCAGTGTCTTTTCTGTGACAGTCTTGGTGCAGGAAGATCAGAATTTTTCTGACTTTTGTCACTTTTGCCAGCATTTGAAAAACTTCTTTGCATCAGCTGATGTACTTTTGACAGCTGGGTATTTTGGATCGAGAAGATATTTAGATTTCATTTTGAGTCTTATGTAACATTATAACTTTAGAATATTTCTTTATTCAGTAAGCTATTAGGATGTCTAAAAACAGCCCCAGTGAAAAATTTCTAGAAAAAATACATTGTCAAGACTGCATGTCTCAGAATGAATGTCAAATAGCAATACCAATGCCATGTTTTGCCCTAATATAAATGACTATAATCAGAAGACTTCCTACTTTCATACCTATGAATCCTCAAGCATCACCAAAAGCTATTGTATAAAAGAAAAAAGAACACACATTTTCCTACCTGGCCATTATCTGAAGTTCTCTGCAGTGAGGCTTATTCAGTTCAAGAACCACATTGTAGAGACCAGGGTTAAAAGGGCTTGCCTGTACTCTGAAAGTGGTCATTCATTCTATGGGTACACCTTGCCTAAGCTGGCTCAGCGTAGGGTACTGTTCCCTCTGGAAACTGAGGCTTATAATAAACAATAGCATTTTACTGAAGGTCTATGAGCTACAGAAAATAATTACTGTTCAGAAAACACTTCCACTTTAATGTCAAGTATGGATATCAATGCTTTCAGGTATCTGCAGTCATTTCCCTCTAAGGAGTTTTTGGTTGTTGGCTCTTGAAATCTCCAGCCTCCACCTCTCTGCCCCAGAGCTCCTTACAACTCTCCTTTCTCAGGTTGTTTCCCACTGCCTTTTCTACTAAGCTGCCAGCAGCAAAGCCAAACTCTTCTCACTTTATGAAGCAGAGGATCATATTTTTTTTGTTGTTGTTAATCATGCACTACTCATCTAGTCGTACACAGGGCTCTGGCCTTTCTGCAACAAAGGAGTAAACAACATATATCATTAAGCTGTATTTCTCAAAAACAGCTATTGCTTCAGGGTGAGTTATTCCATTTATCTGGAAGGCAGAATTAGTGTTAGTTCTTGCTTCCAGCGTCAATCAACCTTTATCCAACATATACGGACATCTCTATCTAGGACCACCTCTGAATCGTCTCATGGGTACATTATTTCTACCCACTCTACACAATCTTCACCTTGAGCTAGGTGAACATTATGAATGGATAATGTAATTCCATCATTGTTTTGGTTAAACTATGAGTGGCATCTTACCATGCCAGATCTTACAGTGCTGTGTGCTTCTCCAACTACTGTACCAGCCTTGAACTTCACAAATCCCCTTTGCAGGACTCCTCTAGTCCTGTCTTTTCTTCCAAGATGTGGTTTGTTGACATCTGGATGGAACTGCTTCCTTCCTAACTCATGCTCTATAGATTAGATTACTGTTCAGTCTGCCTGGAAGATCCCCTTGCTTCGTCCTGAGATTCCTTAGTCTTTAGATCTTAGTTCCTATGGTTATTCTGAAATTTTCTCTGGCTTACAGCTAAGATATGACTCCTGTGTATCTTTTTGTGCTCATATTTCTCTTTCATAGCACTTACCATTCATTTTGGAAGCGGGTCGGTTGTTGGGAGAATTCATGCAGGCTTGCTGAGTATTGTCTGTGCGCCTCCATTTAAAGCTTTTACAACTAAAGTTTTCTTCTCTATGCTCTTATTTATTTCCCTTCCTTATCATCCCAACTCAGGGGGAGTAATGACTCTTCTCTGTGGAACCACACACTTAATTGTGCACAATATATTTTGATCATGCTTCTTCTTCCCTCAACTCTTCCCAAATCTTCCAGACTTTTTAAACCACATTTCATCTTCTTTCAACTCCACAATGCTGTTCTTTGCATGTTTACTCCAGTGGCCAGATCTATTTAGAACTTTATAACACACCCTAAACTCTTCAAGCTTTTGGAAGATTTTGCATAACTGCTTAACCCTTGGGCTTTGTCTCTTACTGTCACCCTCTTTACCTGCACCATTCAGTTCCGGTAACTACCTTCTTACTTACATCTTAGGATTTGCTTTCCTGTTTACTCTACCTCCCTATATAAGTCATGCCTGCAGTGAAAAAGACAGAAACAGCTAGTCACCAACAGCAAATCATTCTTTTATCTACCTAATCCCTTGCCCACTACACCTTTACTTTTGTTTTCTTGTGGGACTGGGGATTGAAGCCAGGCACTTGTGTATGCTCTGCAAGCACTCTACTACTAAGCCTTGTCACCAGCCTGTATTCAGGTCCTTTTCTGTTTCGGTTTCTATGACAAACTTGTCCTCACTCAAACCACCCCATCTAGATCAATGCTGATGATGGATGCAATAAAGGATGTCAGAGAGCTATCCTTGAGTCCCTGGAACCTATGAAGGTACTAGGTAGCATAATAAGGGGGGACTTAAGATTGCAAATTAAATTAAATTAGAATTAAAGCAAATTAGAATTAAAGTTGCTAAACATCTGAATGTTAGATTGGGAGGCTATTCTAGATTATCTAGATGGACCTCGTATAATTACCAAGGTCCTACCAGTGAAATAGGAAGGAAGAAGGATCACCATCAGAGAGACACAGAATAAGAAACTTTTTAATTGAAGACTGCTGTATTTGAAAGGGGCCACAGGCTAAGGAATGCTGCTGGAAACTTCTTGGAGCTTTTTATTTCCCTAAGAGCATCCAGAAGGGATATTGCTCTGCCAATAGTTTGATTTTAGCTCAGCAAAACCCACCTCAGATTTGCAATCTTTCACAGCAGTATAATAAATTTGTGTGTCTTTGAAACCAAGCACTAAGGGCTCTATATTTGTACATTAAGTGACCTTTGTCTTTATCCAACGGGCATCTATTTATTCTCTGTCGGTGTGATATGTCAAAGATTGCACATAGGCCATGTAATCAGGGAATAAAAATAGTCGCACTTTTTCTTGAGATTTGTTGAGTTGAAAAACACCTTCTGACTAAGTTATTAAGATCAAGTTTACAGCCGGGTCGTGGTGGCACACACCTTTAATCCCAGCCCTCTGGAGGCAGAGGCAGGTAGATCACTGTGAGTTCCAGGACAGCCAGAGTTGTTACACAGAGAAACCCTGTCTTGGAAAACCAAAAGATTGAAAAAAAAAAAAAAAAAAAAAGATCAGGTATGCACTTTTGGCCGTGAACCAAAAACCTTCACCCACCATGAGAAGACTCATAACTCTCTCCAAAGACTCATCACCTACCCGTCTAAACCATTCTTATATGAGTTTCTCAGAAAGCCGGGCTTCGGATAGGAGTCCTTCATCTTGACCGGCCAGCCAGCTTTTCAAATAAAGTCTTTATTTCAACACATGGTCTCTCAATTTCATTTGTCTGTGGTGCTGCAAACTGGTGGACTTAGGTCTGGTAACATTTTAAGCCACTATCCAAGCTGTTCCAGTTTATTTCATCACTAGAAACTTAATAGTGTTCTCAGGATCTTCTGTGTGCTACACTTTCTTATCATGGCTCTTATCATTTTGTATTGTAATCACCTACTTGACTCTAGTGGAGTCCAAAGCTCACAGGACAAGGACAGTGTCTGACACTTATGAGTGCTTCATATCCAGCACTTCATATATGCAACGTCTAGATGTCGACTTTCCATACATTTTTACCTGTGTAAATTAGTCTCAATTACCACCATGTAGGAACAGGTGGTAACTGAATGTATCAGATTTCTTTTGGCGCATGCAATAGAAGGCTGGTCCCTGTCTCCTTTACTACTAGAATATGTTGTATAAATGCCTCCATGGTACATTGTTCAGATGTGGCCATTGCAGCTGGATAGACCAAAGAATGGCTTCCTATGCTTTACACCAGGCTTCAAATCTCCAGTTGGTCTCTGTTTTTCGACCCCAGGAAAACCTGGACTCATTTGGAATTTGCTTTTTTGCTAGTGAAAATGAGCCCACTTTGTCTGTTTCATTCTTTTGCACAGCAAGCCTGGAACATCTGCAGATTCTTGGAGCTGAGACCATGGAAAAGTGTTTACAGTTCAGTTTGCTTCCCTGCATGCTTAAAGTTTCTACTTGCCACCTATAGAGCAAAAAAGAACATAACATCACATATTAGTACGATAACATCCAGACTTTTAATTTTTCCTTTTGATCTTTTTCTCTAGTGAGCAGTTTGGCTTGTGACTATCAAAAATAATGCAATTGGAACTCAGCACCTTATCACTTTTTTATCTCATATTTTTAACATGGAATGAAAGAAAGGAAAAAACCTCCTCCTAAATGATTCTATTTTTCCAAATATAATAACTCTATCAACTAAAGTCACAAATGAATTAAAGCTGATTAAAGAACATAAGGAACCAAGGACATTTTACTCTACTCCTAGATCAGTGCCTTGCTCAGCTATTGTCAGAGAAGCTTGTTCCCACAGAAGAGGATCAAATACAGAGATTCACAGCCAGGCAGTGTGCAGAGAGTGAGAGACCTTGGAACACTCCCCTTAAATGAAATGTCTCATCAACTCCTTCCCCTTGGGGCTCAGCGAACCCTGAGCAAGAAGAGGCAACAAAAGTGTAAGAACTGGAGTGGATGGAGAACACCAAGAAAACAAGACCCTCTAAATCAGTGGTTCTGAACCTTCCTAATGCTGCCACCCTTTAATACAGTTCCTCAGGTTGTGGTGTCCCCCAACCATAAGCTTCTTTTTGTTACTGCTTCATAACTGTATTTTTGCTACTGTTGCAAATCGTAATGTAAATATTTCTGAAGAGAGAGGTTTTACAAAGGGGTTGTGACCCACAGATTGAGAACCACTTCTCTAAATCAACATAATCATAGCTAATATAAATTCACAGAGGCTGAGGTAGGATGCACAGGGCCTGCATGGGTCTGCACCAGGTCCTTTGCATATATATTATGGATTACAGTTTAGTGTTTTTATGAGATTTCAGAGTGTGTGAACAAGTGGGTATCTGTTTTCTGTGCCTTTTCTTGGGCTCTTTTTCTTCTGTTGGTTTGTTTTGTTCAATCCCAATGTGTTAATTTATATTTTATCATATATTATATATTAAATTATTATCCCTTAGGACCTTGTTCATTTACTAATGGGAGACAGAAGGTAGTGGATCTAGATGGAAAGGGAGGTGGGGAGGAACTGGAAGGAGTCAAGGGAGGGAACCATAATCAGTATATATTATGTGAGAAAAAGGTATATTTTCAATAAAAGAAAAAATGAAGAATATTAGGAAAATTGTCAATGCATTTAAAATCAGGGGAAAGTTAGAGAATTCATAAGCTCTCCATTCTACCCAATTACAACAATTGAAATGCATTTCTGTTAATTTTGGCTTGTGACTATTTATGCAGTTATACTAAATACCAGAATGTGGTTTTTTTTTTGTTGTTGTTGTTTGTTTTTTGTTTTTCGAGACAGGGTTTCTCTGAGTAGCTTTGCACCTTTTTCGAGACAGGGTTTCTCTGAGTAGCTTTGCACCTTTGCTGGAACTCACTCTGTAGTCCAGGCTGGCCTTGAACTCAAAGAGATCAGCCTGCCTCTCTGTCTCCCGAGTGCTGGGATTAAAGGCGTGCACCACCACTGCCTGGCCAGAATGTTTTAATAACTTCACATTGATAGGATGTGAACTGATCTGAAGAACATGAGTGTGGAGGGACAGAGAAGTATTTTGAATTTCGCATTATGAGTTTTCTATTATTTTGTAGGACATGACTTAGGTAAGGCTTAAGATGGCCTTGAAAATTCACACATATGTTTTGAAGGTGTTGAAAATTAATCACTGTGCTAGAGTCTCAAAGGGTTAATTTTTTAATATAAATTTATTTATTTTACATCCCGGCTGCAGTTTTTTCTTCCTCCTCTCCTTCCAGTCCCTCTCCCTTCTGTTCCTACCTGCCAATTCACTCCTCCTCTGTTTCTGTTTAGATAGGTCTTCCATGAGTGTTACCAAAATCATATCAAATTGGCATATCAAATTGCAGTAAGACTAAGTACCTCTTTATGTATTAAGGCTGGGCCAGGAGACCAGTATGGGGAGTAGGTTTCCCGAAAGTTAAAGAGTCAGAGACAGTCCCTATTCCCACTGTTAGGAGTCCACAAGAGGACTAAGAGGACAACTGTAACATATATGCAGAGTGCCTAGGTCGGTCTCATGTAGGCTCCCTGCTTGTTGGTTCAGTCTCTGTGAGCCCCTATGAGACCAGGTTAATTGACTCTGTGAGTTTTCTTGTGGTGTCCTTGACCCCTTTGGCTCCTACAATCCTTTCTTTTCCTCTTCTGCAGGATTCTGAACTCTACCCAATGTTTGGTTGTGGATCTGCATCTGTTTCCAGCAGTTGCTGGATGAAGCCTCTGATGACAATTGGGCTAGGTACCTATCTGGCCACAGGAGATGGCCAGTTTAGGCTACAAATCTACTTATGGCTAGGAGTCTTAGCTGGGGTCATCCTTGTAGATTCCTGGGAGATTCCCTTGTGCTAGGTTTTTACCTGACCCGAAATGCCTCCCCTACCCCCCTACCCCCCTAACCCCCACCCCCATTTCCAGTAAGTTCTTTCATTATTCTCCCTCTCTGTCCCTACCACAACCTGATCATTCATGTTCCCATCCCCACCCACCCTCAGTCCACTCAGGAAATCTATTTCTTCTTTCCAGGGAGATCTGAGTCCCCCCACGATCCTTCCTTGTTATTTAGTCTCTCTGGGTCTGTGAACTGCAGCGTAGTTACCCAAAGTTTAAATTTTAAAGAAGCAGGTATTCGTTTTCTTCAGAAGTGGTGCAACTTACACATAATTAGAAGGTTCAAAAGAAAATCAGTCTAAAGACTTTTGGAAAATAACAAATGTTTATCAGGTTTTATGGTTCAAATAGGTCTGTGGGTGAAGTCAAAGAAGGAGACGCCTTGCAGAAGGGTGAAAACCAAAGCATCAAGGGCACAACTTCAACTCATCACAGGCTGTGGCACCTAATCCTCATCATCAACCTGATTTGGAGCCACCTAAGAGACATAATTTGTGAGGATGGAGCACCCATCCTGAATGTAGTGGCACTGCCGTCCTATGCATTGGGGTCTTACAAATTTGAATAGAAATGGAAAAAAAAGGAAGACAGCAGCTGAATACTAACATTCTCTCTTCCCTACTAGCTGACACACCCAGATGTGAGCAAGTTCCTATAGTCATATCTACCCTACTACAAGGGACTTCATCTCCTCAAATTGTGTTAGCTGCAAATCCTTTATCCTTTACGTTGCTTCTTGACACGGGTTTGATAACAATGATGAGAAAAGTAATTACTATAAGGTCCTTCAGAATACATCAGTGAATCCACTAGAAAGAAAAGTTTCCAGCGAACATCAGAAACTTAAAATCAGTTACAAAATGGTATGGGAAGAAATAAATGAGAATGAACCCAAAAAGGCTTTTGTGTAGTAAATGAAAAGACAATCAAATTCATCTGAAAATTCTATCTTTATTATCTTTTCCAACACAAATCAAGTCACATAGGGGTTAGAAACACATACTAAATTAAACCCACAATGAATACCAAAGTCTTCATTTTACTCCACACAACTGAACAGCGTGTCTGTTCTCCCTCTTAGCTGTTCTAAGGATGAATATAAAACTTGCAGTTGATTATACCCACATTTTCCTGTTTGGAAGTCATGGGAAGGCTGTCACGCTTGGGTCTTCCATTCATGCAGATCAGACATTTGGAAATCCAGTACAGTGTAGTTTAGTTTTACATTCTAAAAACTGAAACTAGCAGTTTTTGAGAGAAACTTTGTTTCCCAGAGAACATCTATGAATAACTTGGTTAATTTATCTAATTTTCAAAACCTTACATGTTTGAACAAGTTGGTGTTCATTCTAAATTTTCAAATTGCAATAATGGAATTGTTAGTAAATCTTAATTCCGATTTTGTAGGTTATTTATGTCTGAATTAACTTGCAGTCTTTATCAGCGCATGGAGAAGTGGAGGTTTCTCCTCTTGCTAATAATTGTATTGTTCTGGTTCTTAGAATTACAGTGTCGCTGTTTGGTTCAAAGCTGGTCGGGGCAAGTTTAGTGAAGCTGGATTTATCACCACTGACTCGTCTGAGGTGTACCACAATCTCCAGAGTTGTGACAGAAACCCCTCACCTTACACTTCATCATGTTAGAGGGATAAGAACATGAATGGGTATAAACGAGGTTTAGGAGTGCCTGTTGGTGAAGGAGGCACTAATGCTCAGTTGCTCTGTGCATTTAGAAAACCTAATCTTGCATTAGGCTTCAGTTTTTTCAGATGTAAAACAGAATATGTTTCCTGAATTTTATGCTTATCATTTGAAAAGAAAACAAGCCGCTTTTTTTTTTTTAGCCAAGAAGAATAAAGATATTTTGAATACATTTTTTTTTCTGTATTTTTTTCCAAAACCTTTTTGTCTAGTCTTCGGTTTACTGCATCAATACGTTAAGTATTTTGACTTCATCTGCCTTTTTCACCCCCATTTTTCTATCATTCTCTTTCAAAGGGACTGAAAGAATATTATTCAGTTTTGGCTTTTCCCTCCACTTTATTCAGCAAAGCCCCAGGACTTGAACAAAAGCACCACTGTACCTGCTTCGGGTCTCCAGAAACAATGACGAGCACCCTGATAAGATTAGATGCAATTTTAAATGCAGTGGGGACAAAGCCCCCCTCTTCCTCACCCCACCCCTCTCCCCCTACTGTAATTCCACCACAGCCAGAAGTTGCAGAATCCCAGGCCAGCGCCAGACTGCCCAGTAAACGCCACCTCACAGACCAGAAATACGATCTGCATCATTTTCGGGCTTGGCAGACATTTTGTGCATAAAAAAAAAAGAAAGGAAGAAAGGAAGGAAGGAAGGAAAAGTAAAAAGAAGAAAAGGAAAGGGTCGGGGAGAAGGCCATCTTTGAAAGTAGACATAAGCAAACTTAATGTACCCCTGGTTTTATAACTTCAAGAGTGGCTTGAATTTCAAATAGTCAAACAAACAAAAAGCTCGAAAAGAAAAACATGCTGACAACTTGGATCAGAATCCCTCTCTCTTTGATTTTCATTTTGTTTTTTTGGGCAGTGACTGTCTTTTTACAATTGAGATACACTCCTCTGTAGAGTGAATCATGTTTTCAACAAGTGACCAGAAGCAGTGATGCACATGATTTTTCAAGGGTCGAGGAAAGTTGTCTGAATGCACAGCATTTCCTTCAGTTTGTAACTATTTTTTTTTTTTTTTTTGGTTTTTCGAGACAGGGTTTCTCTGTGTAGCTTTGCGCCTTTCCTGGAACTCACTTGGTAGCCCAGGCTGGCCTCGAACTCACAGAGATCCGCCTGGCTCTGCCTCCCGAGTGCTGGGATTAAAGGCGTGCGCCACCACCGCCCGGCTCAGTTTGTAACTATTTAACCAGCTCTTGCACACATCTGTGCTGAGAACAGGTACAGTCTGTCTTTTTCTGCTATTTGAGAAAAAGCTTACATGTACTTACACTTACATATTGTTTTTCTTCTGACTTAAAAATACTGTAGACACTCTTCTTTACCTGCAATAGTAGGGAAACTTCTTTTTTTCCTGTTCTGTATCTACCTATTCACCTGCCTATCTATTGATCTCTATCTGTTTTCTCTCATTTATCTTCCTTTCTATCAATCATTTTCATAAACAGTAAGCACTGGTTTCTAGATTTTGAAAGAATTTTACCTCAACAGTAATGAAAATGTGTTTAATTATCCAGAAACAACTCCTTTTGCTCACACAAAGCTGATTTTTTTTTTTGTAAGACAAACCATTTACTTTGTATTATAGAAACAGTTTTTAAGCTAAGGTCCCTATTTTTATGGTGGATACGATCTTAACGATCTTAACTTGTCTTCAGAGGTCCTCTTTGGTTATCAACTGTTTCTTACAGGGGGCATGCCCACATGCTGAAACTAAGTCAGATGTTGAAAGAGGATAAAGCAGCTGACTGAATTTGAGAGGCTTGCTCATCTCTGAACTTCTGATCCCACAGCAGTAGGTGCTTTTGAGTAATACAAGAGGACAAATCTCTACACTCACCTAGTTATGGAAATTAGTGGCATTTTGATGATGGGGCCTTCTCATAGCCTGGTACACAGACTGCAGGGGTATGCTGTTGTTGCCCACCCCTGACCCCCATTTTTTTTTCTGGTCATAAAACTTCAAAAAAGCTGAGAAAATACCTTTAGGGTCTTAATCTCTATTCCTAGGACACGTCCTATGTTTCTCTGGGAAAAGACAGAAGCTTAAGGAGAATTTCCGCTGAGTCCCATCTTGCTAAAGTCTGCTAGACACGGGTGCCACATTATGCAGCATTCATTTGGTGTACTGTTGTATTCAATATTAGGCATCATTCTACAATGCAGTGCACAATTCTACCCTTGAGAATAATGGACTATGCTGACTTTCCAATTGTCTTGCTGAGCATGAAAGGATTTCTTTCCCCCTCCCTCCCTCTCTTCCCCCTCCCTCCTCTGGCTTCCTTCTTCCTTGTTTATGCTTCTTTGTTTTAAAAATCTACCTACATGTCACCAATATCTTCCATGCTCTTTTCTTCTATTTATTTATATTTTGTTTTCTTCAGTCTCTTCCTAGAAAAACATAGATGATTCCTCAGACAGCTCTTGGTAAGGTGTTCTCAGTATTTCTAAAGCCACAGCAGTCTTCTCAGATGACTTGTCACTTTGTTTCTTGTTCCTCATCTGTCTCTGGACACCACACATTCCCACATTCCAACCCCCAACCCTTCCATTTTCCTGCAGTATATAGAAATTCTCTTAGGCACTAGAGATTTAAAAAGAGGTACAATAAGATATTGAATATTCTTGAGAAGTTCATCACTTGTTAACAAGGGACTGTAAAAAAAAAAAAAGTAATTTTTCTTTAAATCATTTCAGATTCAGTTCCTGATGAGACTGAGGGTTCCAATGTCCTGCCTATCAGGAATGGGGAAATGAATTCAAGCCAAATAAACTATTAGTTTATGTAAGTGTTGCTCATCTCAACATTTGAGTTTCATCTTTTGCCTTGAAAAATGAGAGTAGCAACTGTTGCTAACAAAGAATACAGTGGAAAGGAGATGCATGTTACATTGGGAGCATACAAGACTCTTTATACTCAAAATATTTTGTTTTTTGTTTTTGTTTGTTTTTGGAGACAGGGTTTCTCTGTGTAGTTTTGGTGTCTGTCCTAGATCTTGCTTTGTAGACCAGGCTGGCCTTGAACTCACAGAGATCCGCCTGCTCTGCCTCCTGACTGCTGGAATTAAAGATGTGTGCCACCACCACCCATACTCAGAATATTTTAAACATGAGTAAATGCATTAACTTAATATTGACACTATTTGTTTTGTCTAGAGTTTATTCTAACTCAGAAGACTTCGTTACCATTTTTTCCCATTTTCTGTATTTTCACATTTACCATTTTGAACATAAACATTATGAAAGAAAATAAATAAACTAATGACTTACATGCCAATACATACAGATTCTCAAACAATGAAATTTAGACATAGATTGAAAAACTGATGTTATTTTTTTCTTTTACTAATATGTCCTTGTGGAAATTAGAGGTGATTATCTGGTCCAGAAAATTTGAAGACTCTTCCAACTTTCCCTCTCTTTATTGCTATACACATTAATGCATGTTTATTGTGATTATCACAATATATCCATAAACAAGATGAACAAAATTAAGGACAAAGCAGACTACATTTATTTCTAATGTTTGACACCTGCCTTCAATATTTTTATTTAAGTATTTTCATGTCTTCACATAGTGAGGTCATACTGTGGATAGCAGTTTTTAATATCTGGAGAACACATATCACATTCATTTAAAATGACACTTGATTTGTAAATATGTTTCTATTTTCAATGTCTGAATTGTGTAGCTGTAGAATACATGCATACTATTCTTTTTCATTCATCACCTTAGCTTTCCTCCTTATACCACAGGGACTGAATGTCATTCATTGGAAAATCCTGTTTTCTGGAATTTGAATCTTCCTGAATACTGATATCACAACAAAATTCTACACATGAAACTTTGCTTTATGTAGAAAACTCTATTAAAATATGTAGATGTAGCCAACCTTCTTATTAAATAAGAAACACAGAACCAATGCAAAGAAGAAAGCCAAGAGGTCAGAGCTAAGAGCTAAAACCTTACCCTTCCTCCTGCCTCTCCGAACCAGAGCTACCCCTGTGTTAAAGTCTTTATATAGAGTTCCTGTCCTGCCTTCTCATTGGTTGCAAACCCAATCACATGACCGCCTCCTCACGGCCTGTCTGTATAGGCCTCCAGGTTTTCCATGATTGGTATTAAGATTAAAGGCATGTGTATCCAATAATGGCTGTATCCCTGAACACACAGAGACTTACCCAGCTCTGCCTACCAAGTGCTGGAATTACAAGCGTACGCCACCATTGCCCTGCTTTCCTATGGCTTGCTAATAGCTCTGACCCCCGGGCAACTTTATTTATTAACATACAAATAACATTTTAATACAAATAAAATATCACCATAAAAATATACCATATATACACCTGAAAAATATATCTGAAATTTCTGTGTATAGGTTTATATGAAACATTTATGCATTTTATGTTCAGACTGGGGCCCATTCCTAAAATAATTCACCGTGTACCTGGAAATATTCCAA
Organism: Peromyscus californicus insignis; assembly: GCF_007827085.1. NCBI lineage: Eukaryota > Metazoa > Chordata > Mammalia > Rodentia > Cricetidae > Peromyscus > Peromyscus californicus. The sequence continues at coordinate 45,796,135 of NW_026294480.1, read as the reverse complement.
AATACAAAACACTCTAAACTCTGAAGTGATGAAGGGTTCTCAGCCTGTGCCTTTGTCTTCTAGTTTGACTCTTCAGTCTCTAGCTTCCATGATTTTATCTTAGCCTGTCTGAATGGAAAACCTTACCCTCTCTTACCACTCTGACTGGAACCCTGTTCCCCTTTCAAGGCTCAATTGCTAGCCTACATGCTCAGCAGAATTACAAGTTCAGCTTTTTCCTCTGCATTCCTCTCATGCCTTTTATGTGCTTTTTTTTTTTTTTTTTTGAATGAAATATACCACCTTGTACAGAATGGCATTAGCCTGGATCAGACATCAAACTCTACCAGGCAAGTGACATTTATTGTCAAACCTCCTGTGGGTCTACATTGTGTGCTCTAGACAAAGGAGCCTCTAGATGGCATGGGGTGTTTGGGGAACTCCATTTTTCATGGAAGCAAACTTTCCTGAAGCAGCTGCCTGGTTAAATTCCACAATTAGCATCAACCCCAGAGCCCTGTGACAAAGGAAAGGACATGAACTCAGATAACTGGGATTTCTGCAAAAGCAACCTGATTGAATGACTGTGGAGTCCTTCAAAAAGACTCGACTTAAGGAAGTGACCACAGTTTCCCAAGGGAAAACACCTTTTAGTTGGCAGAGTTTGAATAAAATGATAGAAATGGAAAAATGACCATGTTATACCAAGAAACTGCCCAAGCAGCATGGGCATCTTTGCTCATCCTGAAACAGAAACCACTGTGTTCATAGGAAAGCTTGAGTCCCCATGAATTCAGAAGCTTGGCTGTGGAAGCCACCTTGACAAAATGAGTCACGCTCAGAGATGGGAGGGCACAAAACAGGAGGCAGTGTGCACCCTGTCGGATCCCTCTGCAGCTTACTCTGGCCATTGGTAGCTTGGAGAACAAGAAGCTTGGGCAGGGACATCTTGGCATGGAGTTCTGAGGTACAGAAAGATAGAGCAAGTGAGAAAACAGGCAGAGGGAGCCCTTACTGACCTCCTACAGCCACAGCTTGTCCATTATATGTATGGGGGGAATGTATGTTCTAGATGTTCGACATGGTCTGTATGCATTTGACAAGTTTAGTTGCTACTATGATCCTGTATGCATTTGACAAGTTTAGTTGCTATTATGATCCTGAAATGTTTTTTTTTGGCCTGATCATGAAACTAATATTGATAAGTACGGTTTTTAACTTTGTCTGCTATTTAAGATTATAATATGATCATATTACTTACCCCTTCCCTATCCTTCCTCCAAACTCTCCTATAAATACCTTCTTGTTCTCTTTCAATTTCATGGCATCTTTTTTTCATTGACCACTGAGACTGGACTCTTTCGAAACGTTTTGTGTTTCTTAATGTGATTTTAGAACCTATGGCTTAGTTCTCCAAGAGAAGGAAAAGTGATAAAAGATAGTTTTCACTTTCAAGATAGACTCAAACATGGCAGATTTTTGCTGAAGACTCATTCTTTCAATTTGAGCTGTAAAGTACTGTTTCCTCACTGTTGATAAGAAACTTCATCTAGGCTACTCGTTCCGGAAGCAAGAGGTGAGGAGAAACAGATGCTGTGCATAGGTGGCCAAGCAGCGAGACACAGACTTGATGAGTGCAAAAGCTTTGCATTGTGAGCATACTTGAAGGTGTTTTGTCCATTTCTCACACATGTTTTGTACTCTACAAATCTCATGCCTAACGCTGGATGTGGTGGTGCACATCTTTGGTTTCAGCACTTGGAAGACAGAGGAAGGCAAATCTCTGTGAATTCGAGGCTAGCCTGGACTACATAGTTCCAGGAGAGTCAGAATTACATAGTGAGATCCTGTCTCAAACAAACAAACAAACAAAATGCCTATGCTTGATACGTTGTCTACCAAAAACAACTAGAAATAATTATTAGAAACAATAATTAGAAAAGGAATAAAGTCCATCTTTTTCCCCCAAGACTATATTTACCCCTGGAGAGAGCTTGATCAGAGAAGTAACTAAAATATTTGACATATTATACATAACGTATTCACAAAAACAATAGACATTAAATTTTATAGCAATTCCAGAAGCCTAGAATAATTATCTGAATTTTATAGGTGACAAAAGGGTTAAAACTATTAAATTTTTTTTCTAATTTGACTAAGATAGGAAAAAAATTGATCAGTAGTCAGAAAACAGGCATATAAAATTGTTTGTTTTTCTCCTAAGTTTGGACAAAACATGATACTCCTAGATATTTGGAGGAGGTGTTTATCAAATGGACAGCAAGACCTCTGTCTCTGAAGGCTTTACATTTAACCGTGCGTAAAGAAAATCATACTTGTAAAAGACATAAATCATATGTAAAAGTGTAAAATAATACAGGACATGTTATAGGCACAAACTCTGAGGTCATGGGGTATGGAGTAACAGTATAGCCCTGTAGTTAATGCCATTAATACTAGGGATATTGCTTTCTCAATGTGTCGCAGAGGTGTTGGGTGACTACTCTGAGTGACTAAAGTTCCCTATAGAATAGTAGCGAGGGATCAGGCAAAGAAATGCGGATGTCTTTGAAGAGTGGACAGTTTCAAAGAGAAGCAGGTCACACCAGAAAGCCCAGTTTTACTATTAGTGAAACTAAAAATGCCATTGCAGTTTTATGGATGAATGATGCCATTTCTCATAAGAATATCTAGATAAACCTTTGCCAAAGTGTTAACTAAGTGACTCAGATATTAAGACAGAACCTTAGTGGGAGGTTTTGAGCCACTATAGAAAAACAGGACCCTTCACCACATTGCCTCCCTTCCTCCAGTGGGTGCTTGATATAAATTGTGCAGCAAGGTGTCTTGCTTTCTAGGGAAGCAGGGAGGAAAAGGAGAATGCAATACCTCACCTCTATGCAATGCAAAGCGATACTTTCTGAAGTCAGGTTTTATTTTACAGGAGACCCACAGCATACATTCCCACAGGTGTAACAATAACCCACACAGAAAGGTTGGGATATATATATCCCTAACATATACATTAGGCACTGAGGTTTTTGAAGTGAAAATGATTTTCAAAAGAGTTACCTTCAGCCTTCAAGCCCCAGGGTAGAAACCATTTACATGGACAGTGATGAATTTTAAAGGTCAGGAATTCTTGTCTAGCTTGTTGTTCTTGGAGAGACGATGAGAGCAGGGTACATAGAAATACATTTTCCCATTTAGGTGGCAGTTCCTCAGTTTGGACGGAAGAAATACTTTGTGAAATTTCTCAATAAGAAAATACATTTAAATGTAGAGACCTGCGATGTTATTATTTTTCCCTTTATCTTGGTAAGCAACAGTTATACAGAAAGATAGTGATTAAACTTTGCATTCATTGACTCATTCATCAGGTATTTTTTCCTGGGTCTTATCTGATTAGCCCAAGGTAAGGATTTCTACAAATAAAATGAGAATTGCTATAAGAAAACACTTAAAAGTACTAATTGCTTAGATCCTATCAGCACCAGGAGTTATAACCTTAGACATGACATATTTGGGGGCTGGAGAAATGATAGCTCAGTGGTTAAGAGCACTTGCTGCTCTTCCAGAGGACTTGAGTTTTGATCCTGAATTGTGAGTCAGAAGGCTCATAACTCCCTGTATCTCTAGGTCTAGGGGATTTGACTTTCCTTTCAGACCTCCACACATATATAAACACATAAATAAAAAAACAATATTTTTAAAAAAGAAATTATATGTTTTGTATGAGATCTCTAACTCAGTATTTTTCATGTTTATGAAATTTTAATATTGCTATGGAACATTGCTTTTTGAACGATAGTAGCATACCATGATATTTACTCCTTCTTGAGGCTGCAACTTTATCTTTAAAATTTGATAGATACCATAGCAAGTAGAAGTTACTATGGGATCTCAGCTTCAACTTTCCACTAAACTTGCTGCTTGTGACATTATACAGGCCATGTAATTTCTTCACATTTCAGTTCTTTGTGTGTCCAACAGCATTAACAAAATTCTTCTTAAGATTTAGCTGGATATGTTGGAAAATGCCTGTAATCTGTGTTGCCTGGAGGTTGAGGCAGGAGGATCAGCAGCTTGAGGCCAGTCTTGCTACACAATAAGACTCCATGCAAAAGAAAAAGAAGGTGGCTTATTAATATGCCAATATTATAATGTTTGCACATTGTATATAATATTGCAATGTATATTGTTATCACATATGTGACACACAACATTATTGATGCTGCAACTCCTAGATGCTTATTAAAAACATAGGCTAGTCCTGTGGAAGTTCCAAGACACAAAATGGTATGCTGAGTATATAGAATTTGGTTTGGAGGAGAAGAGAATTGAAATCCTGGCTCTGCTTCTTACTAAAGTGAAGTCCTGGAGGAACTTACTTACCTCCAAGGAACCCTAATTTCCCTATACCTGAAGTAAGAATGGTACTGTCTGTAGAACTACTTTTCAAACAGAGTCAGTCAAGTCAATGCTAGCAATTATGGCATTGTTTATGTACAGGACATTGTTTTGGTAAGTTGATTAGTATGGAAACATACCAGTTATTAATCTGATAGTCTTTTTCATTGCTTTAAAACACACATATAAAGGTACCATTAGCAAATTCTCCCTCTTCAGAATGCCCAAATAATAAGGAAATTAGCTTGTATTCACTGTTTCTTTTAAATTTAAAGAGGTTCATTTTCTAAGCTTCATTTTAACTAATAAAAAATCAACTAAGATCAGGTACACATCATGTAATGTTTTGATATGTGTACAGATTTTATAGCATCAAAATCAAGCTAAATGTCAATCTCTTTAAACATTTTCCATTTGCTTGTGGCGAAAACTAATTAAATTGGTTTTAAGTTCTCTGAGAAAGGATAGCTTTAGAGCCAAAGTATTAAATTTTAGCTATATTGCACTGTATTTAAAAATAAGCTATATAGAACATATGCTGTCTGCCTGACAATCAGTGAAACACTTCACTGATTTCCCAAAAGAATGTGTCTCTTAGTCTTTAAGATTTTCAGAGCAAGAATCTTTAGGTATTTATGTTTTATAAAAGTGAGACAAATCATTTTGTTTAAAATGAGTATCTGTTATTGTTTTAGGATAATTAAATGATTGTATTTGTTTTACTAAGCTTCAGACGTTCTTTATTTAAATTCACAGTTTTAAAAGTGTACATTTGCTGTCTTTTCTTGTCATTAGGTTTTAGAAGAAAGAAGATACATTCTTTTTCGGCAATGGAAGCAATTTACAGCTGTCATATTGATGTGGAATAATTCTCCCCTCCTCCTTCTCTCCCTCTTCCTTCTCACCATAGTTCCCCTCCTCGCCCTCTTCTCCGAGGTGTGAAGAATCAAAGCCAGAGGGCCTTGGGCATGCTTGGCACCCATTCGTTCTACCTTCCAGCTATGTCTTCAGTGTCTAGAATATTTAAATATTTTCATTCCTTTGGAGGACTTTTTGTTCTATTTATCTACACTCCAGTCTAAAATTGTGAGTCATATTCGTGACTATGGCTGTGTTTTTGTAAATATAATAGAAGCCATTCATCTTCCTGGGCATTAGAATGAGGGTCTCTGCAGATTATATTTACTTTCGACTATATGTAATTTATTTTGTCTTTGAAGAAGCTAACTGAAGTTCTGTGCTAGGTTTCATTAGATACAAAACAAATACTTGATAGAGCTTAGAGTGGGCCTTTAGAAAAACAATTCAACTATGCAAGTGAATGCCAGTGCATACTCTAGTTCACATGAATGTTGGTTATAATAGAAGAAGTTATAAAAGAATATGGAAAAAACAATTCCCGGAGAAAGCATCTAGTGCATTCACTCAAATGTTTGTACTACAAACAAAAAGGCTTAAGAGCCAGTGAAGGTATCAAATACAAATTGTGTTATGAGACAGAACAGTTAAATTTATTTCAGAATTATGGTAACATTTTTCAGGTTAAAGATGAAAGGACTTGCCCTCAGTTGGTGACAAACAATATACTATTACAAATACTCATTGAAAATCCTTTACTTAGTTTCAAGATCAATCATTCCCATTAACAGTGGAGAACTTGCATTCACAATTTATTGTTTGAATTGTTGACATACAGTATTTGTATGTATTTATGAGGTAGAACTAATATTTTGACGCATAGATTCCTGATCAACTAATAATTACTGAGTTCATCAACTCAAACTTATTATTTCTTGATGTGTGTACTTTCAAATTCCCTTCTATTTTGAGATAGGAAGTACACCATTGCTAATTTACTTCCCTGCTGTGCCGCAGAACATGAGAATTTATCAAAGATAGCCCCGCCCACCCCTCAGCCTTACTTTTTAAAGTTCATTTGAGAAAGGGGCTTAAGAAACCGCCTTGCTGATGCTCTTCTGATGTCATGCTGTCGCACAGGTCAGTATTCCAGAGAAAATCCTGCTGACCTGAAAGAATGTTGTGGTTAGATGATTTTTCCATATTTTTTTAATGGAAATGAAGCTATTATCTTGTTTGTCAGATTCAGAACAAAGAGGAGGCTTCTGGGAGTTCACAGTGGGAACACTGGCGGGATTTGGTTTTCCCTGCTCACCTGGCCAAACCAAAGGGAGATTTGCTGTCACTCAGATGAACAACACTGCAGAAGGAAGGAGAGAGGCTTGAGGATGGAAAAGGATGCTTGGTTGTTTCTATTGTCTTCACTCTTTTCTGTCATCAGTGTTTGTACTTTAGGTAGATTTTCTGGAAAGCAAAACTTTCCATGGGATAGATGCTTAGATTTCTTTTGAGTGAATATGAGTGAGATTAGGTGATACGGAAGAATGTTGAGATGCTGGGTGATTTTTACTTATGAAAAGAGATAACTCCTTTCCACCCCCGTGTGTGTGTGTGTGTGTGTGTGTGTGTGTGTGTGTGTGTGTGTGTGTGTGTGTGTTGTGTGTGTGCACAGATATGTGTGCCCATGTATACACGTTTGGAGGTCAGAGGTCAACATCAGGTTTATTATTTTGTCCCTACCTTTTGAAACACTTGATTTAATATTTTATTTTAAAAATGTTTTATTTATTCTTTGACAGTTTCACACAAGTATAGAATACATTTTGGTTGTATTTGCTCCCTCATTATCCTTGCTTACCTTCTTGTGAGGTTGGTGGTGTCAGTTTGACAGAATCTTGAATTGGGCCTTCAGGAATGCTTGTGGGGGATTCTATTGATTATATTAATTGGAATAGGAAGACCCATTTTCTGGAGGCAGCACCATCCCCTGGCTAGGAACAGACTGTACTAATGGAGGAAGTGAACAGGGCTATAGCTTGTATTCATCACTCTATCCTGAAGGCGGATGAAGAGATGAAAAGCTGCTTGGAGCTCCTCCTGTTTCCTCTGTCATGACTGACTATATTTTGAACATTCTGATAACAAACTTTTTTAAAATTCCTTGTTACTTTTGGCACAGCAAAATTAATTTTATCACAGCAACAGGGTATTTTATCCCATCAAACACCTTCTTATTAATGTCTCCTTTCTATTTTCATGTCTTTCTTTCTCTCTCCCTCATTCTTTTCTTTTGTGGCTCTCTGGGTTGAATTAGGGTTGCTTGCATAAACATGACCAGAGGGTTGTTCACTGAAGCATAGTCAACTTGCTAGTGCCTACATCACCAAAGACCATGACTTCCCTTCTCCAGTAGCTAATTCCCGTCAATACTATCAATAGTTACTCAAAGAGAGGTGGACTCCACCCTATTCCCTTGAGACAGGGTCTCTCACTGAACCAGAAGCTCACAGTTCTCAGCAGAATGGCTGGCCACTGAGCTTCTAGGATATGTCTATTTCTTCTCTTACAGAGCTTGAGTTAGTATACCATACCATTCAAGTTCTCTAGTGGGCCCTGGAGATCCAAATTCAGATCTCCAGTCTTGTGCAAGCAGCATGTTAACCACCAAGCCATCTCCCCAGTTCCAAGGGCTAGCTTTCTAAAGCAACCTGCAGTCGGCAGCTGATGCACTCATGATTTGGCTGTGAACTGTTAGTACTTTCCTCCACAGTTAAAGGCAAAAGCAAAGAGAATATCTATGCTAAACTAAAGTTCAAAGTGAGAGCAATTAGTAGCAGTCATATCACCATTTTTTTATTTTAAAAAATGAACATTTAAATGAATATGCTATTTTATAAAATTGACTGGTACAGAAGAATGAATGATGCTCTTGTGCCTTCTTAGTAATTTTAATTGAGTTTTAAAATACTTCAATTAGTTAATAAGGGGAGAGGAGGTGAAACACTGACATGTTTTAGCTCTCTAGCATTAACACAGTAAATTTTCAATATAGTCTCTGTTACAAATTTTAATTATTTTTCAAAAATATATTACCCTAATTTCTTAGTCTTCATTTACTGAACATCAAAATTAAGTACTTTTAAAACAAAAACTTTAAATCCGGGTTGTGGTGGCACATGGCTTTAATCCCAGCATTTGGGAGAGAGCAGCTAATAGATCTCTGAGTTCATGACTAACCTGGTCTACAGAGTGAGAGTTTGAGGATAGCCAGGGTTACACAGAGAAATCTTGTCAGGAAGAAAAAAAAAACCAACCAAACCCCACCCCACAAAATAATCTTTATTGTTTCAAAATAGACCCAGTTGGCAAGTATTTATATGTTGATTTATTTCTATGTATGTGTAACAACAATCAATGGTTAAAGATGAGGCCATGAATGCAGGGTGGGGTAAGACTTGGGAGGGGACTGGTAGGAGAAATGGGAAGAGAGAATGATGTGATTATATTTGGAATTAAATAATAGTTGTGGAATAAAATTTACAAGAAGCCAGTAGATAAGTAAATACGTGCCATCCATGATGGAGGGGTCAAACACCCACACTTTAAAGCAGACAGAGGAGTGTGCCTCAGTCATTCACCTCAGTGAATCGAGTTTTCCACTTCACTTTTCAGAAACTAGAGAAGTAATAATTGAGTAACACTATTTGGAGTACACAAAAGAAAACATAGAAAACCAAGTAAAGCCTGAGCTGCTAACATTCTCTCCCCATGTATATGTGGATGCCCTTTACTAAGTATCTGGATATATGAAGCATTCATCATTCTTTTTTTTTTTCCCCCTGTAAACCTTATTACAAATACTAGCTTCTAAGGACTGTTTCAGTCTTTCATGGGGGCTAATTGAGATACAGGCAGTAACTACATAAAAGGCTTTTTAAAAAAAGTGCTACTAAATATCTTTTATTTGAGTATCACCTCCAAATACAAAATGAGCATACTCTGGTGGAAATGGTAGATCCAAGAGCAGTTAAAAGTAGTATCTGATTTCAGAGAATTAAGACGGTACATTTTTGTTTAATAAATACTTCTACCTTAACCTTACTGTTGCCTAGAGAAAATAAATTACATATCTTTCCCCAAGGCACTGTGCTTATTCTTTATGGATATAACCTTGCTTCTACTGATAAACTAGTCTTCGGCATAAGTGACACTTGCACTTGTGACAGTTTTAAGAGTTAAAGTGCCCAGAGAAATGAACAGGGCCGATAGTACTAAGTTACGGGTTTAAAAGTGACACCTTTGTCCTTTGATACCATTGCCCAACAAAGGTTATCGTTGAAACTTCTCCCATCCCGAAGAGTTGTATTTCTCAGTCCCGCTAAAGCGGCTGACAGCACAGTGTGAGTTGACATGCAGCTCCAGTTTCTCCCCTCCTCCGACCTTGCCGCCCCCTCCCCCATTTTGGAGTTCTCTTAAAAGATTTCAGTTATCTGTCATCAGGCTCCAGTTTAGATTCCCGGGGCCAAAGCAGCTTGGAATGTGTTGGTGAAGAGGACACTCCAGACAGGACAATATGCTTGTCTGCAGGGAGAGCATGGGGAGGAAATCTAAGAGCTGGTTGCACCGCTGCTTTGCGGGGCAGAAGCCAAGGAGAGTGGAGCCCTTGGAGAGGGATGTTGGTGCTGAAAGGGTGTACTTCAACCTTTCAGTTTGTACACAAGCCTCAGAGCAACAGCATTATCTGCCAATTGGCCTTCTTGTGCCTAATTTCCAGCCCACAAGTAGGAGTGATGTTGTTGAGGATCTCCTCGCCCTTAGAGTGATTCACTCTGCATAATGACTCTACTTAGCAGGTTCAGATGAAGTGCTGGTGTCTGAGTGCTGATCTGCTCCATAGTCATTACTACGCACCGTTCAATTAAGAAGTCCAGATATGAGTTCTGGGAGATAAACTGAAACCGACAGTGGTGGTGGTTACAGGCTATGTCCATCTGTCAGAACTCATCCAACACCTAAAATGGGCAATTTTATTGTAAGCGAATCATGCCTTAATAGAATTGTTTTAAAAGGGGATCACGAAGTGTGAAGAATTGTTAGATAAAATAGGAAAGGTGCTGTCATCAAGGGCATGTTAATTTTGGTTACGGCTGCAGAAATAAACTTTCGCGTGTACAAAGTACAGGAATCATTTCTAGTACACATCAATACCATCCCTCAACCAGTCTGTTTTACTATGATCGTATGAAGAAGCATGCCCGTTTTTCATCAGTCTATCTCCAGCCACTTGCCTGATGCACCACATGGAGTGGGAGCTCAATGGCTATTAGTGGACGAGTTGATGTCTGAGATTATAATCTTTAGAGTATAAAGTGTCATTATGTACCACTGTCTTAAATATGAAGTAGTAATAGGAAAGGCTATTTAACTAGCCTGCAGCTGCCAGGGGAGTTTTGAAGTGTTTCGGTAAGTATCCTGTAGTGTTTCATACTCCATCCACCAGCGTGAGCTCCATGCTGGATGTTAGAACATGTGGTCAATATCCCAAATCACCATCTAGGAACATTATAATGTAGTTAATGTTTATTAGTCCTACAGGCGTAAACCGGGATTTCTTACTTTATTTCAGGTATATGATACTTACTACAACCTGAAGAATAACTGTTTCCTACCACAGGGAATAGAAAACCAGCAAGACCTGAAATCTTCAGTCTTGGGTTATTTACTTAGGTGGAGATGAGAATGATAAGGGCATTCATTGTTCCCTGTCCATGGATGCAAAGCTGCTCTGTGCTGTGAAAGATGCAGGTGTCTTTAGATGATTTAGGGAAACATACTAAATTTAGAAAGGATTATTTCTTAAGAATCTTGTCAATTTGATTGTGTTGGCATGATGTAAAAAAAATGCATTACTTGTGTGAAAAACTGTAAGTAAAGGAGGGATGGAGAAAAACAAATAGAAAAAAATCTTAAAAAAATAGAAAAACAAAAAAAATAGAAAGAAAACAAAAACAAAAAAAATCTTTTTGTTTTTACCGGAAAGATGATGGGATATGATGATCATGATGTTTGGAGAAAATCAAATACCTGGGAAAGCATTGAATTTTCAACCGGATCCATGCACTAGTAATGGACAAATGTTAAATCAGTAGATGTGTTTGGCACTGAGTTAAACTCTTGTGATTGTGGAAGTGGAAGAGGCTGTTTCTCTCCATTGTGGTAACTCACCCAAGCTCCCACAGAAGGTAGAAGTTGGAGTGTGTGTGTGTGTGTGTGTTTGTGTGTGTGTGTGTGTATGTGTATGTGTGTGTGAATGTGTGCATGTGTGTGTGTCACCCTGCACCAGTGTTAGAATTTCTTTAAAATATTTACAAATTAAAACGGTTTCTTAGATTGTCTATGATTGGGACACAATTATACTTAACTTTGCTTTCTTATAGTGAATGCTCTCTTGCTTAAGTAAACCATTTAACTTTAATATAAATATTTTTAGACAGATTAATATATATGACATCATCATCATGAACCTGCAGGTTAATATTTGGACCCTAGGTTCTTTCTTGGCATTTCATTTTTATAATTTTTGCATTTTATCATAGTCCCACGATTGAGGTGATTTACACTATATTCTTTGTCCAGAACCTAATGAAAAGTTAATTAAATAATTTCAGAATAATTTTAAGAGTATGGTGCATATCTACGTGTATTCACTTCTGATAAAACCTTCGAGCATCTCTTTACATAGTCTGCCTCTTCACTTTCAGAATACCCCAAATTTAAGCTGCATATGTGACTGCTTAGGAAATTTCTATTTATAATTATTTTGCAGGTAATTTTGCCTGCTTGGCCTCTTTTGTTAACATAAGAAAAAAAAAACTGAAGGTAAGCTAACATGCCCCGCATCTTCAGCCTTTCATCTTTTTGTGAACAAAAATACTAACTTGATTGTGACTTTACTTCAAGGATGAGGAGGAAGTGAGATGATGAAGAGCTAAGATAGAAGAAGCCTGGATGTTTGAATTATGCCTGCACAACTATGTTTGCAGTCTGAACTGTTCAGTCCAAGACAGACAAACTAACCTCTGATTCATTTAAAGCATTTTACTTGGGGATCATTCTTATAGCAGCTTACCTGGCATACTGACTGATGCGTGTCCACTACTAATACATGTAATGAGTATATAGGTTATACATGTGATTTTATAAGTATGCACTGAATTAAAAGAGGAAGGAAGAGAAGTAGACGAATGATCCCATTGAAAAGAAAACTGATTTGCTATTATTTACCTCACATGTGAACATAGAATACTATATAATGATTCACCATATTTACTTAAATAAGACTACTATCAGATAGAAGATTTGGAGTCAATAACTTAACCTTCAACATGTTACCTGATCTTTGGGGGTTCATTTTTAAAAGGTGAAGATCTGAGTTCTACAGTTTTATCTTGGAAATTTTTGAATTCTAATATTTTTAACATTACTCATGCTGTGTGTATGTGCGTGTGGCTGTGTGTGTGTATGTGTGGCTGTGAGTTTAGGAACTTGAGTGCCATGACACAAGGGTGTAGATTAAAGGTAACTTGTGGGAGTCAATTCTCTCCCTCTACCATGTGGGACCCAGGGGTCCATCTTAGGTGTTCAGTCTTGGATTCAAGCCCCTTTACCCACTGGTCCTTCTCTTTGGCCCTCTTGAATCCTTAATGCTATAATCTTAAACATTTTATAAATTATATCTAGGTAATTTATGAGTAACATTGCATATAATAAGGTATTTAAAATAATAAAGTATTTAAAAATCCAACCATGGATTTTTCAAAAAAAATAAAGGAGCTCCCTCCATGCTAGCTTGGGGTGCTCTGTCTAAGGTTAGTCACAGATAGGTAACCTCATAGTATGTCATTTAGAATTTATTTATAAGAAACCCAAAGTTTAGCAAAGCAATTTTTTTCATTTGTGTTCTAATTTCTGTTTCCCTTTTGTGTTTCTGTAAGACTGACAAAAGAGATCATACATGGGGATAGATCTAAGAAAATTAAATGCTCTCAGATATTTAATTTTTTTATTTCTCTGGACTTCATAAAACAATTTTACATTTGAGTTGAGAATGTTTATTTTACTTGTGATCATACCAACAGCTTACGTTCTTTGGGTTGTGTTCTCCCAATGTTTGCCACTCTAAAATTAATGTGTACAAACTAGCAGTTATAATAGTTCCATGAAAGGAAACTAGTTCTTCAGTAGATCATACAAAGAGGCTTCAAAGTACATATTGTCTTCAAGCCATCTGCAGGCTCATAAGATCAAACATAAAGAATATCCATCTGTCCTGAAATAATTTTATGTTTAGACTATAATCCATATTTTTAATGAACAGGTTGTTATCTTGCTCAAAAGATTCTTATAAGAATCAGAGTAGATTCAAACACATACATACGTGCATGTGCAGGTATACACACACACACACACACACACACACACACACAGGGAAAGTGACAGGTCTTCATTCTTGAGAAACTCAAATGCGATGTGGGGAAGCTGAAATCATGAGTCTTGATAGTTGATACAGAATTGAAATGAACCCTGAAGTGTGAATAGACTGTGTAAGAGCCTGGTGATGTATTTCAGCCAGGAGACAAGGAGGGAACCCATGCATATCCTCAGTCAGCCAGGAGCAGCCTGTCTTTAACTGACAGAGTCCACTTAGGACCTACATGGAATATTGGCCTTGGGGATAATCCCAGGCTAAATCCATTTCATTCTTAAAAATAAACTTAATGGATATGGACTTTATTTGTTTTTTAAAGATGGAAGAAGATATGAAAACTAACCTTTTAGAAAGATGAGTTTAGAGCATTGTGTTAAGGGGATTAGGGGAGATGAAGGGAAGCAGAGAAAGGAACTGGAGGGAAATCAGTTACCAAGGGAAGCCGGATGTAGGTCTGAACTAGAGAAATGGCTGGGTGTGTGGCTTTAGGGCCCTCTTCTGCTGAAAAACACTTCTGGTTGTAACTTTGAAAAGTGGTTCCTTTAAAAAGTAAGCCTGCAAATGAGGTGGTCTGCATGGGAGTGTTATTCCTATTTCGTTCAGGCTCGTTTCCCTCCCTCCCTGCCTTCATCACCGTACCCACCCTTGCCGCACCTCTCTCTCCTTCCCCATCTTCTACTTTTTTCTGTTGTCTTACCCCCCCCCCCCACCCCGCCCACCCCGCTGCAAGGCCTCCCCTCAGCCTTTCCAGTTTCCTGGATTTTAACCCCTCTTACTCCCACCTGGACATGCACATTTTATAGTGAGCGGCTACAGTTCCATTGAGAGAGAACGTTCAGTGTTTGTCTTTCTGAGCCTGGATTACTACACTGAAAAATGTTTTACAGTTCTTTTTTTTTCCCTGAAATTTTCATAATTTCTTCTGTCTTTATGGCCAAAATTTCATAGGTTGATTATACTTTCTTGCTGTTATGAAACAAACGTGATAAGCATGGATGTGCAAAAGACTTTTAGGATATAGAATCCTTTGGATACATGCTGAGGAGTGGTATAACATGTCATATGGTAGTTTTATGTTTAGTTTCTTTTTTTTTAAAGAGGCCTCCAGGCTTATTTCTCTAGAAGTTGCACTGATTTACATGTCCACCAACAGTGCATAAGTGATCCTCTTCCCCACATCCAGCATTAATGATCATTTATTTTCTTGATGGTGGCCATTCTGATTGGATGATGAAATCTCAATGTAATTTTTAAAAGAGACTTATTTATTTTGTTAGTTTTATTTATGTGTAAGTTTGTGATCTTGTGTGACTATATGGACACTACATGTGTGCAGGAGCTTGCAGAGGCCAGAAGAGGACATCAGGTACCCTGGAACTAAAGTTACAGGCAGTTGTGAGCAGCATTCTGGGTGATGGGATCTGAACCCAGGTCCTTTGCAAGACCAGTAAGCACTCTTAACCACTGAGTCATCTGTCCAGTTCCAACATGGTAATTTTAATTTTCTCTGATTATTAGAGATGTTGAACACTGTCAAAAATACAGTCTATCTGAATTTTCTTTTTGGGAACTCATCTGTTCAGAGCAGTGGCATTTACATCATTATCATTTGAAAATTTTGTGTTTCTGGTGTTCAATTATTGTACTTCTTTATATATTCTATATATTGACCTCTTGTCTGAAATATAACTGATAAAAGTTGTCACCTATTCTTTAGGATAACTGTTTATTATGCTGATAGTTTCTTTTGCTGTGCAGAAGTGTTTTGTTTTCACATCATCCTCTTTGTCAACTCTTGGTGCTGTATCCTGTGGTATTGAGGTTCTCTCAGAAATTTGTTGCCTCTATCTGTGTCCTGAAGTGTTTCCTCTATTTTCCCTTAGCAGTTTAGCACTCCTTGTTTTAAATTAAAGTCTATGACCCAGATTGGATTGGATTTTGTACAGGGTGAGAAATACGAGTCTAACCTCACTCTTCTGCAGGTAGATAAAGAGTTTTGGAAAATGCTTTTAATTTGTTTGATGGTTGTTGCTTTAAATTATGTTATGAGATATGTCTGTTCATTGTTGACCCTGGCTCACTGTTGACCTTGAATTGTCTATGAATCTGTTACACTGGCCATTTTTAATCAATTGTACCTATTCAAGAAGTAAGAGTAGTTATGACTACCAAATCATAACATCTTTTTCATCACTTGTGTACTGTGTACTGTTCTAAATTCTATTTTCACGTAGTAAGTTTGCCTACATAAAAATTGTCATTGTCACAGGTCAAAAATAATAGAAGAGCAGCCATTTGATATAGTTACTGAGTCTTCACATCAAATACGGAAATTGGCTACTAGAATTAACCACTATTTCATGCAAAGAATTGGAGTCATAGGTTAAATTGTCCCAGATTGATGAACGGTACATTGCAGAGCTGGAATTTGAACACAAGCAGCATCGTGCTACTCCCTGGTGGAAACCATCCATTCTCTCTTATTCTACTCTAAGCTCTTTAATATAATCTTCCCAACAATCTTAGGAAGTAGAGACATCCTTGTTTGACACAAGAAGAAAGGTTATGCATGGATCTCTAACTTGCCTGCAATTACATGCAGAGAAAGGCAGATAATTTGAGCACAGATTTAGCTTTGGATTTTTTCCTTATTAAAAAAATATATTTTTTCATACTATATATTCTGATTATGGTTTTTCACTCCATGTACTCCTTCCTGATTTTCTCCACCTCCCCTTCCACCCTTCCTTTCTCTTTCTCATTAGAAAACAATCAGGTGGTCTCTGTAGGTTTCATTATCTATGGTGAGACACCTTGCACAGCCTTGATGCAGGGGGAAGGGCTTGCACCTGCCTCACCTGAATGTACCAGGCTTTGCTGACTCCCCATGGGAGGTTGTACCTTTTTGGATGAGGGAGTGGGTGTTGGGTTGAGGGGGAAGACTGGGAGGGGAGAAAAAGGAAGGAAAAGAGGGGAAGATGTCACTGGTATGTAAAATGAATAAAAAATTTAATAAAGGAAAAAATGAAATAAAAAACAAAGAAGAGGAAACAAACAGGCATATAATAATAATAATAATAATAATAATAATAATAATAAAATAAAAACAGAATAGGACAAAATAAGCAAATAGACAAAGAAAAAAGCCAAATGCAGAACACTATAAACACATCCGGATGTAGATATTTACATCCAGCCCCTGTACTGAAACAGAATGGAGGTGAGATGAAGATCCTATTGGCTTCTTATATTTCAAGAGCTACTTCCACAAACTCTTCCTTACCACCACACCTTCTTGCTTTGCTTTTAGGTGATATCAGCTGTGCCTCATCTGTAATCTCATATTTCAAAATTCTATCTTGACACAGTAGTTTGCAAGCATTCTTTCTTTCCCGTGTCTCTTGGGTGTTGCCTTTGACCTCATGATGGCATCGCATCCTGGACTGTTTTGATTTCACCTGTTAGTCCTTTCCTAGTTTTCTCACACAAGCACTCCAATGCAAGTCATGATCAGTTGTTTCGTCTTCACTGCTGATATTATTTCACATTACCTAACCCAACTGATTCATTTTAGTCTGCCAGCTAATACCCAACTGACTTAACCAAACTAACCATTTTGGTTGATTTTCATAGAACTCGAAAGGATTATAGAATCATGTGGAATTACTTCAGTGCAAATATGTGATTTCCAGTCGAAGTCAGGACTAAATAGCATTTTAAAAATAAAAATAAAATAAAAAATGCATCCACATGTTGAATAAAAATATGCATCTATACAGTGCAGTCATATATTCTTATTGAGGTTTCTACATACCTATCTTATTTAAATAGTTTGAGTTGTTTTAAATTCTTTCTTCTGATCTCCACCTGCCATTTGTTTTCCTAAGAATTTCAGACTGAAATTGAGATTTTTGCATTCCCGTCACCTTACTAACATGCTTTTTCTACTGTTTGCTTTTTTCTTTCTTCTTTTTACCCTTCTTCCTTCCTGTTTTAGGCTTGGGTCCCTGTGCTCAGTTTGTTGGTCCACTTGTCCCAATCTAATAATGGCTCAGTCTATACATATTAAAAAGGTGCTCCCCATATTCAAGCTTCTCCAAGAGGATTATCTTTTCCTGGGACTTTGATTATTGCATTTCGTTTTCTCTCTTGAACCACTCAGTCTTTCATGCATTCTTTGCTGAGTCTTTGCTGCTGCTTTAAATCATACTTAAGCTTCAGCTGCCCCTTCCTAAAAATACAAAGCATGAAACCAAATTATATACTAAATCCAACCCTGTCAAGTTTTCTGTCGTGTTCTGGGTTGCCACCTCGGCCCAGTGCCATGAAGTGGCCACTCCTGGGTCACTTGTCGCCTTCAGTTTTCTCACCAAATGCTTCTTAAACTTCTCCAGATCTTTCCGAACTCTCATCACATCCTCTGTGCATCACCAGCAGCCTCACCTTGCCTTTTATCTCACCAGCTCAGCCTGTGCTTTGATGGACGCCGCCTTTTTCTAAGTGCTTGACACAGCTCAGAGTGGACTCTTGCCTTGAGAGCCTCCCACCAGATGACAGGATGCCAATCATCTTTTCACTGTCTGTCACCTTTATTCCTTTTCCAATCTAAGTCGCGAATTCATCCTAAGTGGTCTGCATATAAAGTTCACTCTTAAGCTGTGTTTGCTGTTTCATCCTCTTGAAATCTGGCCTCATCTTGACCACTCTACTGAATCTGCTCTTGCTTTGTGAATACGTGGCCTTCAAGTTGGGTTTCCACATTGAATGCTGCTGTGGGATGTTCTGTATGGCAAATGTGTTGCTGATTAGTCAATAAATAAAACACTGGTTGGCCATTGGCTAGGCAGGAAGTGTAGGTGGGACAAGGAGGAGAATAAAGCTGGGAAGTGGAAGGCTGAGTCAGAGAGAGCTCTGCCAGCCGCCATGATGACAAACAGCATGTGAAGATGCCGGTAAGCCATGAGCCATGTTGCAAGGTATAGATTAATGGAAATGGATTAATTTAAGCTGTAAGAACAGTTAGCAAGAAGCCTGCCACGGCCATACAGTTTGCAACCAATGTAAGTCTCTGTGTTTACTTGGTTGGGTCTGAGTGGCTGTGGGACTGGCAGGTGAGAGAGATTTGTCCTGACTGTGGGCCAGGCAGGAAAACTCTAGCTACAGAATGCTTTCATTGTACTTTTCTCTTTTTTCCAGAGGATTCTTCTCTATTATTTTTCTTCCCAGAGTTCTTTGTTAAGGCCGCTGTTTATTTTTGAAATCTGCAAACATTTCGAGCATGTTTTGTGGTATAAGAAAACAGCAGGCAATTGGGAGAGAGCAATGAACCAAACATGCTTCTCATCCTCAAGAAGATATTCTAACTAGGGAGGTTACCAAGGACTTCAACTCTTACAATACAATGTGTGTTTTGACACACTATAGTGAACCTGGGGTGTGTGTGTGGGGGGGGGGGGTTAATAAAAGCACAAAGAGGATATGATGAATTTATTAGCTTAGAAGGTTTTTCATAGTCCTTTCTTCAGCCACATCCACTAATTTTCTTCTCTTTTTACACCTTAGACATTAGTTTCCTCAAGAATTACCTTTCCGCCTGTTCTTTTCTAACAGTGTTATTATTTGTAGAAATCTTACCCTATCCATATTTTACTTTACCTTCTCATGTGTGAAACCATGTTAGTAGCCTAGTTGCTTTCATTTCCTCTTTCCTTTCCTTTTGTTTTGTTTTTAGAGACAGGATTTCTCTGTGTAACAGCCCTAGCTGTTCTGAAACTTGCTTTGTAGACCAGGTTGGCCTCCATCTCTCTGAGATATGCCTGCTACTGCCTCCTGAGTGCTGGGATCAGAGGTGTACGCCACCGTGCCCTTCTAGCTTAGTTTTGTTTTAAGACCAATTGTCATCTGTGTTCTTTTCATCATTGACATGTTCCCTTGCTTTTCTGTAACACCCTTGTGTCCTTCTACGCTTGGATGCCTTCACTAATCACCTGATATATTCAGTCTCCAACTTTGTGATATCACACTATGGGGAATGCCAGCACACTGTTTGGGTATTTATACCACCCATTAGGTAGTGAGTTACTTTACAGGCAAGCACTGCTCATTCCATTTCTAATTGAACTTTGCCTAGCATGCTGGAGGTTTAATGATGCTCGTAACTGAATGCATGAAGATGATGGATTTTAAGGGTTGTTAACAATAAATCAGGAATGATAGGTAACATGCAAGGCCTTGGTAATGGGGAGAGATGTCATGTTGGCAATATTAAGTGAGGAAAAGAAGCAATTTTTCCTTTGTTGACTATGGCGCTTGCAGCTAGAGAGATTCCGGTTGTATTTGGAAATGCTCACTGGATCTAAAAAAGAAATTTGAGATTTCTTCCTGAAGAATGGGATGGAAATGGTACCTTTAGTCACCTGGAGGTCAGGAAATAGAATTTTAGATATAATGTATTTGAGGTGAAAGTTAAATATCTAATGGGGGTGGGCAGGAAAAGAAAAAAAGTTCTGCAGATTTGTATAGACCACTTTGGAGTAAAGAAAAACAAAACAAAACAAAACCAACAATGATTGGGGACTGAATTAGAACACTGTCTTTCCATGAAACTCAAAATTGATAAAGCAGTGGTCTGGATAGCCACAGGATCTCCCTGCTCCTAATGTCTATAAGATGAATGAAGAGGCAATGGAGAGGTGGGAAAGATGGAGGTGTGAAGATTTTTTTTATTTTTTTCTTTCTTTTTTGCTTGTTTGCTCTTTTGTTTGTTTTCATTGGTATTCTCATTTGCGTTTTTAAATTTTTATTTTATTTTTATTATTTTTTTAAGTTTTTCTTTGGATGGGAATGCTATAAGGGTGAAGGGCAGATATGAAGGGACTAGGAGATGAGTGGGATTGGGGTGCATGATGTGAAATTCCCAAAGAATCAGTAAAAATTATGTTTAAAATAAAAAAAAATGATCTGGTCAGTTTGATAAATCTTGAGAGTGGCAGTGGTGTCCTATTTCCACGGTTATTCAGAACCATCACAACAAAAGTCTTTGATGAAGAGGTGACCAACCGCATTGAATCACAGTTCTACCGCAGTGAGACAGGGAAGAAAACATCACCCAATGATCGCATTGAACTACTTGATTTAATCACAGAATTGCAGCAGTTAGAACCATGGCTAGGTGTGCGGCTTATATTTAATAAAGACGCATTTCAAGGAATTTGGTGAAAAGTATAAGAACAATCATAGAAGTTGAGGCAGAGCAAAGTTAAAGAATTTCACTTAGCTTTAACTTACTGTGGTCCCTTCACTTTCTTTCTTTCTTTGAAGAGTTGAGGAAAGGCATTCTCACTATGTTCAGAGGCAAACAGAGAGCAGGCAGAGCATAGACAGGGATGAACAGGGTAACTGAGCACAACACAAAAAATAGTAAGTGGCTGGCTGGACCAGTGCTGTTCAGGTGTGCATAGCCCACCCAGATGATGATCGCCACCCCAGGCTGCAGATAGTTCTTTGTTGAGGACATGATGCTTCTTTGGTGGCCAAAGCCTAGGATTCTGTGGTAATTTTCTTCTTAAATTGGGGGACGTTCAAGCATGTAGAGATCTAATCCTTCCTCTGACCTTTACATACCTTCTTTTGTGACTTGAAGAAAAATAGACCCAGGTTGCAAATGGAGAAACACGGCTTTTACAATTGAGAAGTTGGCTAAGAACACAGTGTGATTTGCAATTTTGGTTATTTTACCATGTTTGATAACAGTTTTCTAAAAATAAAATCACAAGGTAAACATGTGCTTTAATATATCCTTAAGGATTTTATTAAGCATAATAAAGTAAAATTGATTTCTTTCATTGAAAATAAAGGAACTACATTCACGTTTTACTGTAATTGTCTCTGTGAATGCCAGCTCATTGATGCTAATACTATTAATTTATTAGTGTAAGATCTTAGGACACAGAGAACTTCCATTGTTTTCTTTAAGAAAATTTCTTTAAAAAACCTGTAGCATATAACACTATGCATTTTTCTGACAATGAAACAGATTTAATATAAAGTCAACTTTTATTTTAAAGTACCTTTAAAATTTTTATTTAGTGACTTTAATGATCACCACAGACATGATGTATTCGTGTTACAGGATCTTCAAGCCTACAAAAGGACTATCAGCAATTTAAGCCACTTCTGACCCATCACAAAGTGCTTACTACTATCACATTCCCAAATTTGGTGGTAAATAATAGAAAAATCTTTTTTTTTTTGCTACTTAGAAATACATACATTAATTGACCTAGAAGAAAATGTCTAGAACCTTGTACAAACATCCAATTCTTAAGGATAAAAGTGACTGTTTCTTGGCACTGTCATATGTCAAGGGATTAGCAAAAGTTGACAACATGCATGCATCATTCATGTGTCAGACTAGTTCACAAAATCTTTTGATATGCAGAATTATTTGTCAGGCAACAGGTTTCTATCTGTCTTTTCATCTTTGGGTGGATCTATCTCCTGTGGGTCATTCCTATTAGTATCTGATACTGTGGATTTAACACAGCACAACACAGGGAGCTTTGCATACTGCTTTCATTTCTCTTTCTTAAGAAACAAAACAAAATCAACTTCTTTTAAAGATGCATTTTTCTCTAAGGAATCCCAGCAAAAATGAGGTATAAAGGAAGACACCAGTCACAGATACAGTGTGCCAACTCTCTTTAAAGTTTGGGAATTAGCTTTAATTATTTGTATAATTCTTGCCGTGGCAGTTGAGTATCAGCCTATAATAATTTAAATAAATAAATGTTATTTTAAAACTTTTAATTAATTCACTGAAGACATACTACCAAGAGCTTTCAATTCTATACATATGTCTGATTCCCAGGCAGTTCAGATCTTCAACATTTAGTAAGTTAAATGCTGTTGTATTAGAGAATTATGTCTCATATCCTAATTGGATGTGTAAATGATGAGTTATTAGGTATTTATGGCTTTTTGCTTAGAAAAATGGACAGAATTGTTACCTCTTACATTTTTTAAACAGGTCACTCAATGAGACTTGTTTGTTTGTTTTGGCTTGCTTTGGTTTTTGTGAAATGGCTTTCTCTATGTAGCCCTAACTATCCTGGAACTTACTCTGTAGACCAAGTTGGATTTGAACTCAGAGATCCGCCTGCCTCTTCCTCCCAAGCTCTGGGATCAAAGGCATGTGCCACCACTGCCTAGCTGCAGTGAATTTTTATTAACTAAGTAAAGTCAAATTGTACTCAAAAGATTTAAAACCTAAATTTAATAGTTTCTAAAACAGGTAGAGGTATGAACGTTGCCAGCCTTTTGTACTCAACTTTGAGTTATTTTTACAAACGTTCATCTGATGTTTTGAAGGAACTTGGATTTGGATTTGTTGTATAAGATGAAGTTTGTTTTTCAAGAAGTCTCTTTCACACTGTCTAGAAAGTGTTTTGAAGTTAACATTGATGAAAGGAGCGATTCCTTTTACTGCTGCTCAATCCACTGGACCAGTCAGCAATTAAAGGGTTATTTAAACGGATAAGTTGAGCTTCAGATCAGCATTTCCCAGTGGCACATATCTTTAGCAGTAAGTGTGGAAGCCAACTCGGAAGGAACACGTTTGAAGTGGCAGAACTAATCATGCAGAAGCAATTTGCGATTTTCTCTCTCAGCCCAGATAAAGCAGAGCATTATGACATTGGCTGTGAGGAACAAGGTCAATTTACTGTGAAAAGCCAGCTATAGACTACAACTTCAAATAGACTTTTATCCTGTAGAGCCAGAAACAGGATTTACCCTATTGCTTACACTACAGAATGGGCAAAATGAAGTGGACAATTCAATTAGGATGCACCAGTAATTGTCATGACCCCACCCCCCAGTCTCTTTCAGGTAATCATCTTGTAACTAGAGCTGACAATTTTTCTCACCTGTGAGAACAAAATATAAATGCTTGATTGCTCATGTTCTCTGCAGTAAAATTTATGTTTTAGTGTTACTAATTTAATTAATAGAAACCTACCAATTATTTTCAAAATATTTGACACTTATTTTCTTTCATATTATTTGATTTGAGGGCTTTAAAATGAATTTATCCCTCCAATACACACAGAATTGGCTTTACAAAATATAACTTATTAAACTTATGAATGAAGTTTTTCTGTTTAGCATTTGAATGATGTTCTACATGATTGCTTATCATTCACATGAGACATTTCATAAAGTGATTCCATCTTCTCTGATGAACTCATTGTAAAATATCATTAATTTTTAGAAATTATTATATTTATGGCAACAATTAATATAAACTATGTGAGTCATCACAGTGAATAAATAGTTTACTCCCTCAGCAATGGGCAAAGAGTGTCTTGCCTTTTTTTCTGGTTGATGTCTGGAGAAGATTATTTTTATGAAAAATGAAACAGGGGTGTACCTTAATTAGCTGCTCAAGGATGCAGCCATCTAGAATAGCCAGACATAGTGCATTTAGCTTTATTAAGTCCACGTCATAGGCTTGCTTTACCCACAATCTACATTGATAATGGTGTCAATAATCAATTCTACTGAAAACATCACAGAAGTGGGATGAGACTTGTTCCCGGAAGCCAAGGTATAAAGTAAACGAAGATATGATTAAATGTCCCTGTTGGCGTTGTTCATAACAAGAAATACACAGCTGGAGACCAGCAGCTCTAAACATTAATGTGTTAGTCAATGGCGTCTGGACCACGAACTAGTGGTTCTGCTGAAAGTTTGGCAGGTGCAGGAATGCCATGGTGTTGACATTCACTCCCAGAGTCTTCGGGAAGCCAGACTTTAATGTTTTCATTGGCTCATGGAGGTGCTGAACAAACGCATCTCTAGGCCAAGGATCACTGGGGTCCTGCTTTTGCTGACCCAATGATTGACAGTAACACAATGTTCTTTTAGTTTATGACTCTGGGTAAAGGACCAAGAAAGCATGTGACTCAGGACAAAACTGAGGGGGAAGAAAATGAGATATGAAGCACTTATTTTAAAGAGAAAGGCCAAATCACTTAACTGTTATGATGTTACTTGAAAACTCAACTCACAAAATTTGAAAATGGATGTGAGTTTATATTTCTCACAGAGATGAAATGATAATAAAAATGTGTTAGAATGCTTAAAGCACATAAGTATAAGCTAACTTTTCTTTTTTAATGTAAGCATTTTAGATTATTTACATATTTAGATATTTCTTTCTGTAGTAGGTTAGCTACTCATACTTAGATGATCCCCATAATTCATGGGATATTGTGCATTTATAATGGAGCTTGGAGGCTGAAACATATCTTAGCTATTATAGTGTAATTCCATTCCATTTTGTAGGATGGAATATAATCCAGTCAGCAATTTATATATGCTACATTTTCCCCAAGTTAATATTTTGTATTCTTTGAAGTTAGGAGATTTTTGGGTATAGAGTATTTATTTGACTGTAACTTCAATATGTTCATATTATCCTGTAAATGTAATAGTTATGCATAATACATTATTTAAACATAATATGGCATCATTTAACATTCACAGTTCTCAGCTTTCATTGAAAAGATCTGGCGAGTATCAAATATAATATGGTTCATCTTGTGGTTTTTAATGTGAGGCTAGAGATGGCTCAGGGGTTAACAGCACTCTTGCTCTTGCAGAGGACTCATGTGCTGTTCCCAGCGTGCTGAGGGCAGCTCACAACCATCTGTAACTCCTGTTCTAGGGGATCTGATGCCCTCTTCTGAATTCCATGGGCAAAGCATCCACAAAAATAACATCACTAAATATTTAAACATGTAAATAAATTTGTGTGATATATTGTCTGGCCATACCACTTGGGAAGTAAAATATGTGAACAATTTCTTGGTGTCCATAAATCTACTTTAGTGATTCTGTCACTGCAAGTTTTGGGGTAAATGTCATAGATTTGAAACATTTTTTTCCTATTCTATTTTTACCCAGATCATTTCTTTAATTCTTCATGCTATTTACATAGACTTTAAATTTTAGTATTGTTTTCTTGTGTGTCTGTGTGTGTTAGAGACCAGTTTCTCAGAGTTTGGTCTTAATATAAACATCTTAATGTTGCATTTATGAAAGACACTTGTAGATGCCTCAAATGCATTTTTGCAAATTGTTTTATTAAGTCATTTGCCTCTTAACAATCAGTATAATGACAATTTAACGTTGAATAAAATTATACCTAAAACAATGTTTTACACACACACACACACACACACACATATACACACACACACAGAGTAAGTTAAAATAGTTAAAGAATAAAAATATGATATAGTGCTGTTAGGGTAATATTTTGTATCAATAAATTCACTATATTGAGACATTGTTAAATTTATATTCAACCATAATCCAACTCCTGTCACCATGAAGAAGTCTGAAGTGCCTTCTTATGTTGTCTCCTTGACATTTTATGTTTAATCAAACCTCAGTCTAACATCTTAAGGCTTTAAGCTCCTGATTTTTTTTCTTTTGGTGTGTGTTTATCTTCAAAAAGAGATCACTACTGTTGTACACATCTTGCATTTGGATAATCTAATCATGACAAGTTAATGCTCTTGATTTAGTGTCCAAATAAGATACATCTTCGGGCTTAGTAATTATCAAACAAGTTATGAAATTATTTCACTTTATAACTTGCTACAGCCATGATAGTTGTCTTGCATAATGTAGTTTAAGTGCTTTTAAAATTGCACACACACCTCCCAAAAGAATTGGATTTGTAAGAGAGGCTAACAATCCCTGACAAAGCCAACTTTCTACCTTCACTGACATTGCCCCCAATGAACAGATACTAATCTTGTCTTCACTTTGAGGCATAGCATTCTCTCTCATTTCTAACAGCTTAATTGACAGAATGCTGTCTACTAACAATGTAATACAACAAACACACAAAGACAAGAGGTCATCAGATAAGAATCTTGCCTTACTGGAAAATGTGAAATTATTGGAATAATCCAGATGTCCGGGAGAGTTCTTGAATACACCAAGAATGCAATACCCCTTTTCATGATTAAACAACAAAGTATTTTCAGGAGATGTTTCATTAAAAAAACGTACTTAGCATTGGGTGTAACATTAATACTCTCAAGTGAAAATAGGGGACATTGTTTTGAAAGTATATGTACAAAATGTAACTTTATAACAATTTGAGAAATTTTCAGTAAAAAAAAAAAAGTGAGAACACAAGGAATACATTCTATGAGAAAGTGAGAATTGACAATGACCAAGCCATATTAACTTACAGATTAGAGAAAATAATCACAAGGCACATGCTGTTCCTGTGTCACAGCTTGTGTGCTGAAATTTTGAAGAAAAAATTTTCTTCTTCAATTGAGATATTCAGGCAAGGATATTTAATTTCTGTAGATGTGTAGAAAAGAAGGAGGGAGAGGAGGAAGGAGAGAGGGGGAGAGAAAGAGGGGAGGGTCAGTAAATTTAGGGCTTTTTAAGAGTAGAAATGATAACCAGAAGAAGACAACAAACAGAAAACAAAGGGCTGGCTGCGCTTTCAGAAAAGTCAGAGCAGAGAAGCAGCTGGGGCCAAGATACTTAAAACAGCAGCATGCAAAGTCAACTGAAACTAAAAAAAGTTTCCCTCATCTCTGAATTTCTGTTTTAAACAGGCATAAAAGAAGGCTGCTTTCGGAGGAACTATACAGTTTAAAGAACGCAGTTGTCTTTGGGTTGAGATGATCCAGAATGATAGGCAGAGAAAAATAAACCTGAAAATGAAACAAGAAGCAAGGCTCCTCCTTTACGGATCTCTGAAATCTGTGTGTCCCTGTGGCTGCCTTCACAATTAGGTCTGGGGTTATGCTCATCATGAGCATTTGTAAATCTTGCCGGTCCTGTGATAAATTGAAGATACCGGGTCTGTTTCAAATAGGCCGATGTTTTCTGCTTTATATTCTTCTCTACAAAAATTTTGCTGCTACCTTTGAGACAGTTGGCGTTTAATTCCTGAGAACCCACTTCAGCTTAACTTTTACCTGAAAGTGTTTGAAGGCTGTCTGCTCTTTTTTTTTTTTTTTTCCTCTAGGCACTGGGACAATGGTGAGGGGAGACTTAGGCTGTGATCCCCTGTCCAGTCACAATCAACTGGGTAATGCCAAGTGCTAGCAAGAGTACCAGCTTGAATGGGTTGGAAACTGCAGTGATCTGCTTTTCACACTCTAAAGGACTTAGACTTAAGGTTTGTGAAAAATCTATTTAGAACAATGGCCTCTCTGCAAAGCATTAATAGCATTACTACAAAGGCACGGGAAAGTTAGAAAACAGCATAGCCTAGTGGAAAGATAGGTTATGGAGTGTTTAAATATCTAAATTATGGCTTTGATTTTTATACTATTGCACACACTACCGGTTTGTTCTAGGTCCAGTTTTCCTCTTTGTAGAATGTAATCCTTCTTCTTCTTCTTCTTCTTCTTCTTCTTCTTCTTCTTCTTCTTCTTCTTCTTCTTCTTCTTCTTCTTCTTCTTCTTCATCTTCTTCTTCTCATCCACCTCCTTCTTTTTCTTCCTCTTCCTTTTCTTCTACATATGAGGAAGAAGTGTTCCAAACACATGTGATCCTAAGGATGGTTTGAAGACAATCCACAGCTGCAGGTCAGACTGTAGAGAGCTCTGCCCAGTCTCCCAGTCTGTAGCATTTCTTGACCTAGCATGCTGAGCTTCTCTTACTCAGTCGGTCCACCCTTCCTTGGATGACTGTACAGGCTGTGTGTATGTGTGTATGTGGAAGGCACACCATCCACCCTCAGTGTTTATTTAACTAAACCTCAAGCAGATGGCACAAAAGTGTTTTGTTCTAAAAAATTTCATATATTAAAACAATAATCTGACAGATGGAAGTAAAGTGTTTTGATAAAGGGTAGATTTATTCTAATTGCACAGAAACATTGTGGCGCTTTGCAATGGCCCATCTAAACTATATTCTATTTAGATAATTGACTGCCTTCCTTAGGAGACAGGGGCCTCATGAGGCCAGAAGCTGATGTTTCCTGTGTATTGTGTATCTTTCTGAGCTTTTGTGAACCTCTGTCCGTGCTGAATCAATTGGAGGGGCACAGGAAACAGGAACTTAATAAAACTTTGCCATGGGGGTTTCTGCATCTTGATGGGAGGGAGTCTGGGGAAGTAGGAGATAACAATCAATTTTAAGTTTGTAGGTTTTAAGAAATTTTATACATTAAGATTTTTTTTTAAGGACTATTCCCTTTTACTTTATGTGTATGAGTGTATGTGCTCTGTGTGTAAGTCTGGTGTGCTCAGAGGCCTGAAGAAAGTATAACATCCCCTGGGACTGGAGTTTCACATGGCTGTGAGCTGCCACGTGGGTGCTGGGAATTGAACCCAGGTCTTTTGGAAAAGAAATCAGTGCTCTTAACCACGAAGCCACCCCTCCAGTCCCAGGGTATTATTTTTAATGCCAATAGTGCAAAGGTCCTCAATAAAGTCCTAGCATATTGTACTGAAATGTTATAAATTGTATTATGTGGAACCTTGAAAAGGTGTTCTAAAAAGGATTTTTACTGGGGCTCGGGAGATGGCTCAGTGCTTGAGCATGCTTGTTGCTTTTACAGAGGCTCAGAAATGCATGCAATGCTCGCTTCAGTGAATCTGACACACCAGTCTGGCCTCTGCAGGCACGTGTACTCACACTTATGCACACATCTGGACACACACACAAATAAAAATAAAATAAATCTCTAAAAATAATCACCATTTCCTCTATTTCTGTTTAACACTTTAAAGGACTTACTCTCAATTTTAAAAATCTAACAGTATATTCAAACAGAGTTTCAACATGGAGTCCATATAAAATAAAGGATTTCTTACAATTCATTAGGTAATAGTTGTCAAAACAGGCAAAACATCTAAATAGGCACGTTGTGGGAAATGACATACAGACTGCCAATAAATATTTTAAAATATAACAACGTAGTTGGTGAAAGAAGAAAACCATATCAAAACATTTATACAAGCACTATTTATAATATTCACAGTTTGGAAATAACCTAAATGAGCCAATAGGAGAGTGGATTACATAATCTTGTGACTCAGAGACAATGAATCCTGTAAAGCTACATTAACCAAATAAATCATATGAGTACAAAAATTTGTTGTATGATTGTATTCCTATAATTTCATGACTGTATAAAATTCATTCATGGTATTAGAAATTAGCTTGGTATATTTCTTTGAGGAGTGTTCGGAAGTTGTACAAGGGCTGGTGGTTCTTCATTTTTTAACAGGATCTTGGAGGCATGAATATATTTAATTTTTAGATTAAACTATGTTTGTCCATATTTGGAGTTGATCATGATGGAAAGTAGAGCAGGCAGAGCAGAGAGGTATTTCCTGAGGATTTACAAAATTTGCTTTTGAAAAGTTAAATTATAAAGCAAAATAGGACCATTGGGGGCAGACATTTTAGAAGACACATTTAAAAAGCCTGACAAGATCTGATATCAGCTGGATGAAAGATATAATCACATTGATGGAAGGAGAGAGTCAGAGGAGAGCTTGGAAGCCATGGTAGGCTAGGGGAAGGGTCCCAGAGGTAAGGTTTGCCTTTTAGAGAAGTCTCCACCTCATTTCTTCTAAGCTTGTCTGTTGGGGCCCATAACTCCTATCCTCTAAATTTTAAGTGTCATCTTAAAAACAAAGTGTCATCTTAAAAAAAAAGAAAGCAAAAATAAAACCAGAAAATTCTGTCATAGGTATAATACTAACACCTCTTGCCCTTAGAATTCCTCTTTCAGATCTGTGAAGCCACGATTTCATCCTGTTCATGTGTACAACTGCATCTGAAGCATTCTATCCCCTGTTCCTCTTCTCCAGACACAGTGGCCTTCCGTGTGTTCCTTCAGTCTGATACTCATAACCACCAGAGAACTAGCTAGCTGTCTCCTTTGCTAGAATGTTCCTCCAGGTGGTTCCTTCCTTTAGTTGACTGTTTAAAAGTCATTTCTGTAAAGAAGTGTAAATTACAAAATCCTGATCACTCCTGATTGCATTAATGACTTCTCATTATATCTATAATGATTGATTAGACACATACCACTGTCTACTTGCTTCAAAAAGTCTACCTAGCCCATCAACACAATTTATTGTCTTTTTTTTTCTGTGAATCCTGGGAATAAGAGGATTAAGGGTTGAGTGCTGCCTAGTTGCAGAGACAACCAGATTTTCTTCCAGAGACAAGCATCGTGGGTGCTGTGAGGATGGAGGGACACAGGGGATGGTTGGATGGTTGGATAGTAAAGGCTCCTGAGGGTGTACCCTGGTGGTTTCTTGAGCTTGTTTCCAAGGAACATTTGGGTGAGCTGTTGAGGTTAGGTTTAAACCACACATGAGGCTAGAAGATGGGCAGATGATCACTGACTGACAGGTCAGTAGAACTTGGAGGAGGAGACAGGAACTATCTATTTGGCAGTTGGCCTGAGCGGACCAATTACACCCCAGCCTCATATACTTTTTGTCTAAGGTAAGCATTGCTCATGTAGAAGAACGTAAATCCCAGGATGTAGGCTGATTTGGTTAGTAATGTAATATCCAGCCAACCTCCTGCCCTCACTCGATAACACTTTTATTTGCTCACACAGTGTATTGTTATGTCCCTTTTATTTTAGGCAGAGTTTCAAGAAGATTTGAATCTAGTTCAAACTTCTTCCCTTCAACGTCATGCTCCCGAAAACAGGCTTTCAATCACCCAGGTATCTTTTTCTCTTAATTGCTACATTGTTACAGAAAAGCAAAGCAGGAGGTTTATTCATCCTCACGCCCTCCGAACTACTAGTGAGCTAAAAAACCAAGGCTTTGAAAATTTGATTCTAAAGCTATCTTCTTCTGAATGCCTGATGACTGCGAATTTCACCTTAGTTCAGATTCAAGACTGCGACAGAGAAAGTTAAAATTACAAGTCAGTTGTCTCCAAAATCAGGAACCTACACACAGGAAAAGTTGGTAATTGCCTCCTGCTAATCCCCGTGGCATGTATGAGAGCAGCATGCCAGAATGCTGCCGGGGGATCTTTAGAATGAGAATCAAGGCTTCAGCTTCAGGCTAAAAAGTCAGGCTAAGCTGGTGACTTACCCTGCCACCCATGACTCAAAGAACATCTATTCTTTCAAATGACAGGTTTTCTAGTTTAAACTGTAGGCATGAAAGGGAACATGCCTTTCACTGATGCATCATTGTTACTGTGGTTTAACTTCTTAACCTCTCTTCCTGTTGAAGATTCTTGCAGTCTGGAGAGTGTCTCCAGCTTTCCTCACTAATTACCTTGGCACCTACTAGAAGTGGGAAAAACAAAATTCAGAGAAATGTATTCTTTGGGTTTATTTTGCCATGGAAAAAGTTCTTTTTGTTTTCATTCATAATCATCTACATAGTTAACAAAGATTGTTCCTTGATAAGTTATTCAACATTAATGTTTACTTAAAAAAAATCACATGCTGGGAGGTGGTGGCACATGCCTTTAATCCCAGCATTTGGGAGGCAGAGGCAGGC
This sequence comes from Peromyscus californicus insignis, assembly GCF_007827085.1. Classification (NCBI taxonomy): domain Eukaryota; kingdom Metazoa; phylum Chordata; class Mammalia; order Rodentia; family Cricetidae; genus Peromyscus; species Peromyscus californicus. The sequence goes on along the minus strand of NW_026294480.1, from coordinate 45,763,858 downwards.
AGATCTCTGTGAGTTCGAGGCCAGCCTCATCTATAGATCGAGTTCCAGGACAGGCAAAGCTACGGAGAAACCCTGTCTTGAAAAACCAACAAACAAACAAACATCACAAAAATTTGACCAGAGTGCTGTCTCAGAGGTTAAGAGCACTTGCTGCTCTTCTAGAGGACTTGAATTTGGTTCCCAGCACTTAGCTAGATTCGACTACCAGCACTTATATCAGGCATCTCACAACAGCCTGTAACTCAAATTCTAGGGGCTCCAACATCCTCTTCTGGCCTGTGTAGGTACCTGCTGCACACATGCAGTGATATACACATTCAGTCAGGCACACACACATACCCATAGAAGAATATGTAAGGAAACCTTAAAAAAAAATCACGTGTTTTGGAAACATGGCCACTATAATTAGTATTATTAGCACATAAAATCATTTATTTTGATAATTTGATGTCATATACAATGAAAATTTGAAGTTGTTCCAAAATAGTAAACTTGATTTGGTTTCCACACTTTAATTAATTTATTCTATTTGTATCAATAAGGCATTATTGCTTTATTTAAGAAGAATTATAGTCTCTGTAGTTTTGCATGTCTTTATAATCATAAGAAATGACCCAATATCTTGCTTACTTACTTAGTATATTATAGACCATTATTTTATGTACAGTTCATAAAGATTCTCAACCTAATGTCAACATTACAAATACACTGTGTCAGACAGAGGCTAAAATCAAGAACATATGAAAAAACAAACAAACAAATAAAAATCCAAACCAAAACAGAAACCCACCAAACACCAAATCTTGCTGTCATTAAACTGGCCAATGACTTCTCAAATAAAGGAATGTAATGAATAATAAATATCTCAAAAACTGTTCAATATTCTTAGACACCAGAGATACACAAAATACCACTACTTTGAGATTCCATCTCACTGAGCTGGAGTAGCTGAAGGAGCAAACAAATGATAGCAAATGCTGGTGAGGTGGTGGGCAAAGAGGAGCTGCCATTATCAATGCAAACTTGTGTGGCCACCGTGGAAGTCAGTATGCAGGCTTCTCAAGGACTAAAAGTAGAGCCACGGTGTGTCTCAGCTATACCACTGCTAGCTTTTTACCTAATGGAGACTCATTTATTTGTGTTTATGTGCTCTATTCACAACACTTAGGAAATGGAACCAACGTATATGTCCATCAGCTGATGAATGGACAAGGAAATTTTATCTTGCTATAAAGAAAATGGAATTGTAGCATTTGCAGAAACTATAGAAGTAGCCTGGACTCAAAAAAAAAAAAAAAAAAAAAAACCTGCATGTTTTCTCTAGTATGTGGATCCTTGATTTAAAAGTTTCCTGTATGCAAATACACAGGTGACTTAAGAGCAAAAGTGTGTGAGGGGACTTGTAGGGAGAAGAAAGACAAGGCAGCGGGGTGGTGGTGGGGCAGTGGGTTAGAAGAAGAAACTTGGGAAAAGAGATCCACAAGAGCAAGACACTCTGAAAATTGTATAATGACACTCATTACTTTGTACAGTAATTTTACAGAACAGTTAAATCACAGTATATAGCATTAAGCATTAAATAAAACTAAGGCATTGTGACTGGTATAACATTGTAAATAGAATTACAGATCTTATTTGGCTATGCCTTTTCCCAGTAATGCTCTTTTTTTCTTTGCAGATTCAGTTCCTCAGTGTGCTTAGTTACCATCTCTACTCCAGCCTACAACAGGTCGGGCTTTGTCTTTCATGAACTTGACACTTGGAAGAGGACTGGTTAGAGCTTTGTAGATTGTTCCCTGGTTTGTGTTTGCTTGGTGTTTTCCTATGAGATTCTCTGTCTTTAAGAAGATCTCCTGCATACCGTTTGATGTCAGTATGTTTTGGTGCTGGTAATGTTACTCGAACACTTGTCTGAGGTGGTGGATGCAAGGTTATGTCTTTGTTTATTATTTTCCCTTTCCTAAAGTCATTAAACATCAAGTCACAAGCCTAGACAACACTCAATGGAAGGCAGTTAGCTAAGTTCTTTTCCTGGAAGTGTGTCACAGAATGAGTTTCGCTCCCTGAGGGAGCTGGTTTTATGAAGAGGAGCAGTCAGCTATGTGTGATGCCTCATGCCTATTAGCCCTTCACTCTCGAAACTGAGATAGGAGGATTATGATAATCCTGGGGACAGTCTGGGATACATACTGAGCTCTATGTTATCCTGGTCTGAGAGGATGAGATTCTGTCTAGAACTCACCTCCTGCCACCAAAACAAAACCATCATTGTCATTAATAAATATTTTAGGAGAGAGTGTAACTTGGTAATTTTCTTGTGCTTTATATATGAAGTGTATTTTCTTCTTTGATTATTAATCAGTCATTTATAAAATCTTTAGTAGACTGACACACATCTATTTTATACCTGGCAGGAATTAATACTACCAATATTTATTTTGCAGTATAAAATGTTACAGCTTTGAGCCAGGCAGTGGTGGCGCACACCTTTAATCCCAGCACTCAGGAGTCTGCAGAGTGAGTGAAGTCCAGGACAGCCAGGACTGTTTCACAGAAAAACCCTGTCAACAAACAAACAAAAAAGCTACATCTTTGACAATTGGGAGTGCATTACTTCCATTAAAAAGTCCATAGCTAAGAGACTTTAAAATTTTAAAGATACACTGAACTGTTAAAGACTACAATTTTTAAAAGACAGTGGTAGCTCAAATTTCCCACCAATTCCCTCATTGGGAAGTTCGAAGAGCATTTTCTGAGATATTTCTTAGCCAACTATTTTCTTTTTCTGAGAACTCTCTGTTCAGTTCCCAGGCCCATTTTTTAATCGGTCATTTGGTGTTTTTTTGACTCTTTGTTTTTTGAGTTATTTATATATGCTGGATATTACTTTGATGCCAGGTGTGTAGCTGGTGAAGATTCTACCCTATTCTGTGGGCTTCCTTTTCACCTTTAATTTTTCCCTTCAGCTGTGCAAAAGCTTTTCAGTTCTGTGAAGTCCCACTTGGTAGCTGTTGGCCTGAATTCTTGGGCAAATGGAGTCCTATTCAGAAAGATTTTTCTTACATCTATATCATGTACGGTACTGCTTAAACTTTCTTTTAGCAGTTTCAGTGTTTTGGGTGTCACATTGAGGTCTTTGATCCATTTGGAGTTAGTTCTGTGCAAGGTGATAGATATGGGCCTAATTTCAATCTCTGGTGTGTGGACATCCAGTTTTCCCAGCACCATTTTTTGCTGGGAAGATGCTATATTATTTGAAAGAGAGCCAGAAGTGGTATATAGGGATTAGGAGGGAGGAAAATGGAGGGGGGGGATGATGTGATTATATTTATAATCTCTATGTTTTATATTGTGCTGTTAACATGTATTTTGGGAGACAAACAAGAAAGGAAAGGTTGTGGGTTAACAGTGATGTGCTTGCACGTCAAGCTCACGTAGAAGAGAGTCATCAAGTTCGCTTCAGCTCTTGACATATCTACAGTCATTTGAGGGAAAGCCAGTTAAGAAATTTCCCAGATGGATTAGGCTGTGGCCATGTCTTGGTTAATGATTGGTGTAGGAGTGCCTTGCCATTGTGACTGTCACCATTCCTAGGCAGGTAGGTCTAGACTGTATCAAGCAAGTTAGCTGGGCATGAGCCAGGGAGTGAGCTAAGCAGTCAGCAGCATCCCTCCGAGCATTCTTCTTCAGAACCTGCTTGAGTTTACGCCTTGACTTTACTCAGTGGTGGACTCTGTCCTGAAAGTGGAAGAAACTAAAATAAATCCTTTCCTCTCCTGCACTGCTTCTGGTTACGTTGTTTAGCTCAACAACAGGAAAGCAAACTATAACACTGCCTGCATTGTGTAATCTGATTCTATCTTCTCTGTTGACCTAAGTTGGTACTTTTCAAACCATTCTTGATTTCTAGAGTTTACAACATGATTTGGTAAGTCTACACTGTAACAAAATTTTCCTTCATTAAGTATACTATACAGACCTAATAATAATACATTCCCAATTGTTCACTCTCATTCTTTGTACTATTGTTATAATTTTCCTTTTAATTCCTCCATGCACAACATTCTAAATGTACAGTGCATTTTCCCTACTTTACCTATAGGCAGTCTGCTGTATTTTGAAGAAACCAGACAAAAAGAGAAGTTCATCTTTTGTTACATAGACAGATGTTCACAGTCCTCTTCTTTGTATTTCAAGCTAAGTGAGTCAAAAACATTCATTTCTTTCCTTAGGTTTAAGTTCAACTGAAGCATCAACTGATTTTGTAAGAGGTTTACCAGTACTGGGAATATGGCCTTCTTTGTCTATCCAAGGAAGGAAAGCACAGTAACCATCTCCTTTCATTACCTAAGGAGAGAACTACACTTTGCTCTGACTAGACCATCTTAGAGATGATGCCTCCAGTTGAGATGTGAATTGCCTAGCGAGTGCATGGTAGGCTATGGAGAAAACTTCACCTCTTCCTAAATCCTAAGTTTTTCTTGACAGCCTTGTTATTTACTTTCAACTATTTCTTTTCCTTAATTTAACATTGTTAATGGAACTTCAGGGTTTCTTTTCTTTTTGCATCTGAAAATCAAGTTACCTTAAAAGATTACATTTTAATTTATAAGCTTTAAAGTTAGCTTTAAAAGAAAGCAGCTACCAGGAGCTCTTGGAGGAGCAGGAGGGTCTAATGATACACAGGATGCTAAGCTCATTCAGCACGGGGGTGGCCACAGATCTCATCCCCAGCCTTGACCTCTATAACATAACCCAAGAAAATAAAGCAGAAAGTCATAGCAGGCCCTCTCAAAAATGAGAAAATAAAGCAGAAAGCATGCAGACTCTGAGCTTATACTGGGTGCCCATTGTTAAAAAGAAAAGTGAAACCCAAACTAAGAAAGATTGTGATGTAACTCAGTGACTGAGTACTAGCCTTGCACGCACATGACTGGGGATTTGGTCCCAGCCATCACAAAACCCAAAAAGAACAAGCTAAGAGTTGGACATTAAATTAATCATTTGTGGCTACAAATGGTAAACTGTCTATAAAGTTTGCAATGATTAAATTATGTACACTCACAAGTAATATCAGACTGTATTTCCAAAATGGATGCATTCCTCATCATATACAAGATAGCAATAGTGTTAGTATTTCTGAAGTATCTTATATGTTTTGTTCTGTATATTTTTAAACTATCTATAATGTTTCCTCCCTCCAGCTCCATTGCATAACATTTAGCACTTCTAGAACAAAATACTGGAGATTGGTAACTTGAAAAGAATAGTTTATTTTTCCACAGTTCTGGATGCTCAGAGCTCTGAGATCAAGGGGCTGGCAATTTCAGTTGTCTGATCCTACATGAAAGAAAGCAGAAAGCAATGGACTCCATCCAAGCTCTAGGGCACTGATCTGGTTTACCTCTCAAAGGCTACCCCTCTAAATACTCTTTCAAGAGACCCTAAGTTTTTTTTTTTAATTTTTTATTTTTATTTTGCAATACATTTCAGTTCTACATATCAGCCATGGATTCCCTTGTTCTTCCCCCTCCCGCCCCCCTCACCTTCCCCTCTGCCCACTCCCCATTCCCACCTCCTCCAGGGCAAAGCCTCCCCTGCAGACTGAGATCAACCTGGTAGACTCAGTCCAGGTAGGTCCAGTCCCCTCCTCCCAGGCCGAGCCAAACGATCCTGCATAGGCCCCAGGTTTCAAACAGCCAACTCATGCAATGAGCACAGGACCCGGTCCCACTGCCTGGATGCCTCCCAAACAGATCAAGCCAATCAACTGTCTCACCCACTCAGAGGGCCTGATCCAGTTGGTGACCCCTCAGCCATTGGTTCATAGTTCATGTGTTTCCATTCGTTTGGCTATTTGTCCCTGTGCTTTATTCAACCTTGGTCTCAACAATTCTCATTCATATAAACCCTCCTCATTCTCGCTAATTGGACTCCCAGAGATCCACCTGGGGCCTAGCCGTGGATCTCTGCATCCAGATCCCTCAGTAGTTGGATGGGGTTTCTAGCACGACAAGTAGGGTGTTTGGCCATCCCATCACCAGAGTAGGTCAGTTCGGGCTGTCTCTCGACCATTGCCAGCAGTCTGTTGTGGGGGTATCTTTGTGGATTTCTGTGGGCCTCTCTAGCACTTTGCTTCTTCCTATTCTCATGTGGTCTTCATTTACCATGGTCTCCTATTCCTTGTTCTCCCTCTCTGTTGTTGATCCAGCTGGGATCTCCCACTCCCCCAAGCTCTCTTTCCCTCGACCCTCACCCTTCATTACCCCCACTCATGACCAGGCTGTTCATGTAGATCTCATCCATTTCTCTGTCATTGGGCGATCCCCGTGTCTTTCTTGGGGTCCTGTTTTCCAGGTAGCCTCCCTGGTGATGTGAGTAGCAGTCCAGTCATCCTTGTTCCACATCTAGTATCCTCCTATGAGTAGGTACATACCATGTTTGTCTTTCTGAGTCTGGAGACCCTAAGTTTTACTATGACTCATGGAGCAGGCAAAACTTTCAAACCATACCACCTCCTAAGACTTCCTCCCTGCTCCTCGATATGGTTTCAATTAATTTAAAATAACTTTGTTAATTCTTTAAGAACTTCATGCAATGTGTTTTGATAGTATCCACCCCTTCTCCACATCTTTCCAAATTCACCCTCACTTCCTAACCACTCAACTTCAATTCCTCCTCCTCTTCTTCGCCTCTTCCTTGATTGAGTCTAGTTTGTGCTGTCCAAGTGCTCTTGGGAATGGGGCCTGCCACAAAGTGCAGTCTATCTACTATGAGTCACACCGTTATTAGAGACAATTGACTTTCTATAGTCCAGAAGCTATCAAAGGCCGTTGGATTTTCAGCTGGTGTTGTGACTTTATGGCCTCCCCACCCCCAGCATGAGGGAGTTTGTCCAGCCTAAGTGTGTGCAGGTTCTGTATACACTGTCACAACCATTGCGAGTTCATATGTGCGACTTTCCTGTTTGTGTATGGAAGACAGTTTCCTTGAAGTTATCCACCACCTCTGGCTTTTACAATCTTTCTGCCTTCTCTTCTTCCATGACAACGGCCGAGCCTTGTGAGGAGGACAGTGATGTGTCACTCCTGTGTATGGTTGAGTACTCCATTGTTTCATGCTCTGCACTTTGACCAGTTGAGGGTCTCTTTCTTGCCATCTGCTGTAAGAAGGAGCTTCTCTGAAAAAGGACTGAGAAAGACTTCCTTGCTTAGGCCTACTGTAAATAACTGTAGCTGCTTGGAGTTCACACTTACATTGGTTGTGTCTTGTCTAGAAGATAGGATTTTAAAGCCCTTCTAATCTTCCAGCTATTACAATCTTCCACTTTGACAGTGTCCTATGAGCCTTACAAGAGTTAGTAATAAATGATTTTTTGGGGGGATAAACCTTCATCCATCACTTACTCTCAGCATTCTGGGCAGATATGAGTCTCATAAGTTCATCGCCATTCACCGCAAAGGTAGGTTTCCCTGGTTAGGGCAGAGAGTAGCCTTTGCCCAAGGATATAAGCAGAGATAGTTAGAAAGTTGTGCCTATTTACCTGAACATCAATAGTAATTTCTCTCATAGAGCCTAGGACTCTATTCCTATAAGACAAAGTTCAAACTTTCTAACCTGTTTGTACTGAGCTTCCAACAAGCTACCAGGGCAGCTTAAGTTCCCATTACCTTGTCCTGGCCCAGAAATCCCTGTCCTTCATTTGGTTTCTCTAATAGGGCTCTGAGTATCTGTAGCCCACTTCCCTACTGATAAGGGGTAATCTTTAGTTGTGGCATAATTTCTTTGGTAGACCTAAGAAAGACAGTTATTTTTAAATTTGTGCCACTATTTTTCCTGACTTGTGAGGATGGAAGTGATTTTGAAGTGATTTCTCCATAAGCTAAACTGGAAACTCAAAATCTAATTACATAATTTTGCATAAAACTCAGAGGTAGCAATTGTTCCTCTCTTTGATGACTTCCACAATTAAGGGAGAATATATTCTCTGCTTTGGATTAATACAAGGCATTTCTTTAATATAGACTTGATTCTGTATTTCATATATGGAATCTATATTTCAAATATTCTATATTTCTACAATTTTACTTTAGGTCATTTTTATCAAATTCTTCAGCTGGCTCTCTGCTGACTTCCATGTTCCAACCAGCAAACTCCATGTTGTCTATGCTCAGTTTAACAAGAGTGAATTTTGCTTCAACTTTGCTGACATACATTGTTTGGGCAGGTTGTGGATTGGTAATATGTACCAAGTTGGTAGAAATTTGAGATCAAGGGATTTTTAAATTGCTAATATTTGCTATAAAATTTACTTGTATTTTATATTAAATGTGTATCCATTGGTGAGTTTCTGTACTTTTCTTATCCTTTCCAACTTACTTTTTGAACATGGTTGCCGTTTTTTTTTAAACTTGGAGAATGGAGAAAATAATATTTTAAACAAAAAAGCTGCTTTTCAGATGAAGTGAACTGCGCATCCATGACTAAGCTGATGCTGTGAACATCAGGAGCTATAAGGCATCTTTGTTGCCACGCCCAGGCTTCAGGTATTTCTAAAGTCAGTGAGATGAACTCTAGAATAAGGCAGTATTCTTCCTGTATTGCTGGGAAAAAAGGAAATTTTCATTGGTTGAGAGTTAATTTGCTGCACAATAAGATCCCAGGCATGTTTAAGTATTTCATTTAATTAGAAAAATTCATCATTGCTGTTCTGTTTATATGTGAGGTGTCAAATTTAAATACTGGCTTAATAATAGTCTTATTAGTTCATTAAAGTCATTAATGATTGTCAGGGGATATATAACTAGTTTAAAACACTTTCAAGTTATATCTATATTCTGTCCATACCTGTAATACAATTCATTGGTCTTTAAAATTGTTAATTTTTAAATTCTGTTTTTTTCTTTCATTATATCTTTATGTTTAGGATTACTGCATAATTATACCAGTTTCTCCTTTTCTTTCTCTCCCTTCAAATACTCCCATATATCTCTCCTTTGTTTTCTTTCAAAATTATGGCCTTTATTTTATTGGCTGTTTTTACAAGCATGTATGTATATGCATATACATATATATATAACTAAATACATAAAAATAACCTGTTCAGTTGGTCTGATTTCACTTGTATGTATGCTTTAAGGGATGATCATTTGGTATTTTTAAAGATTTATTTATTTTTATTTTATGTTTATGAGTATTGCCTGGTTTCATGTACATATGTATACCAAAACCATGCATGGTGCCAGAAGAATGTGTACAATACCTGGAACTGGAGTTAAAGATGGCTTTGAGTTGCTACGTGGGTTCTAGAAACCAAACTTGGGTCCTCTGCAAGAGCAGGAAGTGCTCTTAACTGTTCAGTCGCCAAGGTCCCTGGATTCCTTGAAAATACACAAACCTTCTGATTCTGAAGTTTCAGGAATGTTTTGTACTGACCAGAGAATCTTACATTTCTTATAGTTTAATTAAACAAGATTTAGTGGCCACATGTCTAGCGCTTTAGAATTAATGACACTGAAGTTAACTGCTTGGAGTTCAGAAGAATCAACCCTCTGGATAGAATATGTGCTATCTACTGAGCCAGAGTCCAAACCATTCCCCAGTATTCCACACAGGGCCTGTGCTGTTCATCTCTGTTACCTGCTCAACATTTGGGATTTTAGCTTCTACTCCAGTGTATCTATTGTTCTTATTTTTTCCAGCTACTAAAATTAACCTCTTAATTTTTTAACAGTATATACTTTCAACAGAGGAAAACAATGTGACATAAAAAGGTATTGAATTCCTAGAAACATTGATCTGGTTTTCTAATGACTAGGGAGTCAGACAAAAAGAGCAGAGAATATAAATACTTGGGGTTGAAAGGAATCAGTTGTGGTGCTGTAAGAGCTAAAGACAGGAACATGTAAGTGGTACATCATGAGTCAATGAATGCTCAGAGAAAGTTCTAAAAGGAAATAAACCACTTTGCAAAGTCAGATCAATCATTAGTTATATACACCAAGAGGGTTGAATTTGGAATTGTAATGATTTGAAACAGGAGAAACACATCCATGCATCTTGCTTGTTAGCATCTTTGTGTGACTGAGAATAAAAGGTAAAAATCACAATTTCAGTACAGAAATGTCTGGCTTTTGGGACTGGGAATAAATTAAGCACATTATCTTGTACTTTATATTATGAATAATGAATATATACCAATGAAAGTATGTTGTGATACACTTCTTAAAACCAAAGCAATATTAACTTAGGTAATAGTTTTGTTAAAAGCAATCCAGTATGGTAAAATGTATTTACAATGCTTTGTTTTGAATTTGCTAAACTTTGATAACTTCTTTTAGCCTTCTTTGTTCATTAATTTGACGGTGTGACTAATTGATATATTGACACATTATCAAATTGATATTCTGGGCTGACGTATTTACTCATAATTTTGAATATAATTTTACTATGGCGATTTAAATTAGAAATGTCCCCCTTAGGCTCAAGTGTTTGAATATGTAGTTTCTGGTTGGCAGTGGTGTTTGGGGGAGGTTACGGAACCTTTAGGAGGTGTGACTTTGCTGCAGGAAGCAAATCACTGGGAACAGGCCTTCAGAGTTTATAGCCTTGTCACATTTTCAGTTGCCCTGCTTTGTAGGCTTTCTCTGTGTGGATGCTGCCATGACTCCCTGCCGTCACGGCCTCATATCCCTGTGGAAATGTAAATCCAAATAAAATCTTTGCTTTTGGGGTCATGATATTTTATCACAGCTATCAAGCGTTAGTCTAACTAATCTTTATCAATAAAAAATTAGGAGTCAAATACTGAGGTAAGAACCTGAAAGATCAGAGAAGCAGGGGAGCCTCTCTCTCAGCCCCACTTTACCACTTCCTGTCTTCTCTCTCTCTCCAGTCCTCCAAATCTCTATGGTCAGCTAGTGGCTAGCTCCACCCTTTGACTCCAAGCAAGCTTTATTTGTAAGAACACAATCAAAATATCATACAACACAACTACAGAAAATTAATTAATGCAGAAGTTGGTACCAGAGAGTGAGGTGAGCTATTGCTGTTTAAGAACCAGACAATTTTTTTGGTTTTTTTTTTTTTTTTTTTTTTTTGGAGGGAGGTGCGTGTTGAAGACTTTGGACTGGAAAATAAAAAAAAGCAGCTGAAGTAGTCAGCTTAACAGAACATTCTAGTAGAAGCCTGAAAGACATTAGTGCTGAGAGAAGAGAGAACCTGGCACAAGATGTTTCAGAGGGAAGCAAGGACTTTAATACCAACTGTTACTTTTCTGAATGTAGTTATGTTTGAGTTTTCTGGTGGAGTTTTTATTCTCTAGAATTATATTCTCATAGAATCATATTACCTGCTATGAGGAGATTTTTAACTGCTTTTCCTGTTTGCCTTCTCTCCTTCACTCAGCTTACTGTTTTAGCTAAGACTTCTCCTCTTACCCCTCCCACTCTCCTGTGTAAATCTTGCCACTCTGTATTCTTTTCTCTATATTTTCATATCACACTTGTTTGTTCTACTATCATTGTTGGTTTAAGTAATCTCTCCACCGCCTACCCATGATCCCTTTGTTCCTTTTTGGTCTCTAAAGAGATTTCAAGGTAAATAAATATACCTCAAAGCTCAAAGCTATGATGTACGCAGAAGAGAGATCATGAGGAGCTTACATCACTAAGTGCAATACATTCCAGTGGCACCCCTTTCCCACCAGATTTCATTTTTTCCTTACAGCGGAATAAAATTTCATTATTTCTGTATACCGTGTTTCCTTATTCATTTATAACTATACTTCTTAGCTATCGCAAATGGAGGAGGAATGAACTGGATGTGGAAGGATCTCTGTAGTAGGAAGAGAACCACTGAGCCATCTCTCCAGCCCGCCCCCACCCTTAGTGTGTAAATTGAGGAGTCATCTGGGAGTTCTAATTCTACTTCTTAAAGAGACTCCAGACTGATTAAAGGAAATGTTGCCTATTTATTTTTATGTGATGTTATCGATTTTCTGATGTATTGTCTAATTAGTTCCAACGGTTTTTAAATTTAGGATGTAGAATTTTCTGGATAGTTTTATATCAGCAAAAGTTTTAATCCTTGTTTCTTTTGTTAGGTATCTCTATTGTGTTTTATATTTGTTGATGGACTAAAATATCTAAACTTATAATGCTCTTCTTAAATGTATTCTTTAAAAACCTTTGTTATTTCTGTTTTATCATTAAACATAAGATAAACTATCAGCTGAGGCTCTATGTGTGACTAAGATAAGACACAACCATTTTTCTAAGGTTACTAAAAGTTCCTATATTTTGTTCTTGGGCATAAAATGAAAGTAAATAAAACTTATTTTGAGTGGTTGGAGAGAGTACTCAATGGGTAGGAGCCCTGGCTGCTCTTCCAAAGGACCTGAGTTTAATTCCCAGCACACATGTGGCAGGTCATGACTGTCTGTAACTCCAGGTCCACAGGAACCAACAAGGTCATATAGACACAAATACAGGCAAAACACTGATAAATATTAAGTAAATAAATAAATCGCTTAAAAACTTATTTTGAATATTTATCAAGTTATTTTTCCCTATAACTCAATGATTTTATATACTACTTTCTGTTTTTGTTACTCAGTCTACTTAACTTGTATGATTTGTTTAAAAGTTCATTCCTGTATTTAGTATAGAAAATTTCATGTGCATAGGCAAAACATAAGAGCAGCATGTAGCAGTTGTTACTTATCATCTCTGTTATAGTACTTCCATTAGCTGAAAGCTTTTTTATCATGGGTGCATACGTGATTTCTAGAAAAATGATTATTATAGCATAAATACACCCGATTAAGATTTGGAAAGAGTAATCTTGAGAAACTATTTGGCAAATGTTTCTTTGCAAGCTAATTCTTCTACAATTTGCACACTTAAAATTTTCTTTTTCTTTACATCTGACTCAGCAGAATAAGTAGAAGGAAATGAACGGGGTCAGGGAAAGCTTCTCTGGAATAATGTTTCAGTGTTTTACTTAAAATTCCAAAGGCTGGTCAAGAAATTGCCTCAGGAGATCTCAAGGGAAGCAATAAATAAATAAATAAAAATAAATAAATGGATAAACAAACAAATATGTGTGCAGGGCAATTTATGTCATGAGTTCAGTCAAAGTTGAGCCCTTGCTTTTCCTTGTGTTCTGGACAATGGTGAGTTTGCAAAGCTGTGGTCACTGCTGAAATGAATAGAAGGAGGCTGATGAGTAACTCAGGAAAATAACAAAAGACACAGAAAAGCAAACAAATCACGTTCCCACAAACAAACAAACATCTCTCATGGGTCTCACAGACTGAAGGGGAAGGCATTGGCTTGGTTTACCAGGTTCCTCATCCAAATTCTAGTGTTGAAGTGTCTTGCTGAGAAGAGTAGGAAATATATCCTGCCAGGCCCAGCTGTTGCCTGGAGCCGGATCGGCAAGGCAGAGCCTGGGGTACTGCAGGAGCACCTTTGAACTTGGAGATCAGCAATAGCTCTGTTTATCAGATAAGCTCTGTTTGCAGGTACATTAGGAACATTGCAATAGGAATTTTCAGTACATGTCTGATGTTTTCCTAATTAAAAAGCAACTAAATTAAAAAAAAAATCTCACTGGGCATTAAGAGTCCCTCATGTGCATTGACCTGGAAAATCTCTAAGGTTTTCAGTTTTATTATTCTCAAGAGTAAGTGTGATTGGCGACTGGCCAATCAGCATTTTATTTATCAACCAATCAGAGCAACACATTCACAGCATACAGAGTGACATCACCCGTCAGTCCTTGAATTTGATACCATCATGTTAAAAGTGTATTTTATTCATGTATTGCTTACTGTTTTGGCCTCCATGGCATAGTACTGGAGTCTTTCCTGTGGAAACAGCTACCCTACTCTTTGCTGTCCAGACTTTTTTTGTGACTGATTTACATTTAATCTTGACCATTTGGAATTTTCAGTTGTGCATAATCGTTTTATTTTCCAAGTTTCTAAAAAGTGTTTTTTTTTTTTTTAGAAAAGATTATTAATCTTGTATTTGCAAAGTATGCTACAATGTAGCTATGGTGGTTTTATTAAGAGATTTTGTTGTGTACCATTTTTAGTAATTATTTTGTAAAGTGAATAATGCATATTTCCAATGTTTTACATTTCATGTACTGCATTACAGACAATTTAATAATTGGTTTGCATATTATATATGAAGGTACTTAAATACAAAATATAGATTTTAATGCCCATAATAACTTACTGATTGCTTGGTAGGAGAGTGAATGTAATAGATTTAGGATGATGTGATCAAAGATTTAGATGTTAATTTACAGTTTGCCACAGTTCCACATACCATATGTGAAAAACAATCTTATATTTTAGGCCACATGTATTTATGGGCAGAGGCAGGGACTTTACCTCAGAGTTGTTTCAATCAGAAGAGAATAAACCATGAAATTGACAACTAAATGAAGTGGGTAGAAAAGGACACACATTGCATTTGTCTGTATGAGACACTTGAGGGTAGCCGGGAAGGAAGTGTCAAAGTCAGTCAATAAATATTTTTAGGAAATGGAGGCATTTATAGTAAAAATTATACAGAGAACTCAATGACGCTGTAAAATCATGACTCTTGAAAGAATATGATGTCTGCCCTACTACAACCCAAGAAAAACTGTGAATTAATTGACCGGATCCTCTTTTAGGTGAGTCACTGTCATTGTATAATGAATTATGACTTAAAATTTAAGCCATGTGAAATGTAAAAATTTAACCCTTCCAAGTTTTCTAACTATTTTTCTGTAGAAATATAAACAGATGTTAAGTAAACACCATTACATGGTCACAGTAGCTGATAAAAAACACCCATCTATTGTAAAACTTAAGAAAAAGGAAATTAATGCCATGCATGACATGCTACTAAAAACGAATACTCTATCATAAGCTTGGGATATAATAATAAGCATTTTGTGCTTGTTGATTTTTAAAAATACTGTTCCAGATTTTGCATGCTCAAAAGACCAAATGGTTAGATATTATTATTTATCATAATAATGAGTCAAATGTTTTTTTAAAATCAGTATTTTTCCTTACCTTTATCTACCCCTGTTTACCAAATTAAAAACAAATACATATTATTTTTATTACAGCAGATGATAAAAAACAAAACAACTCCATAGAACTCTGCAGTCTCAGTGTGGTCTCATTTTTGGTGTTTGAAACAGCATTAAGTGAAGAAATAACCTTTAATTTCTATTTACAATAGTCCTTAAAAACTCAAGCTTTAGTATTTTTTGAAAAAAATATTATGTTAGTGATATTAAATGAGCAAACATATAGTGTCTTCTGCTTCTGTGCTAGATTGCTTGGTTGTATTTTCTACTATCAATATAGGATTCAAACATTCTTTGCTTTTTATTTCATTTCATTTAATTATTTATTATTTATCCGATTATAATCTAGACTAAGATGACTAAATATCTTGGATTTAGAATTAAGGAAACTTAGGTGGGAGTATTATAAATATTTATAAGGGAAAATGTTAAAGTCAATAAAAATGTGTAAGTGAACAGAAAATGTGATTTTATGTTCTATATTATATGTTATGGCTTACTTTATATTATACATCCAAGATGAAAAATAAAATAAAATTAAATAATTAAAAATTATTGAAGCTACTGCCTTCAAGCCTCATCTCTCAGTAATTGATTGATTGGGTTTTTCTACCTCCATTACTAAAAATAGCTATTGAAAAAGGACCAGTCTTTGAGACTCTGAAAAGGGATTTTTGTTTGTTTATGTTACTGAAGAATGGGAGAAAAGTGTGTACGTATATAAACAGCAAATACTCAAGCTGAACTTGAGGTCTTAGGTGAAATTTACAATGAACATCATGATAAACGGGCAAGCAGGAAAAAAAAATACTTGGTGAGGAAAAAGTAGGAACTTTTATATTGCTGAAATTTTACAGAGTTTTCTGAGAAGATTGGGCTTATGAGGAAAAGTCTGGGTAAAATTTCAGGATTTAAGAGAATACCAATAAAGTGAAGATTGACATTAACCAGACCTGGCTATAAATACCACACAAAGAGACCAAGCAAGTCCTCCCTTGACAGCCCCGACCACCTTTCCTTCAGACAGAACCTACAAGGAACAGCACTGCTATGAAACCCGTGTTCTTTTAGGAGCAGCGAAACTTAATATGGTAGTTGGAGACTCCAGTTTTGGGATGATCTCAATCTGTGTATTTACTATTGCCGAAAGTCTCTGAGACTGTACAGCATCATGGCGCAGAGGAGAACCTGCCCTGCCAGCATTCACTCAGCTCCCCCATCTTGTCTTATCAGTCAAACTGATATCACTTCCTGCTTCTTAACTTCATTTTGATCGGAGGAGGAAGTCACTTTTATGCTTAAGGAAAACTTCTAGTTGTCTGCACTGAGAGAAAGGAAAATACCAATGTGGATGTAAACATACTTCTTTCTTCCCTTTCTTTTTACACACTGCTTGGAAAACAGTAGTACAGGGAGGTGGTTCTGCATTGCTGGCATTGACCTACATATTTTAATTTTTCTTAATATTTTAAAATATCATCATTCTAATTGAAATTTCATAATATGTAACTGTTACAAATACTGACAAATCATTTATTATTGAATAATTAATTTTTTTATGATTTACTGGTCAGTATTCCAACAATGATTTAAGAGTATCTGTTCTTAATTATTCTTTTGTAAAAAAAAGGAAAAAGAACTTTTATTGTCAAAATTTGAAACTATAAAGTTGGAACAAAATGTATTGGTTAATATACAAAAGTATAAAAGCAAATATCTGATCCAGAAATTACACTAATTCAAATGAAGAACTGATAAGTACTTGAGTGATAACAGATAAACCCTCATGGATATTTTCCAAGACTCCATATGGAAATTCCTCTCTGGAGGATGTGATATGTAGTTCTTCTAAGCATGTATCATAAATAGAATTTTAATACCAAAATGCAGATTTTCAGAACATTCTGAAACGTGTGACTTTTTAAAAAAATCAATTCATAATAATTAGGAAAAGAGAGTTAATTAAGTTTCCTGGATCTTAACTCTAAAATGTAGCAATTTCTCTCCTTTGTGTATTTGAATTATCCATCATTTATACAGCAAGATAGCTGTATAAAGCAGAGTTCAACAGAATTATTAATTAAATCTTTGAGAACACTGTTTGTAAATGATCAAAATCAATATGATCAACTTATAACAGTAATACTTCAACATTTTACTTGAAAATAATTATCTGTAATATAGCATGGTTAAAAGTTTTAAATTTTATTTAAATTGTTTGACTTGGTTAAATAAATATTCAAGTAATTGATAAAATACTTGCCATTTAAGAGGAAAATGCTTGTTACAAATGCTTTAAAATCATGTTAGAAGACAGTGATACTATCATCTGTAACTTTTTAAATTACAATAATTTTCTGAAATGAACATTTTTTGGTAATGCAACAATGAGATGTGCCAATTTTATTAGTCCTTGAAAAGACAAGTATAGTTTTTTTAAAGGAAAATATCCCATTATATACAATTAATACATTTAAATTACCTTTAATACAACCTTTAACACTTTGTCCTTTGAACAGTACAGGGATGATGCACTATATACAATATTTTTCAATACTGTGTTCCAAGCAAAGCAACAATAATATGTCAGTAAGAATATTGAGAAGGGAGCCTGCATAATAGAGAATTTGAACCTCCTCTTACAAAGATGAGCAAATATGTTTATCCAAATTGAAAGGAATTCTCTATTCATCAATATTTCATTCTTTCCCTGGCAACTCACCCTCTCCTACTCTTTCTAGTTTCTCTGATTCACTTGCTGCCGAGGATATTCTTTTTTCCCCCTACGAATCAAACTGTTTTTTTTTTTTTTCCTGTCATCCTACAAAGTATCCCTGAGCCAATTTATCCAATTCATGATGGACTAGCAAATGACTTCCTTTTGACCTTTATTAGCTCATATTAATTCCATCTTCTCTTTGACTCCTTTAAGTGACCTTTATCAGTAAGAGATGATAGCCTTTTTGTTTATTTACCCAGGACCTGCCTCACAACAAGTTTTCAGTTGTATATGAATCAACAAACAAACATGTTTGTGCTGCAGTGGTCTTAATTTCACAGAGGAATTTGCTGTCCTGCTCCGATTGCCATTGTTGTTCTGTTCACAAAATCATCTGCCAGCATCCAAATCCAATCCAGAGAAGATGAGCTACCCAGAGTGCTGATGTTCAGCTTACCTCCATGGAATGCCTAGAAGTATCAAACTGTTGTTTTTGTGGGAGGAAGGAAGGTGAGATGCTAAGCAGATTAAGTGACACACTGGAATCAATAACCTATGTTTGAGGACAGGACTGTGCACTTAAGGCAGACTTGAAATTTGTGTACTCCGGCGGAGAACAGTCATTGATTTAAATTAAAATCGTCATGATGATAGAGCCATTTGCTTTCCTTGGTTCTCCAGTGGGTCACTCTTATGATAGCTGCCTAGTTGGTATTTACTTAATGACAGATTGAGTAGTGGCTTCAGTTTGTACAGCGGTGGCTTATCCCAACATCACAAAGCTTAGTCTTCCTTGCTTGATGTCTTGTTTTATGTTTCTGTATTAATTAAATTTGTAAACTTCCTGGGAGTTCGAGGTAAAGTGAATCAACATGCCTTGAAACTTCATGTTTAAAATGGGGGTGGATAGAGAAGATACACGAGAGTTTTCAATGCTCAAAATAAAAGTGACCTTTGGAAACATATTTCTGCACATCACCTCCTCAGGTGGTTAATTGTCTTCTTTCCTTGGAAGCCTGCATCCAAAGAAAGCCACAGTCTGAAAAGTCACACAAAATGAAGGCCCAGAGCCATCCAGGATAACATTTTATAGGATGAAAATTGCTGATGTTCTCAATGAGTTGTTCAAATAAAACGTTATATACAAACGTGTTTTCTGTTTCCTGCCAAATTATTTGAATCACAAAGAAGCACAAGGATGAGATTCTCCACTTCTGCATAAATAAAGCAAAATGTCATAAAAGTTTAGGCAGCAAAGTTTAGCTATGCTAATTAAAATGCATTTATTGAAGTATGATGACATAAATGCATGGGAATTTCACAGTGAGAGGCACTGTTTCATATTTTAATTGAAAATAATGAAGAAAATAGAACCAATTAAAACACCTTTATTAAATTTTTGAAAGAAGTGCGTCAAATCCAAGGAGAATTATGTCTGATTAGAAAAAAAAAAAAACTTATTAAATTTACTGTGATGGACATTACAACAAGTGTGTAAAGGACACAGGGAGTGAGGAAAACGTAGTTAAGTGTTATTGGCTAACTGTGTAATATTGTAGTATCCCAAGAGTGTATATTCAAGACTTCACTAAACTGAATTTTAACATGAAATCTTAGCCACCTAACCAGGCAAGGGCAAAGGTGTTGAATATATTTCCACATTTTTTTGTTCAATCCATGACATGAGCCAATATGAAGAAATCCAATTATTTGTTGAGAGCATATATCACCTAAAATAGCCAGCAAAGTGTTTGCTTTTCATTTCATAACTTGACCAACATCTAGTGATGCCTATGATGCTCAAAAACAATGGCAAAAAATGCAGTAGTTGTGCTCATTTTCTCAATACTGCCATGGGAAACTATGTTGGGGTTTTATTTTTTTCTATGGCACAGAAATAAATGTGGATATTCTTAGATGAATATCCTATCAATCACAACTATGTTTATGGACTGATCTTTTTCAGTTTCTGACTGTGCAATAATATTTGCGAAAACAGTGAGTTTTAAAGCTTCCAATACTTTTATGGTAGTCGACTCTTCCATGGCAAGATGTTAATATACATATTTCAAAAGGGAGAGAAAGGGTTTCTCTGTGTTGTTTTTGGTGCCTATCTTGGATCTCTCTCTGTAGACCAAGGTGGCCTGGAATTCACAGAGATCCGCCTGGCTTTGCCTCCTCAGTCCTCGGGTTAAAGGCATGTGCCACCACTGCCTGGCTAGATTTTTCTGTTTTCAGATAAAGATAATGTCTTAACCAACTTTAACCCTGGCATGGTGTGGATTCCCCACTACATATAACATACTACTGCTTGGATTAAGTCAAAGATGAGCTTTTCAGTGTAATACTGACATAGTACAATTTTACTTGCTTAAAACTGTAGAAAAATGTCAGCATTCAAAATAGAGCTTTAAAATTTGTCTTGAAATAAATGGAACATATATTTACTGTTTTGATCCTTTGGTAGAGACAGGATGATTTGGCTAATTTTAGAAGTTGACATTGCTGAGCACAGAATGGATAAAACATATGTTTTAACACTATTTTCCAAAGAATGATAATTTGCAGTGGATGAGGAACTGTTCATCAACTAATTCCAACTTGAAAATTTAACAATTAAGGTTTGATAGCAGATGTTAGATAATGCTAGCAATTCAACCTTGAAACTGTTTCCTGCCTCTTCTACTTTCGTCTTCCAGATAAGTTAAATTGAAGAGCATCATGAAATTGCAGGATGAGTTGTTTAAAAACTGTTATCACTTGCAATTGTTCTATGTAACACAGAATTGTTTTTATATCATGAAAGACAAAATAAAACATGTTCAAGCTTCTATACACTGCCATCTCTCATTTAAACCTCTACTTAGAGATTTTTGTTTTTAAAAATAACCATTCTATATTCTTCCATTGCCTAGAAAGAAATATTAAGAAATAAATGCATATAAATAAATTATTTCTTATGTACTTAATACTTACAGTTCTATGCCATTTTTTTTAATTTAAAGGGAAGGATTTAGCTGGTAAATATACTTGAAATGAAGGTTCTAGATGTTCTATTTTAAGTACCAATGTAAAGGATATACCTTTGATGTCCTTGTTTAAAATATGGTGATTATAGTAGCTGACTTCAAGAGTTGTTGTAACAATTAAGGACAATAAGTGAAATGTTTACAGATAATTTATGAAGCCATGTTGAGATACTTAGCCAACTGTTTGTGCTGGAATGATCATGCCATAAATTCCATCATTATTGCTTTAGGATGTGCCCTCTTCTTGAGCAAGAATTCTGTGAGCACAGAAGAGGGTCTGGCTGTCTCTGCTGTCATGGCTCCAATGCTGGTATTGCTTAACTTATATTTGTGCTACAATTCCATCTGGGTACCTGCTATGGTGAGCTCTGGACCTAGGCTATTCATGTAAATGTGGTTGAGATTTTCTTCCTTGTTCAGTTTCCTGTAGGGTCTAATCTACCAACAGACTGCAGATTAAGATCCTTTCTTCAGCTTAAAGTAGTGCAATCAGTCTTTTGTGAACCCAGTCTAGGAGTTTGGTTCTTCCTGTGATAAATACTTACATACTCATCCCACTGCTTTAGTGTTTTGCTGCTTGTAAGGAACATTCCTGTGATCAATAAACTGACTTCTCGGTGATCCAAGTTCAGCTGTCAGCATCATCCTTTGTTGTAAAGGGGGAGATAGCTGTTAAAAAGGCACCTGACAGTTGACTTTTGTTCTTCTAGCAAGAAAAGTACAATTTAAAAATTTCCTTCTACAAGCTGTGTCTGATACCAGTAAGAGCAGAAGTATATATTATCATTAAGTAAACACTACATGAGGAATGAAAGGGAATGCAATGTGTGACTTGGAGGTACTAGCTTGCATTTTTAAAACGATAAACTTTGTAAAATGAGCCACAGAGTATGAAATGAATTCTTTTTATATTTTGAATGTTTAAAACCGATTTGCAGATAAAAGGACTCTTCTTTCGTCTTGCCTTTAGAGAAAGAAAAGATGGGGTGGTTAATGTTACAGTACATCAGTGGGGGTCTCTGTTCTCTTCACAATATATCATATGTCAAAACTTCTCTCTTTAGAATAACAAGAGTGACCTTTCGGTGCCACAGGCTCCAACTGACCTTTTAGTAGCCATAACAGTGGCAAAGAAACAATAAAGATACATCAAGCAAGGGTTACTTTGTGCCACTGGGATGTTCAGGAAGTGAACCAAAATACTTTGCAGAATTTTCTCAACTGGTTTGTAAGTGCAGATGAACAAAGGCGCTTTCTATGAAAAGCAGCATTGTGACCTTGGAGTGGTATTTGACCATTCCAGATGACAGAAAGCTTACAGAAGTCCATACTTTAGAGAGTGTCATTTTCAGAATACACTTGAGTGAGTGATGTAAATATCAACATTTTGAAGGCTACATTTATAGCTTTAAGTGAATTTATTAATGGAAAATAAAATTTAAACATAAGAGTACGGTGGTTTAATTCAGATACATGCAATAGAGAATAATAGTTTTTTTATTTGACTTTCTCCCATTAATTAAAATGTTAACATCAGCTTGTCACAGAGGACCTATTTCTTTTCAAAGGATTTGGAACCACACACTGGCTGATGTTTGAAATCCTGTATCTATATGATTTATCTATAGGGCACCATTTGAACATTTATTATCTTTGCTGTCCAGAGCTTCTAATTTTGTTTATGTTTTTCATGAAGTGTAGAATCACAATTATGAATTTATATAAACCCAGGCTCAGTAGTTAAATAAGATGAAAGACCTGAATTACTTCAGTACATTCCAGTGAGAGCAAATTGGGGTTCTGGTTACAGAGAGACTGCTCCGTGCAGCAAAGTTGTTCCAGGGTCTGGGGAGGGGGCAGCTGGATCTGGGGAGAGGAATCCAGCATACCAAAGAACAGTGAATTGCCTTTTTCAAAGTAAGCCTCAGAATTTCTTACTTATGTGTTGTTTATTAATTGATTGGCAGTTAGTGTTTTCTTAGTTATTTTGCTATGGTTTTTAAAACATGATTTTTATTCATTTTCAGAGAACTTCATCCCATGTATTTTGATCATATTCACCACCAACTCCTCCCAGACCCCCCCCCCCCCATTCTCTTCTCCCTCCCTATCTACTCAACT
Organism: Peromyscus californicus insignis; assembly: GCF_007827085.1. Classification (NCBI taxonomy): domain Eukaryota; kingdom Metazoa; phylum Chordata; class Mammalia; order Rodentia; family Cricetidae; genus Peromyscus; species Peromyscus californicus. The sequence goes on along the minus strand of NW_026294480.1, from coordinate 45,740,890 downwards.
TGGAGTTTTCGTCTTCTACATTAACCAACAACAACAACAATAACAGCAACTCATTGAGTCTGATTTATGTTGACCATCTTCTCTTTGGAGGCAGGGCTCTATCCTGGAGTGTGGTTGACCTACCAGGGGTCACACCACTGAAAACGGATTCTCCCTCTCACAGCAGCTATCAAACGCCAATAGGACCTCAGCTGGAAGGGAACTTTCACAGCCACCTCCCTCTCTTCAGTGTTGGGACTTGGTCTGGCTTGAGTTTGTGCAGGCCCTTGTCCGTGCTGTCATATAGGTTCCCTATTGTGTTGAGAACACCGGTTCCTTGATGTTATCCACCACTGCCAGCACTAACAATCTTTCTTCGTTTTAACATTGCTGAGCCTTGTAGGGAGGTGTATGATGTGTACATCCCATTTAGTGTTGAAAACTCCATTTCTTTTTTTTTTTTAAATGTTTTTATTTTTATTTTGCAATACAATTCAGTTCTACATATGAGCCACGGATTCCCTTGTTCTCCCCCCCCCCCCCCCGCCCCCCTCACCTTCCCCCCAGCCCACCCCCCATTCCCACCTCCTCCAGGGCAAAGCCTCCCCCACGGACTGAGATCAACCTGGTAGACTCAGTCCAGGTAGGTCCAGTCCCCTCTTCCCAGGCCGAGCCAAGCGATCCTGCATAGGCCCCAGGTTTCAAACAGCCAACTCATGCAATGAGCACAGGACCTGGTCCCACTGCCTGGATGCCTCCCAAACAGATCAAGCCAATCAACTGTCTCACCCATTCAGAGGGCCTGATCCAGTTGGTGACCCCTCAGCCATTGGTTCATAGTTCATGTGTTTCCATTCGTTTGGCTATTTGTCCCTGTGCTTTATCCAACCTTGGTCTCAACAATTCTCACTCATATAAACCCTCCTCATTCTCGCTAATTGGACTCCCAGAGATCCACCTGGGGCCTAGGCATGGATCTCTGCATCCAGATCCCTCAGTCATTGGATGAGGTTTCTAGCACGACAAGTAGGGTGTTTGGCCATCCCATCACCAGAGTAGGTCAGTTCGGGCTGTCTCTCGACCATTGCCAGCAGTCTGTTGTGGGGGTATCTTTGTGGATTTCTGTGGGCCTCTCTAGCACTTTGCTTCTTCTTATTCTCATGTGGTCTTCATTTACCATGGTCTCCTATTCCTTGTTCTCCCTCTCTGTTGTTGATCCAGCTGGGATCTCCCGCTCCCCCAAACTCTCTTTCCCTCGACCCTCACCCTTCATTACCCCCACTCATGTCCAGGCTGTTCATGTAGATCTCATTCCATTTCTCTGTCATTGGGCGATCCCTGTGTCTTTCTTGGGGTCCTGTTTTCCAGGTAGCCTCCCTGGTGATGTGAGTAGCAGTCCAGTCATCCTTGTTCCACATCTAGTATCCTCCTATGAGTGAGTACATACCATGTTTGTCTTTCTGAGTCTGGGTTACCTCACTCAGGATGATTTTTTTCTAGATCCATCCATTTGTCTGAAAACCTCATGATGTCATTGTTTTTCTCTGCTGAATAGTATTCCATTGTGTATATGTACCACATTTTGTTTATCCATTCTTCAGTTGAAGGGCATCTAGGTTGTTTCCATGTTCTGGCTATTACAAACAATGCTGATATGAACATAGATGAACAAGTGCTCTTGTGGTGTGGTTGAGCATTCCTTGGGTATATGCCTAAGAGTGGTATAGCTGGATCTTGGGGGAGATGGATTCCCAATTTTCTAAGAAAGTGCCATATTGATTTCCAAAGTGGTTGTACAAGCTTGCATTCCCACCAGCAGTGGAGGAGAGTTCCCCTAGCTCCACATCCTCTCCAGCATAAGGTGTCTTCAGTGTTTTTGATCTTAGCCATTCTGACAGGTGTAAGGTGGTATCTCAGAGTTGTTTTGATTTGCATTTCCCTGATGATTAGGGATGTTGAGCAATTCCTTAAATGTCTTTCAGCCATTTGAGTTTCCTCTGTTGAGAATTCTCTGTTTAGTTCTATAGCCCATTTCTTAATTGGACTGTTGGGCATTTTGATGTCTAATTTCTTGAGTTCCTTATATATTTTGGATATCAGTCCTCTGTCAGATGTGGGGTTGGTGAAGACCTTTTCCCATTCTGTAGGCTGTTGCTTTGTCTTGTTGATCGTATCCTTTGCTCTACAAAAGCTTCTCAGTTTCAAGAGGTCCCATTGATTGATTGTTTCTCTCAGTGTCTGTACTACTGGTGTTCTATTTAGGAAGTGATCTCCTATGCCAATGCATTCAAGATTACTTCGTACTTTCTCTTCTAGCAGGTTCAGAGTAGCTGGATTTATGTTGAGGTCCTTGATCCACTTGGACTTAAGTTTTGTGCACGGTAATAGATATGGATCTATTTGCAGCCTTCTACATGTTGATATCCAGTTATGCCAGCACCATTTGTTGAAGATGCTTTCTTTTTTCCATTGTATAGTTTTGGCTTCTTTGTCAAAAATTATATGTTCATAGGTATGCGGATTAATGTCAGGGTCTTCAATTCGATTCCATTGGTCCACATGTCAGTTTTTATGCCAGTACCAAGCTGTTTTTATTACTGTAGCTCTATAGTAGAGCTTGAAGTCAGGGATCGTGATGCCTCCAGAGGTTGTGGAAAACTCCATTTTTTATTGCCTACATTGACCAGTTGAAGGTCCCTGTGTTAATTCTGTCTACTTCAAGTAGAAACTTCTCTAAAGAGATGGACTAATCAATGGGTATTTTGCTATAGTCTTTTATTGCTTTTTTTCTTAGTTCTGTTTTTTTTTTTTTTTTGGTTTTTCAAGACAGGGTTTCTCTGTGTAACTTTGGAGCCTGTTCTGGAACTCACTCTGTAGCCCAGGCTGGCCTCAAACTCAGAGATCTGCCTGTCTCTGTCTACTGAGTGCTGGGACTAAAGGTGTGCGCCACGAACATCTGGCTAGTTCTATATTTTTTAATGTAACCAGTCTTAAAATCTATAGCAAATTATTTTAGAATCCAAGTAATGAAATGATTCTTTCTTATGCTGAGGTTGTACTCATGGTGAGGTTGTGCTCATGGTGAGGTTGTACTCATGGTGAGGGTGTACTCATGCTGAGTTTGTACTCATGGTGAGGTTGTGCTCATGGTGAGGTTGTACTCATGGTCAGGTTGTGCTCATGGTCAGGTTGTGGTGAGGTTGTAATCATGGTGAGGTTGTACTCATGGTGAGGTTGTACTCAGGGTGAGGTTGTACTCACTCAGAGACCTAGGATAGAGCCAAATATGACTGAAGGAAAAAGAATGTCAATGTAGTGATGCCCAGTGATATTCTACTATACTTATAGATTGGTGCTTAGCCCAATTGTCATCAGAAAGGCTTTGTCCAGCAATTGATGGAAACAGATGCAGATCCACATTCAAATATTAGGTGGGGTTTGGGGAATCCTGCAGAAGAAAGGGAGAAAGGATTGTAGGAGCCAGAGGGGTCAAGGACACCCCAAGAAAATTACAAAATCAACTAACCTGGGCTCATAGGGGCTCACAGAGACTGAAATGACAGTCAGGGAACCTGCATGGGACTGACCTAGGATCTCTGCATATATGTTACAGTTGTGTAGCTTGGTCCTCTTGTGGGACTCCTAACAGTGGGAAAAGGGGCTATTTCCAACTCTTTTCCTGGCTTTTGGGACCCTACTCCTCATACTGGGTCTCCTTGCCCAGCCTTATTATGTGGGGAGATCTTTCTGCAATTTGATATGCCATGTTTTGTTGATATTCATGGGAGACATGCCCTTTCCTGAACAGAAAGAGAGGAGGAATGGATTAGGGGGTGGGAACAGAGGGCTGGGGTAGGGGTAGGGACTAAAAGGAGACTAGGGAGGGGAAACTGTGGCCAGGATGTAAAATAAAAAATTAAAAAATAATAAGTTGTACTCATTTTTTTGTATAGATAGCATGTCCTATTTAAAGAACTGCTTATGCTAAAATGCATTTTAAAGTTGGTGTTCTCTCTCTCTCTCTCTCTCTCTCTCTCTCTCTCTCTCTCTCTCTCGATGCTTAAGATTGAAACCAGTGTGTTGGTGTGTTGTGCACTCTGGGAAGTACCATACCAATGAGCTATTTCCCAGCTGAAGCTTTTCACAGTAAATATTAACCTAAAAAAAATAGCTCTCATGATGCTGGAGAGTACAATGCATGCTATCAGAGGAGAAAAATGATAATCAATTTTAACCAAATGTGATCCCTATGAGCTACTATAATGATTGGACTAAGGATAGCTGCCACTAGTGCAGTAGTGTGACGAAAATCATGGGAGTAAAAACTGCTTTCTGATTGGATTTAAGGTGATCTCCATGAGATGAAGCCATGTCTGGTACCAATATTAGGCCAAGAAACTATAGATAGACAGGATATATGCCTTAGGAGAGACCCAATTACTATTATTCTTCAAAATGGCTATATTAAGCCAATCCCTAATGACTTATCATCACACCCATAGATCAAAGACATTCTCAACCCTCATGTAAGATGTTTCTGTTTGTAGTGGATATGTTTAACACAGAGACCTATATCTGGCTAAAGGGAAGAGCATGAGACTGCCTAGAGGGAACATATAGAGCATATCCCCTCCTCCAAAGTTTCAGAAGTCAGTGTGGAAGAGGGGACAGAAAAAGTAGAAGAGCCAGAGATGGTGGATGAATACAAGGACACAGTGTATTCTGTACGTATGAATTCACAGCAGCTGTGAGAGCATGAAGAACATCTGTGCAAGCCCAAGCCAGACCACACCCCAGCACGAAGAGGGAATATGGGCATGAAGTTCCACGTCTTGCCAAGAAGCTACTGGCAATTGTTAGCTCCATGGAAAGGAAGGGCCAGTTTTCCCCAAGAGTGTAGCCCTTTATAAAGCCACTCTACTGTATCTAAGCCCCCATAACCAAGACTATTTCAGTAAACATTGAGCTTGATGTACACAAAAAATTACATAGGTAGAGTGGGATGGAGAGGTAGGTGGATCTGGGAACAGTTGGAGAAAATAGGGTGGATATGATCAAAGCTCAATCTCAAAGAATCAATAAAAATAAAATTAGTTTTTTGTTACTTATACTTATTTATTTAAATTATTTTTAAAACAATGTAATCCTTTCTTAAGTTTTTACTTTTAGTAATTAATATTTGATTTTCAGTTAACAGCAAATTCCAATAAATTATTTTTGGCAACTAGCCTGTAGCTTCACTCACTTATTCATGAATATTCTATTAAATATAGAGTATGTTCCAGGCACAGAGTTTTGTCTTAGAAACAACAATATCAACAAAATGAATAAATAGAGACAACCTCCAGAAACAGTTCCCACTTTTCCAGCTAGCTATGATCTGGTAAAGTGATTGGTGACTTGAAAGAAACTTTTCATTAAAATACTTATTGCAGCTGGGGAAGGGTTAGAGATGGGGAAGATAAAGGCATAAAAGTTGAAAAGAACTAATTTTAAAGGCACCACTTGTCTCTCTCTTTCCAGGTTGCCTCTTCAGTTATCACTCCAAGGAGCACCCCCCTCTTTCTTCTCCACTGGTCCTTTTAGGATTTAGATGTTGACACAACCTTATCCTAGCTGGATATTTTTCTTCTCAGTGAGTATAAGGTACTTTTAAGACACACACTGCAGCTATAACTCACCGAATGTTAGTAGTACATGCTACTATGGATTACTTATTGTTATTAAGTGTTTGCCCTAAATCTGCAATTAGGATTTAATCCTTCAAGTAAGGATTCTCTGTTTGGCATTTTGTATACCCAGGGAAGTCAGATGTTCGAGGTGTTATTGCAATGAGACTTTTCAATACACCTATTCCACCCCCAAATATATATATATACTAGAAAATCCTCTTGTATCTTTGAACAACACACATGATCATAAAAAAGAGTTAAATGAGTGAGTAGCAATATGTCAAAAAGCCTCAAGTGACAAAAATAAGGAAACCTTTCACATCAATGAAGATATGATGCATATAACCAAGCAATGAATTCCTGTTTAGGAGGGAATTTTAAGTGGCATGAACACTGTAAACTACTTTCTTCCTAAAAACATCAGAAGGCTTGACAAAACACTCTTGCAACAAATGCAAATGCCTTTAAGAGCATAGTTTTCTAAATGGTGTTTCTTGGAAAGAAAACTCGATCGAAGAAGAATATACAATGTGAATAACAGAGATAAAGAATCATGAAGAAAGATAAGTGGAGCCTCAGAGAAATAGGAGAATATTAATTGTGTCAACACCTGTATTACATGATTATCAGAAGAGAAGGAGAGGCAAGAACATAAAAAGAAGACAAAGAGTGTTTGGAGGTATGACTTAGTGGGTAAGAACACTTAGTGTACAAGCATGAGGACTTTAGTTCAGATCACAGCACCCATACTAAAATATGTGGATGTGGCTTTGTGGTTTTGTGCACTCATGTAACCTCAGCACTGTAAGAGCCAGAGACAGGAGGCTCACTGGGATTTGTTGGCCACTGTCCTAGATTGGATTTAGAGAAACTTTGTCTCAAGGGGATAAGGCATAAAGTGATAGAGCAGGACACCTGAACTCCTTCTCTGGCCTCCACATGCTCACTGACACACACACACACACACACACACACACACACAAACACACACACACTTACAAACATATGTACATATACTACACACATGCATACATACATCACACGCATGTACACATACACACATAGAGAGAAACAGACATGGAATTAAGGACTGAAATGATTGTCCAACACTAACATACACAGCCAACAATCACAGCAAGCCTTAAAAGATGTTAAATGAAAACGAGTTTCAAAAATATATCCACTGTAGTTAAGATACTAAAAGTCACAGATGAAAAGTAAATCATATGTGCACCAAAAAAAGAAATCACCATATCAGAAATAATAATAAAAGGTGAAGAGTCTAAGTAACAATGGCAGGCAGATAGATGGGATAATAACCAAAAGCCTCAGAAGTAAGAAAGTAAATACAACCAAATAGAATGCCTTGTTGTTAAGGAAGATTCTTTTCTGTATTAGAGCTATCTTACAAAATAATAGCAAGACAAGTATTTCACAATTAATAAAAACTGAGAGAACTAATTTTCAACAGAACCATTTATGAGAAATATTAGAGAGAGCTTTCAAATTGAAAGTTAGTGATTTTATCAGGTACAAATTGATGCCCATACAAAATAGAAAGCATCAAAAAGCTAATCACACAATTATTAAACAGCTGAAGTATATTTTTCCCTTTATTCTCTTAATTTATTAAAAAAAATTGTAAGGCCAGGGCTGGAAGCGTATGACTATAATCCAGCCATTCAGGATGTTGAGACATCAGTATCTCAAGTTCAAGACCAATCTTACATCTATAGCAAAATCCTGTCTTAGAAAAATAACATTTGTACAAGATAATCTGTCTAAAGTATACATCTGAGCCTATAATATGTACAGATACTGTATATTTACAAGATGTTTGTCAATAGAGATAAGAAGATGGATGGAATTAAGCAAATTCTAACAATGTAATATTGGGTTTTTAACACCATTACATGAAAGTATACATTGCTGGTTTTCTTATATAGAGAAAGACATATGTATATATATGTCTCTGTGTGTGCATACAACATAATACTATTATAAAAATATATTAGTATTATAACAATAATTTTACAAAAAGAGACACAAAAATAGACTTAGAAATACTTTTAAAATTAAATTTATCTTAAAAACTTCCATACAGTGTATTTTGGTCATATTTTTTTCTTTCCATCATAAAAAAAATCAAGTTAATGGAAATATGAACCTGATCTGGTAATTGAAAATATGTATGCTAAGACTTAGAGCAACTGCTGGAAAATGGTTTTAAAATACAGTGAAAAAAACCCTTCAACATTTTAAATGCTTTGTTAGAAAACATTCTTATAACACAAATGAAAACAGTAACATATAAACAAAAAAGAATGAGATGTATTGAAAATAAGGCAACAATGGACAAAACAAACTCTTAAGAACTCTTGTTCAACACAGGTCTTCACATACTTACCTTCAAGTGATCAGGGCAGTCTCCAGCAACACCAATCCTTGAACACTTCTAAGTCCTGTAAAGCAGATTTGCACGCTGATGACAATCACTAGAATTTGCCAGAACTTCTACATCAGAAAAATCGTATCCCACTGCAAAACTCAGCAAAGCCACTAAAGAGGTCTCCACTGAATTAACTTCTTACATGTCCATCCCATCACCAGGCTCAGTGAATTGGATATTGTACATTGCCTTTTCATGCCCAGTCCACTCTGGAAGGGTGGTCTTTGTATTGTCTTCTAGTTTTTGGTCTCATCTGCTCATGACCAAGGATCCTAAATGAGTCAGTCAACCAGGGACTTGTTTCTCTCCCATGGTCTTAATCTATGCAGCTTTGGTGTCAAGGCGGGATTAGTAATTACTTTTCTCAGTTTCTCAGCGCTCAGACTGGTCTTCTCTGCCTCAAAATCTCATCATCTAGAGTGTAAGGGGCTCTTTAATTTTTTTTTTCTTTTTTTCTTTTTTTTTTTTTTTGGTTTTTTCGAGGCAGGGTTTCTCTGTGTAGCTTTGCGCCTTTCCTGGAACTCACTTGGTAGCCCAGGCTGGCCTTGAACTCACAGAGATCCACCTGGCTCTGCCTCCCAAGTGCTGGGATTAAAGGCATGTGCCACCACCGCCCAGCGGCTCTTTCATTTTGTATTTGAATGTCTTCTCCAATTCAAGTAGTTTAGATGAGACGATTCGGATTGTCGTAGTAGTTTGCTGTATTGGGCCATTCTTTCATGTAGGCCATTGAAAGTTGGGTGCAAAGAGTGTCTTTTATCCCTTCTACTTCTATTTCTCGCTCTCTCCTCACTATGATTCTCCCCATGAGTCCATGTTTTTGGATGCCAGCTAAGGCCCCTTAACATAGAACTAATTTATACTCTCTTTCTGCTACAATTTGCGTGCTGTACAAAATGGCAGGTCAATAGCTCCATCTCATTTTCCCCTTTGCTCACTTTTTCTTCCTTATCAGATGCTATCTCAGAGGCTAGCATCCAGATGTCTCTTTCAATTTTGTGTCCTCTTTCATGTAGGCAAGTTCTATCCAGGGAGATAGCTCAACCTCAATTGTGCATCTTATTACCCAGAGCTAAGGCCATGCAATGGCTCACCATAGCTTGTTTACAATACTGTCCCATGATGGGGGAACGTCTTTTTGTATGCTGTAAAAATACCTTACTCTGATTGATTGATAAATAAAGCTGTTTGGCCAATGGTGAGACAGAATAGGGTTAGGTGGGACATTCTAACGAGAGAAGAGGAAGAAGAAAGAACAGAGAGACACTGCTAGCCGCCACCATGAGAAAAAAGATGTAAAGATACCGGTGAGCCACAAGCCACATGGCAAAGCATAGATTTATAGAAAAGGGGTTAATTTAAGATGTAAGATCTATCTAGCCAAAAGCCTGAGCCAATAGGCCATACAGTTTGGAATTAATATAAGCCTCTGTGTGTTTATTTGGGTCTGATCGGCTGTGGGACCATGAGGATATGGGAGCTGGGTGAGCACAGGAAAACTTTCAGTTACAGTCCCATGCATGATTCTTTCAGCAATTGTAATACATTCCATAGTTCTTTAGTCATTTGGGGAAAATTCCCACACATGTACGGCAGACTCCACTCACAAAAGAGGCATGTTACTACATACCATGTGGAAAAAGATGGCCATCCTGGGATTTTTCTTAAGGAAACTGTAACATCATTAGATGGCTCCGCCCTGACTGCATGTTTTGTCCTTCACAAAAAGGAACTTTCAACTTCCAGCAAAACAAGGAGGCACAGCATTCAGTACTATATGGGACAAGATAACTTCACTATCCTTGCAGATGGATCTATTTTATTTGTCTATCTTATTATCCATAGCAGAAGCCACAAAATCCACCCCTTCTAGACTTTTTTTTGTGGTAATGTTTATCCCTGGTTGAGAAGTTAAGTGACTTTTACTTTCTGGAAAACAACGAACAAATTTCTATCCACCATAAATGGAGCTTTGGCAACAGATCAAAGAAAGGATTCCATCCAAGTCTAGGTTGGTGAGCCAATGAGTTTACTGAGGTAACTCAAACTAGCCTATTTATAGGAGGAAGGGTGACTGAAGAAGTTATATCATCCAAGCCCAGAGCAGGGAACCCCTTACCAAGCTGCATCACTTTAACATTGTACAAACTTGCCAGTAGCTCTACCAGAGTCTCCTCCTCTCTCAACATTTCTTTCTACCACTTCCATGGGTTTTAATATGTTTAGCAAGTTTTCTGAATCTTGTGTGTCTTCCTCCTTTCTCTGGGAGGATATTTTTCAATTTGGGGGACATAGATATACAACATATAGTAAATCACACTTATAGGTCAGCAGTTGTTGAAACATCCTTGAATATTTGTATCTCTGGAATGAAATTCACTTTATTTTGTTATGGTGGATGATTCCTTTAATATGGTCTGGGTTGAGCTTACCAATACTTTTTGGATTTTTTTCCCTTTGTATTAACCAAGAATGTTGGCCTTTAAGTTTCTTTTCTTATAATGCAATTGACTGTCTTTTGTATTAAGGAAGGGCCAGACACACAAAGGTAATTTAAAATTATTTTGTTTATTTTCTTTATTTTTAAAAATTTAAAAAGGAATGATATTCATTAATTTTATGGTAGAATTCTCCAATAAAGCCATCAAATCCTTGGATTTTATTTGAGAGACTTTCTCTTACCAGCTCACACTTTCTATGTATTCTTTTTGAATATTTTTAAGAAGTGGCTTATATTGATTGTACATAGTTTTTGGTCTCATAAGGACATATTCACAACCATATAACACACTTTGGCCATCTAATTTCACTTGTATTCCCCACTCCCAAGCCATCAATCCCTTGTTCTCCTAATGTTTCACATCAGATCTACATGTTTATGTATCTTGCAAAACCAAGACCCACAAATGAAATAACAACATGTGATATTTGCCTGACTGTGACTGACAGATTTATTTATATATATATATATAAAATATATATAATTTGCTTGTCTCCACTTGCATCCATTTTACTGTAAAAGACCCATTTTTTTTTTAATGGCTGAAAAGTTTGATCATGTGATTTTGCACCACATTTTCTTTTCCAATATTTTGTTGATGTACACCCCAGGTATTAGTCATTTATTATTGTTGTTGTTGTGACCAAATCCTTGAAAGAATCAACTTGACCAGAGTCAGGAAGTAGAGCTGGCAGTGGTGATGGCAGACTATAAAAGCTCAGACTTCACCTAAAGACCCATTTCCTCTAACAAGGCTCTGCTTACTGAGCTTCAAGACCTTCCAAAGAAGTAGCACCAGGTGAAGACCAAGGGTTCGACCACACCGGCCTGTGGGGTGTTGTTCACACATAGCCTACAACATTCTTCCATTAACTCCTATAGGCTCATGGTCATTTCATCATGCACAACACATTTACTCCGACTTCAAAAGTTCCCATTGTTTTTAACCATTCTGATTCCTGTTCGTAAGTCCAAAGTCTAAAGACATTTTTGAGACTGCAGACCATCTCTCAACCATGAGTCTTAGTTAATAAACTGTTACAGAACTTAGTTAATAAACATGTTCCAAACATGAAGAATAAGGGCATAGCAAGGAAAGAGGAGGGCACGACCTTCTGAAATCCAGGAGGAGAAAAATGTCAAACCCTACAGCTCCATCTCTACCACCTTCAGCTCTTGTTGGCATAATCTCTGCTCTACCAGGCTTGGACAGACCTGCCTCTTGAGCTGTCTCACCTGCAGTTAATTACAATCAGCTACTGTGGTCACCTTGAGGCTTGGACCTTGAGGCTGAACTGAAGTGAGGCACTAAATACTCACCTTGTAGTATAAGGATAGCTACTATACTTTGACGAAAAATGCTGCCCCACTCCAAAGGCATGTTCTTGAAATAGATTTTGGAACATTGCACTCTTTGCCCACCCAGTTGGCTCTTGTACACTGTTATATGATGTACACTCTATAGCACACATGCTCATCTCTTGTCTATGTTTGGGATAAGAACTCATGCTAGCTATCTTGGCATTAAAATCTAGTTGAGCTTCCTATAGTGTTTCTGAGACTAATCAGCTTGGCTTTTCAGGTTATATCTTATGTACATTCATTGCTAGTAACACACAGCTATCACTGTAGATGAATCGCTAAATGGTCTTATTAAAATAAAAAAAAAATCCACAGAACCAGATATCAGGGTAAAAACCTAAGAGATCAAAGGAATAGGAAAATCCACAAGCCAACCTCACCTTACTGACCCCCAGCTTCCAAAAGAGACCTACTTCTTGTCTACCCACGCCTATATGCATTTCTGTTCTGCTATCTCATTTGCTCTTTCTGTCCAGCTACATCACTTCCTCTTCCTGCCCAGCTCTGTCTCTTCCTGTCTGTCTGTACAGACCTCCAAACCCTTATGGTTAACTAGTGTTGGTATTTAATGCATGTGCCACCACACCTGGCTCTATTTCCAGTGTGGCCTTGAACTCACAGAGAGCCAGACAGATCCCTGCCTCCTGAATGATAGGATTAAGGGTGAGTGCTACCATTGCCTGACTTCTATGTTTAATATAGTAGCTGGCTTTTTCCTCTGATCCTCAGATAAACTTTCTTGGGTTGCACAAATAAAATATTACCACATATCACCACAAACCACACATTGATGAGAAGTGCCTGTTTGATCACAGGCCAGTAAGAAAACATTACTGTGTTTTCTCTACAAGGAGAGGCTAAACTCCCTGAGAGGTATCAGGGAGTGCTAGGGAGTAGGTAGTTCATTCCAAACAACAAAAAGTTTGGGTCTAAAAGATCCTTTGTTTCTAGTGGTATGCAAACACTGTAGAGGGAAGGAAGGAGAGAGAGAGAGAGAGAGAGAGAGAGAGAGAGAGAGAGAGAGAGAGAGAGAGAGAAGGGGAGGAGGGAGAGGAAGGGAGAGAGGGAGAAGAGGAGGGAGAGGGAGAGAAGGAAAGAGTGGAGGAGGGAGAGGAAGAGAGAGATGGATAAAGAAGTGCTATTTCTATTCATATTTCATGTGCAAATTTAATTTGGTTTGATGATTATTATAGGCTTATTGCAAAATTTTAGAATTTTTACCAGGGTGTTTTTAGCAGTTGTTTGCTGTCTGGTTTTTGTTGGTTTGTTTGTGTTTGTTGTTTTTCCTGTATGAAGGAGCAGAGATATTTGGTATCTCCTATTTTTCTGTCCTTCAGATACCGCTAGATACAAATCATTTACTAAGTTGAGGTAGTTCCTTCTGAGTTCTACTTTACTGAAAGCTGTTTAATCATGAACAGGGTTAGGTTTTGGTAAACGATTTTTATGCATCTATTGTTAGGCACATATATTTGTTTTCTTGGAATGTTAATGCTGTGGATTATATTAATTGATTTCAAATGTTGAAACAATCTTGCATACCTGGAATCCATCTCATTTTGTCCTGGTGCATAATTAATTTTATTCTTTGTTGGGTTCAATTTGCTAATATTTGTTGAGGTTTTACATCTATGTTCATAAGGTATATTGGTCTGTAGCTTTTCTTTCATTTAATGCTTTTATCTGGCTTTAGTATTAAGTGGCCTCATGGAATGAGTTAAGTACTGTTGGCTTTTATTCTGTTTTCTAGACAGCTTAAGCAGAATTGACATTTTTCTCCCAGAAATATTTAATGACTTCACTACCGAACCTTTCTAGATCTAGTATTTACTGATTTTGAAACTTATTATTAAGCCACTTTCTTATTAGATATCTATTTAAATTATCTATTTTGGTTTGTGTTAATTTTGATAATTTTTATATTTTAAGGAATTGGTCCATTCTATATGTCATATGAAATATGTGAACATGAAATTACTAATAATATTCATTCATTTACCCTTTTAATGTCTAAAGAATGAGTGATCATCACTCATTTCAATATTTGCAGTGGTTTATCTTTTTCTTCTTTCAGTATCTGTCAGATATAATTTTATCAGCTCAACTTATTTTTTAAAGGATTACCTCTTGATTTTACTGATTTTCTCTAATTGTATTCTTTTTAAATTTTCTTCCATTTATTTTTAGATGTACTTTCTTTTATTTGTGTGTGTGTGTGTGTGTGTGTGTGTGTGTGTCTGTCTGTCTGTCTGTCTGTATGTCTGTGTATACATGAGGCCAGAATACATTGTCAAACTGAAGTTGGTGTACTCTGGAAGAACAGCATATGCACTTAACATCCAAGCTACATCTTTTCAGCTCTCTCTTCTGCCTATTATTGATTTAATTTAATTTTTCTTGTACTTTACTAAAGTACAAATCCAATGCTCTTGCATAATATTCTTCTCTTGTATGTACATTTAAAATCTCTTGCAGTAGTGCTTTTATCTTGTTTACAGAATTTCAGAACTTGGATTTTCACTTAGTTTAAACTATTTTAAAATTTCCCTTGAGAATTTTTTTAAACAAATTTATTATTTAGAATGTGTTGTTAGAGGTGACATGAAAGAGGCAGAGTGAATGATGGGAGGGAGGCTTGGGTGGATAGAAAAATAGGAGACTTGGATAGGTGGAGAAGGTGGGAGAAGGAAACGTAACACTGAGAATATTTGAAAAATCCATAGGGAAGATTACTATTTTATTTTTCAATAAATCGTTCAACGGTAGTTATCTTACACAGGGGATAAGGCTCCTCTCAGAAGCCATTGCCATACATAGATTTGTCAAACAAAATATCCCAGTGCCAGGTATTCCCATAGAGTTGTTAGTCAGGGATGTCCCGAAGAATCTAAAATAATACAGATTATTACTATTGCTCTCAGCTGCTCACCATAACTTGATAGTAAGTCTCTATTGCATAAAACATTTCACAATTGATTCACAGGACATGTGGAAATCAAGTTGGCAATGACTCGAGAGTTTCCTCTCTACAGGCTAGCTTTCTTTTTTTTTTTTTTTTTTTTTTATCTTCCGGCATTTTTTTTAATTTATTTTAATTTATTTTGCAATACAATTCAGTTCTACATATCGGTCACGGATTCCCTTGTTCTCCCCCCCTCCCGTCCCCCTCACCTTCCCCCCAACGCCCCCCCCCATTCCCATCTCCTCCAGGGCAAAGCCTTCCCCACAGACTGAGGTCAACCTGGTAGACTCAGTCCAGGTAGGTCTAGTCCCCTCCTCCCAGGCCAAGCCAAACAATCCTGCATAGGCCCCAGGTTTCAAACAGCCAACTCATGCAATGAGCACAAGATCTGGTCCCACTGCCTGGATGCCTCCCAAACAGATCAAGCCAATCAAGTGTCTCACCCATTCGGAGGGCCTGATCCAGTGTGGACCCCTCAGCCATTGGTTCATAGTTCATGTGTTTCCATTCATTTGGCTATTTGTCCCTGTGCTTTATCCAACCTTGGTCTCAACAATTCTCGCTCATATAAACCCTCCTCATTCTCGTTGATTGGACTCCCAGAGATCCACCCAGGGCCTAGTCATGGATCTCTG
Source organism: Peromyscus californicus insignis (assembly GCF_007827085.1). NCBI lineage: Eukaryota > Metazoa > Chordata > Mammalia > Rodentia > Cricetidae > Peromyscus > Peromyscus californicus. The sequence continues at coordinate 45,725,331 of NW_026294480.1, read as the reverse complement.
CATCCAGCTCCCTCAGTAGTTGGATGAGGTTTCTAGCACAACAATTAGGGTGTTTGGCCATCCCATCACCAGAGTAGGTCAGTTCGGGCTGTCTCTCGACCATTGCCGGCAGTCTGTTGTGTGGGTATCTTTGTGGATTTCTGTGGGCCTCTCTAGCACTTTGCTTCTTCCTGTTCTCATGTGGTCTTCATTTACCATGGTCTCCTATTCCTTGTTCTCCCTCTCTGTTGTTGATTCAGCTGGGATCTCCCGCTCCCCCAAGCTCTCTTTCCCTCAACCCTCGCCTTTCATTACCCCCACTCATGTCCAGGCTGTTCATGTAGAAATGGAATGAGATCTACAGGCTAGCTTTCTTGGTATAAAGAGGTGCTATGGGGAAAAAGTCATCAACAGTCTCACCCATCCTTGAAGTCTGTGAATGACAAAAATGACTGGCATGGAAAGATATGTTCATTGGTATAACACTGGTATGAATGCTATGGGGTAGCTAAATGCTTTCTGACTTGATTTAAAGCCTGATAACAAGTCTGACACTAATTCTGGATAAGAATCCGTGGTGGTGGGGGGGCCTATAAGGCCCTACTGGTGAACTTACTACTATTATTCTGCTCAATGGACATAGTATAAAGCTACTTTTAAACTATAACTCCACACATAGATTATTGAACCTCTCAGACTTCATCAGGGTGGGTTCCTTGTGCAGTGTATAGTAGCTAATGCAGAAAATCACATCTAGTTAAAGTGTAGAGAATAAGGGTCGTTGGAGTGCTAAGCCACAAGAGAGACATTTGTATAACTCTTCTCCCCACAAGGCTTGGGAATCATCCCAGAAGAGGAGATGGAAGGGTTGTAAAAGTCAGAGGTCAGGGAGAACTGGAGCAAAATGTGTCTTCTGGACATGACAGGACAGCTGTACACATGAATTCATACAAGCTGTAGTTGCCTAAACAAGACATGTACAAGACCAAGCTAGTCAACATACCAGCATGGAAATGGGGAGGAATCTTGAGCTCCCACCCCTAACTGAGGAGCTATTGATAGTAAGTTGATGGCTTCTAGGGGAGGAAGAGTCAGTTTTCTTTAAGGGTGTGGCTTAGGTTGGCACACCTGTGAGTATGTATGGGAAGCACAAATTAGCCTCTGTTGATTTAAAAAAAAAAAGAGATAGATGAAGTTGGCAGGCAGCAGGAAGGTAAGGGTTGGAATTACAAAGTGCTGGGGGTACTGGTGGGTCAAAATACATTGTATGAAATTCCCCAAAAGCTAATAAAAATATATTTTAAAAAGGCGTGTTTTTGGCCTCTGAGTTTGTTATGATCTTCTAGTTAGTTTTTGGTTACTAATTTCTATTTTAATTCTGATATTGTCTAAGGATATACATTGCATGACTTTTATTCTTTTAAACAGAAGATGTTTCTTAAGGTCTATCTTATAGTCTATTTTAGAGAATAGTGCTTCCATGAGTCCTTTAGAAGAAAATATATCTAATGTTGTTAGATCAAGTTTTCTGTATTTATTACTTTTTTTTTGGTTTTTTGAGACAGGGTTTCTCTGTGTAGCTTTGCATCTTTCCTGGAACTCACTTTGGAGACCAGGCTGGTCTCGAACTCACAGAGATCCACCTGCCTCTGTCTCCCGAGTGCTGGGATTAAAGGTGTGCACCACCACTGCCTGGCTGTATTTATTGATTACATACAGACTACTTTTGGTGTTTTTCTTTTCAACTTCATTCTTGAATTAACATAAACTCAAGAAGCAAAATATTCCACGTGGATGATTTCCTGTCACCCAGTTCTCAATGCCCTTATTTCATCTCATGGTCTTTTCCAATGATGATCAAATATAGCCACAAGTTTTTCTGTGTCCCACCTGGCCCGTGGTCTGGACAAATCTCTCTCACCCACTGGTCCTGCAACTGCTTGGACCCAAATAAACACACAGAGGCTTATATTAATTAAAACTCACCCATTAGCTCAGGCTTACTACTGACTAGCTCTTACACTTAAATTCAGCCCATTTCTGCTAATCTATATGCTGCCACATGTTCCACTGCTTTATCTGTGTGCTGTTGCATGATGTCTCCTGGACAGTGTGCTGGCGTCTACTGACTCAGCCTTCCATTTCCAAGAATTCTCTTGTTTATATATTCCACCTATACTTCCTGCCTGGCTACTGTCCAATCATCATTTATTTATCAACCAATCAGAGCAACACATATTCACAGCATGCAGAACATCTCACAGCAATGAAAATGTTCAAGCACATGCACATAATGTTATATGCAACTTCTAAGTTTGCTTTGTAAAAAATCCATCTATCTTAAAATGAAGAGTTCATCAGGGCATTGTATGGTACAACAAGGCAATTTGTAGCATCTTTTTGGAGCTAAAATTGATTATGTAAGCATTTAATGAGCTAACGTTAACAGAGCTCCTTGAATCCCATCTAGTGATTTTGAAAAATTCATTTGCAGTTGTCCCTTAGCAAGAAACTGTAAGAGAGATGTGGTAAGGTAAAAATTTATTATAAATAAATAGAATAAGGTTGAAAATTTATGAGAAATTCTAAATGAAGTTCATAATTTTGCTCAGTACTTATAATGATTGCACAAAAACCAGAACAGGAAGAAACTGAACTTATTAAAAGAATCATTAAATAAAACACTAAACAACCCCAGCTTGCAAACTACTGTATCTAGATGTCTTTTTCCCTCATGGGCACATAAAATACTTAGAAATGTTGATACAAACTTAAGAAACAAAATATTCCTTATGGAGCAATTTTCTTGACTCATTTGGGCTTAGCTACCCTACTTTAAAGCAGTTTACATTATATTAATTGACCCAAGCAAGAATTTTAGGCTTCAGGACACATGCTACCCACATTTGAGCACAGATTGGAACATTTTTTAAGCAATTAGTTTTCCTGATTTCCTATTTTCATTTTCTTGATGACCTAAGTACTAGTAGCACACTTTATAAAAAGTACAACAGCACTCAGGTTTTGTACAAAATTCTCAGAATTTTATTATGTGTGTTTTTTTCATTAAAGCTAGATGTGTTTCTGATTTGAAACAAAGTTCTTCTAAGGGAAGGAACTTTGTGTTCCATTTCTCTCTCTCCCTCTCCCTCTGTCTGTCTCTGCCTGTCTCCATCTCTCTCTGTCTCTCTGTCTCTGTCTCTGTCTCTCTGTCTCTCTGTCTCTGTCTCTCTCTCTTACATACACACACACACACACACACACACACACACACACACACACACACACACACATACAAGAACTCAAGACTGTGCAAGATAATACTTAAATGCATGAATTCAAGCCGGGCGGTCGTGGCAGATCTTAGTGAGTTTGAGGTCAGCCTGGGCTACAGAGTGAGTTCCAGGAAAGGCACAAAACTACACAGAGAAACGCTGCCTTAAAAAAACTAACTAACTAACTAACTAACTAACTAACTAACTAAATAAATAAATAAATTCATTTCATGATTAATATCTGAAAATCTCAGTTCATTTGGACTTAGATTTATAATTTCTCATAGTAACCAGACATATAATATCCTGTGATACCAGCCCTTGATTTCTATTACTTTCTATTCAAACATTTATTCATTAATCAACTTTTAAACAATGTATATCCAAACTAGATTTCTTCTCTACTTTAGTACAAGATTTAGAGTACTTTTTAAAAAATGTCTTTTGTTTTCTGTAGAATTCTTGAAAGTATTTTAGGCCTTGTGGCCTCCCTACTATCCCTGAAATTGTTATGGAATTCTGCATCGAATTAGCCAATAACACACAGATGAGTGTTGGAGTTCCATGAAAACCTTATGTTTAAAATCTAATCACTGGCTGACTTTGGCAATGGGCTGCAGTTTTCACATTTTTGTTCTTCAGTGTCTTTTTTTCCTTACTAACCCTCCACTCACACACTGGAATAGTGACAGGACAATTGGTATTGCTCCCTTTCTGAAGCGTGTTCAATAGTGTTAGTGGCATTCTCCATCGGGGTTTAAAAACAAAACAGTCTTATTTGAATTTACTAAACATCTACTACTCCCCATTGAGCCTGTCAGTTCTTCAGACTTCAAAGACATCTTTAGCCTCCTCAGCACATCTTGTACATCCACACCATTCAGTCTATATTTTCAAGAACTATTTTTATCAGTCTTAGAAAGCTACTCTTTCCCTGACAACCTAGCAGAAAATTTTCTGCCTAGGATGTTCATTTATATAATTTTGAGGTAAGTATTGTGCTGCGTATGCTAGATTCAAACTTGCTTTGTAGCAAAAATGTCCTTGAACATCTGATATATCTGCCTCTACCTCTGAAGGTTGGGATTACGGGTATGTGCCCTCACTCCTGGTTTATAGGTTGTTGGGGATTTAAAGATGGGGTTTGTAGACACAAGGCAAACTTTCTAACATCTGAGCTATCACTCAGTAATTAAACTAACCGTCTGCCTTTCCCTCAGTTTTTTAGTTCATCCTTGGTTAAGCATAGTTTTAATTTAATCCTCTTATATTAGTTTTTGCTTAACATTTAATGTTTTTAACTAAAGCACAATCCTTGTGGACAAAATTATGGTAAACTCAAGAATTTTTTCCTCCTTATACCTACACATTGGCCAGGAAATAGATACTTTACACTGTATGAGCAGATAGAGGACTCTCGGCAGCATGTTCACTGAAATTTCTCAAGATGATATAAAAGATTGCAACTGATGATTGGTAAAACACTTTTACCTCAGAGAAGTAAAATGCTGCACCAAATATTTCTTCCCTGATTTCCTGGAGCCTACTCACCATTGGCTGCAAACTCATTTTATGAAACTTTAAGCTAAAATACACCTTTTACCGATGGTTCAAAATATTACCTTTAATTTTTTGTCAGAGCGACAGAAGTCTAAGCAACAGTGCCTATTTTATGAAAGTGTAATAGAAGAAATAAACGCATCTCTACTGTGAAATTCTGATTCCAACAATGATTAACATAGAAAAGAGTCCAGGACTTTGGCAGATATCTCTAAGTACGAGATTACATTGACTGAATTTTTAAATAATCTTTAAAATTATTGCTAAAAGTGATATCTATGGGCAATCTAGATAGGATGGTTAATTACATGTGTCAGCTTGACTGGGTTATGGCATATCTAAACATGAGGATAAGCTTTATTTTGTGTGTGTCTGTGAATTTATTTCTGTATAATCTTACTCCCAATGTTCTATTTAGTTTCCAGGCAATCTGCTTAAAGTAAGAATAATAAAAATGCTAAGGAAGGCAGAATTTCCTCCCTCACAGATTATTGTTGAACTGGAATATCAGTTTGTTCCCTTGGGACTGAGACAGACAAGAACTTACAACATTAGCTACCCTGCTCCTTAGAACTTTGACCTATTCTGTTAGATGACTATCACACATTTCCCCAGAATCATTGGTGTCTCATCTTTGCCCACACATTTTTGTGGGTGAAATTTTATCTGAAGGTATTGTCAGCAGATGCATGACAGTATAGACATCATTGTCCTCTTCTCTGGTATAGTGCCTGGAATTTAGTAATGACTCATTAGATTTTAAAGTTTAATACATGCATACATGAAAAGACTAGGAGTTGAATTTGTCTTAAGTTGCATACGCTCTCTCAATTCTCCTTGCATATTTCCAAGAATTCATCCTATATTCACAGGACAAATAGAAGCAGAAAATGATACAGTAATGGTTTCTAAAAGACAAACATCCACTTTAAGTAAGGCAATATAATTAGTAAGGTTATCATCTTCAGAACATATTTATTAATGTAAAACGTAATGGGCATAAAATAATTGTTAGAAAGATGGTTGATTTAAAAAAGGTTGCAAATCCTCTGCCTTAAATGCTTTATTAGCTGTCCGTGGGCACTCTAACAAATGCCACAAATTAAATGGCTTAAAAACAACAGTAGAATTTGTTGTCTCACAGTTCTTGAGATTAGAAGTCTGAAATCAAATTGTTTTTTTTTGTGGTTGATTCTTCCTTAGCACTACAAGGAAGAATCTAGTCTATGTTTTTCTCCTAGATTCTGGGTACATTAGCCAGCCCTTGACTTTCATTGGCTCTTAGATTCAATGCTAACCTCTGTCTGCATCTGTATGTGGTCTCTTTTCCTTTTAGAACCACTTCGCAGTTTTTAATTCTGATATTTATGTTAAAGGTTTGATGTATGACAACTATTCTTCCTTAAGGTTGGGCTTATTTTTGTTACACCCCATTTTTTTTTTTTTTTGTAGTAAAGTTTACCTGTCTTTTCTGGAACCTAGGTAAGTGTTTTAGGGATATATTCTTAGTTGAGTGAAGTTATTGAAATATCTCAAACGTGTTCAGAAGTGTAGATCAAAATATGAGCATTATTAGTGAAAGTTGGTGATTAAATTAGAGCAAGAATGTCCAGGTAGATTAGTTTCTTTCAGACAAACTCTAACCTTAAGAGGAACTAGAAATACTGGATACAATACAGAAGTGATACGCAAAGACAGTAAAGAGCAGGTTGTGCTCCAGTGAGAAGCACATGAAAAATGAGGTGGCAGTTGGCTGCCACTCTTTCTGGAGCTGTGGTCCACAGCTGGATTCTAGGCTCTATTTCAGTAAAAGAACATGCTGAAAAGCAGAAGTCTTTTGCATGTAGAAAAAACAAAACAAAGGAACAAACAAACCTTAGGTTACCTTGTGAGGTTCCAATGAACAAAAGGAGATATTTCAGAGGTGTAAACCTATGGTGGGTTCTCAAACTTGTCGAGGTTTTATACGTGTTAATGCAGAAAACTAAGAAAAAAAAAAAACCTCACAAAATTTCTCAATGACTGAGCAGAATTCGTGATGGCCTATGGAGTTAAGAAAACAAAGTTTGAGATTCAGGCCCTATTAGGGGCTGGGATCTCCATATACATGCTGAGCCTCTCAGAAGCCTGCTTTAAAAGAGAAAAGGAGGCTAAGTGTCAATCAAGCGTTTCTAAAATTGCAAGTTGTCCTGGGTTCAGTTTAGTTTCTATGTGAAAGGTTCATGTTTGGCTCCTTTCTTCTCTTTCTATCAGCCTAACACAGGGACAAGCTGAAACTCTCTTGGGACAGCAACATCGTCTGCAAGCTTAAAGTGTCATTAAGACTTATAACTGCCTTCCAAAATGGAAAAAAAAAAAGCCCGAGAGTTTTGAGAAAAATGAGTGCTACTTTAGAAATAATCAAAGAAAATATTGTATTTTTTTCTCAAAATAAATGGAAAAAGTGACCATCTTTACATACAGCCTTAAACAATTTGCCAGTAGATCTGTGATACTTAATGATAACCCTTTAAGTAGAAGGAATAGGCTCATGAATAAAGCCAGATATAAAACTGTGAAGTCAGGAATAATAATAATATATTCATAAATATAAATTAATTTTACAGAAAAATAATAATTAAAATATTTTCTAGATTATAAAATGTATGTGAAATTAAAGTTTATAACAATAGTTGGAATGTCAGAAGAAGGGGCTAGGAAAATGTGCAAAAAAGAACTTGCATTAGAATATAAAAGGTCAGGTTGCTATATTTTCCAGAATGCCTATAAAAGAATAGCAAAACAAAGCATAACCAATGCCTTTATGGAAGGCCAGGCCAAAAAAAAAAATGTTTAAATCTATTTTAACTGAGAATGGTAAGGGAAGCAAAGTCCCACCCTTGACCAAGATATTATTTGCAATTGTTACTTTCTGGGAAAGTAAAACAAATTTTCTACAATAGTGTGTCTTAGGGAACATCAGCCACCCTCCATACAGGCCTCATGGCCAAGACTGTTTGGCCAATGAAAAACCAACTCCATATTTTGTGTGTGTGTGTGTGTGTGTGTGTGTGTGTGTGTGTGTGTGTGTGTGTGTGTGTGCTTTTGTTGTTGCTGGTAATTTTTTTATGGTGAAAAAGTATATTTAGAATTAGCCAGCTGAACTCAGTTTAGATGATCCTAATTGGTATTTTTTAATTGATTTTCTCTTTTTAAAATTTGTCTGTTTTTATTTTTGTTTTATGTAATTTTTTGCTTTGTTTTGTGTAGAGAGAAAAGAAAAAAATGAATTTGAGTGGAGAGGATCTTTGAGGAGTCGGGGGAGTGGGAAAGAATATGATCAAAATATATTGTATGAATAGCATTTTTAATGAAAAAAGTTTAAAAAGATACTTAAAAATATATTTAAGGCTGGGGATGTAACTAAGTGGCAGAATACTTACTTGATACACGTGAGGGGTGTGGATCAGATTCTCATCCCAGCCTAAACAATAAATAAACAAATAAAAATAAATATTTTTAGAAAAAAAGGTAAATAAAGAAGAGAAAGAAGAACAAAATAGATCAGGTGAACAGAAATAGTAGACTGGCAATTCAAAGACATCAATATGAATGCAAATTTAATAAACATTTCAGTTAAAATTTGTAACTTTTAGACAACATTGTAATAACAGCATACATATGCTTCTAGCAAGAGGTATATATACATTATGCAACTATTAATTAAAAGAATGTTTGTATAGGTATATTAGTATCTGTCACATTTGATTTTTAGAAATGTAAACTATTAAATCTGATAGAACTTTTCACTTTGCTTTAATTGTCAAAGCTTCGAGAAGAAATATTACATTGGTATGCACCAAGGGCTTTCAATGAGTACTTGAAAATCTGAAAATTCAAGGAAGAAATCGATGGTATTACTGCTTACACTGATAAAACTGAATAGCAGATACCACCGTCAGTTTACAGTAAGAAACTCCCTGCTTACAGAGTAAGTAGTTGCTAAAAATTACTAATTTCTCTTAAGTAATAAATGTGTACAGAATTCACATCTACATTTGTCAATATTATATTTCTATTTTAAAATGCACAAGTAAGAGAAGCAGGACTGAGGATGGTATAGATGAGGAGGCAAGGATAAATATGATTTTGTGTATGTGAAATTAGGAAAGACCTTAAGATTAAATCCTGTCTTTGTCCCTTTAAATTATAGCTCAGATGCTAATACATAGAATTCACACTAATAGTAGTTATTAAAACCTGAAGTTGTACTAGTGTTCAAGAGACATCATAAGAAATGTCCAAGAATTGTGAGGCTTAATACAAAATAAGGATAATCTCACAGTCCTGTTTACTGAAGCTTGCAATCAAGGTATTAAAAGAATTGTGCTCACACTGAAGACCCCAGGGGAGAGTTACACTTTGCTAGAACATAGCTTCTAATTGTTGGCAGTGATCCTTAGTTTTCCATGACTTACAGCCTCATCTTTAATTATTGTCATTGTGCTCCTATAACCTTCTTCTCTCGTTGTGTGTCCATGGCATTGCTATCAATAAATATAGGCATCCAGTGGACACTTCCAGGGTTCCATATTTGTGTGTCACAGAAGAGGAATTGAACATATAGTAGCAGAAGCAGAGGCAGTTTATTAGATACAGGTACAGTTCCTAGGAGGAAGCATGAGTCAGTGTGGTTTGGGGTGGAGTGGGGTAGGCTAGAAGCTCAAATGGCAAATCATGGAAAGAGTTGGGGCTGTTGTCTCATATATCAAGGGCTTTTTGGTTCATTGTCAGAGTTTTATTGTGCATACTCTATGTGTTAGATGTAGTTCTATATATCCATGCATACATTAAGTATCTCATTAGTTATTTAAATATCTCACTAGATAGCTTAAATATCTACCAAGAGTATGTATTTTATTATTCTAATGATCTATAGGGCACCTTCAGACATTCTGGAGAGCCTCTGCTCCCATGCTACCTTGGTTGGGAAACCCCAAACTTCCTCCTTGCCAGCTAGTTGCCTTCATCTGCTAATTTAGTAAGGAGGCCTGCACTCCTCTCTGTCATACTCTTTCTTTGCCATCAAATCCCTTTTTTTAAAGAACAGCAATTATTAGTTTTAAGATCATCCTGATGTAGGGTGACCTGATCTTATGCCTCTTTTGAACTTTTATTGCTAATCTTTTTTACACGTGTAACTACCACATTTTCAACTAAGTTCACCTTTACAAGTACTGCAGTTAGGAACTGATTGTGCATATCTCTGGAGATGGAATGATGACCTGCAAAAGTGAAGTGAAAAACTAGGGGACAAGCACTATGTCTGAAGGGGCCACCCTAACTCAGTGTAACAATTTGCTGTTCCCTCTGCACATTCCTGGAATGCCTCAGGTGAACGGTAGGCTGCCAGTTTGCTTTCAGGAAAAGATTTGCTTCGAGGAGTGTTGTTGTTACTGGAGAAGAGATGATTTCACATGTAAGCACAGAGCTGCTAAGGAAAGCTGGCTTTGAAAGCCTTCAGGAAACACTTTATAGTGAGTAACAGACAAAATGTTTGGAAGAATGTCAAGATCAGCAAAAATTAATATGATGTGCGGAATGTCAAAAAGATCTATGGTAAATTCTAGGGATCATCATTCAACTCATATCCAGATGACACAACAAGCAGATTCATGTACAATGTGCAGCATTATAAGCAAGTTTCCACTTCCATGTACCTTAATCCATCGTTATTGGGTTCATTTCCTTTTCTATGAGCATATGCATTAGCTTCTATGAAGGCAATTTAGCTTGAACCATCTCCAAAATCATAGGATGAATCTGTAGACTGTTTTGATTTATGGTCACTAGGATAGAGTCTGAAATACATCCTTTCATAAATACTATGTGTTAGTAGCCACAGTGTATAAATTATCTATCTTGAAATACTTCCTATAATTTGTATTGATCAGGGAGTTATGAGAATATATTTACAATTCAATGAGACTATGTTTGCAATATGTTACAATTGGTAATATAGGAAGACTTGAAATCTAGAGACATTGTAAGCAAAATCATTGTTTAATGCGGAATCTCACAAATGGCATGCAGAATTAAATAGAAAAATTCAACTCAAGTACCTCTTCTAGGAGCCAAATTAAACAACTTCCTCCTCTGTCATAGATGCATGTGTCTGTGTGTGATGCTGTGAGTGCAATCTATAGCCTCATACACGTTAAGCAATTGCTTTATCAAGGAGATATACCTCAAGCTCCAAATGAGTTTTGCTTCAGGACCAGGCAGATAATTTGTTCTTGGCATAGATAATGTATATAGTAAATGGTCCTTTGTTTCATTTCCAGAAGCAATTGGCCACTGTAATGGCTGACTTAATTGTTAAACTAATTGACTTTAAGTACTGAGAATTGGAACTCTATTTCTCTAAGAAGGTGTTTCCAAAGTAGAGGGTCATATAGGCCAGTGACATGGGTGAATTATCATCTCTAAATGTGGTAACACACTTCAACAGGCTGGTGGCCCAGATAAGAATGAGTTGGAGAACAGTAGCGTGCCCAGGTGTATAAGCCCCACTCTTTTCTAAGTGATTGTGTATCTTTCTGTTACCATTACACACTGACATGTGATTCTAGGTTCTTTAACCTTTCAACATGAACTATAATCTATCAACAGTTCTCCAGTATCTTCTAGTTCTTCAAGAACAGATCAGTATTGTTGATGTTCCTGAGATCTTGTTCTGGCTTCTCAACCTCACATTCCTTGTGTAATCTCCATTGAATGAATTCAGATGAGACACAGAGTATAAGGTAGAAGAAAGACAGAGTTTGTATCAAGACAACATGCAATATTCTCAATGGTGAGAGTGGGCAATGACTAAATAGGCCCTTACAGAGGAAAACAGTCTTATTGAGGGTGAGGGTGGATGATAGCCAGAGAGACAGATCTTTGGGCCAACCTACGTGGTTAGACAGGCTTTTTTACTGTTTTCTGAAGTACCTGAAACAGACAAATTCCTAAGGAATATTTTCCTATCATGATTATTGACAAGCCTATTTGTACTGTTGGAATTCTCATTATTCTATCACATAAACCAATCCAAGGCTCTTTTACAACATATGTATATGCTCTTTAGGTTCTGCTCATTTAGAGAAATCCTGACTAATAAGATCTTATTATCAGAAATGGTTTTAGAGAAAAAGAACTCTAAGGATGAATATTTCTAATGGGTTTGCTGATTCTGGAGCTGGATCGCTAGTACAACTGTACCTAAAATGGTTAAAGACTCATAGAAAACACTGATAATCTATGACATGACCTGCTGAAAAATACACAAAATGCATTTGGAATTCCTGATTTAAGTCTTGTGAATGTTGTGACTCAAAACTAGTGACTTCAACAGATTGGTGGCCTGGATGAAAGTAACACTTTTGAACATTTCTGGAAAACTAAAGACTATAATTACATTGAACAGTTCTTTTGGATCTCTGGGAAAAGTAAAAAAAAAAAAAAAAAAAAAAAAGAGGAACATGAACTCTGCTTTAGCTGGAGGGAATTAGTGTTGTGTTTGACAAATAACCTGCTGTTTTCTGCCTCTGTCCTGAAAGCCTGACTGAAGATGAATTCAAAAGTAAAGGATGACTTTTTTTAGGAGGGAGTGGAAGAAATTTTGAAAGAAGATTATTTTCGGTCTGTGTAACAACTGTTGCTGACTGCTGTCATTCAGATCTATGATAAGTGGCAGCCAATGTATGTGAAAAATACCAGATTTGATTAGGAAAGGCAAGTAAGCAAGCTTAAAGTTGTAGACAAGAAGTGTCGACAAAGAATCTCTGTTAAAAGAGATTAGAGATAATTTTTTGTCAAAGAGATTAGAAGACTTTCCCTCCTTAGTGAGACAGTAAAAAGTATTGTAAGCAAGATCTATTGCAGGTGCCAACATATGTAAATGAAAATTCATTCGAAAGGAGCAAATCTGAACTGAGAATTCAACTGATGCTATCCCCTGCTCAAAAACAACCTCCTAGGGGTCTAGGAAGATGGTTCAATTGGTAATATATTTGTTTGACAGGCATGAGTCACCGCGTTTAGATCCCTTGCAACCACATAAAAAATGCTGGGTGTAGTTATACACATCTACAACACCTGTTGGGGATCAAGTCAGGTGAATCCCTGAAGCTCACTGCCCAGCCAGTCTTTCTGAGTTGATGGGCTTAATGAGCACTGAGAAACTCAGTCTCAAAAACATAACTAAAGAAACAATCAAGACTCCGTGAGCTCCCACTAGCTTGGGTTGGCTGTCTCTGTGGTTTTCCCTGTCATGATCTTGACGCCCTTGACTGACAGGTGGGGGACCAAACAAAGTCCTCTGAATGTGGGTAACAGTTATGTGACTTGATCGGTTTGTGAGGTCCTGGCAATAGGACCAGGATTTATGCCTGGTGCATGAATTGGCTTTTTGGAACCCATTCCCTATGGTGGGATACCTTGCTCAGCCTTGATGCAGTGGGGAGGGGCTTGGCCCTACCTCAGTTTGATATATCAGACTTTGTTAACTACCCAAGGGAGGCCTCATCCCCTCTGAGGAGAGGATGGGGGGTGGCATTGGAGGGAGGTGGTGGGGAGCAGGAGAAGGGGAGGGAGAGGGAACTGTGGTTGGTATGTAAAAATGATTGAAAAAAAAAAAAGAAACAATCAAGGATGACCCCTAACCTCAATCAGTCAGTTTTAATGCATGGGTAATTACTATAAATCATCTAGTAAACTACAATATCAAGAAAATAAAGTTTTGTATTCAGGGTGAATTTTAAAGGGAATACTCAATTGATTGGTAAAATTTCACTTGACTTTATGAAGTACTGAGTTGAGTTTACTTTAAAATTTAAGAAGGCTTTTATTTTCTTAAAAGTAGTAAGATCAATTTTTTTTTCTACTTATGCCATAGAAGAAATAAGACATAGATTTTGGAAAAAAAAATTTAGCTCTTTGGGGACTGCAGTATCTCAATGACACTCTTTCACATCTCTTAAATCTTCCTTCTTTGCTCAAAGTTCTATTATCATAAATTTATTCTTTTGTGTTAGGACAACTCTAAACTCACAAAGTGAAGTGGAAAATGGAACCAACTACTCGGATAATTGTACTGAGATTCCTTTTATTCCTCATTGCTATGGGCTATAGACAGAATCATTTTTAGAGCTGATCACATGTTGAATTAGATTAGTTTGTAATCTAATAGTGCACAAAGCTAGATAAAATTATTTATTTTTCTAAATCTCATACACTTTTTTTGATACTGATATTTGGTCTGTGAAAGTCATTATCTCCTTGTCAGGGTTAATACACCTGAAGAACTGACTCAAAAGTAAAGTATTAAGTTTTGTTTAACATATCTAAGGTATTATAAATTTTATACAAATATAAACACAAAGTGTCTTTCTTGAAGTCTTGTTGTATATAAGTAAAATAAGAACTAAATTACTTACAAATTATACAAAAATAGAGTTTTTAAAAATCTTCTTTGCTGGAATAATAAATATTTGTCACTCAGGAGGAACACATTTTTATATCTAAAATTTAAAGATACAATGGATGGTCTTTTCTGGAATGGCATAGAGAAGAAAGAAGACAAGCATTTGCTTCTTACAGCACAGATTTATCTGCTAACTATTCTGAAAATTATCAACCACATTTGCCCTTACCTAACTATAACAACTCTAATATATTAATTTCAGTGCTGCTTCTAAAATATTCCTCAGCTCCCATTTCTCTGTGTTACTATGTCATTGTATATCTGATGATTGTAGGATAGCTAGTTCATCGTGCAGGAAAAAAAATTGCTAAACCTAGAAGAGGCATATTTAAGGTGAGTTCAAAGCTGTGAATGACTAGAACCCTGTGTGGAGGATTTGATTTGTTTTGTTTGTTTGTTTGAATTTTTACATGAAGAATTATGGGCACAACATATTAAAACCAGAACAGCAGTTAATACAGGGCAGGGAACCTTAGTTTGTTCCCAGAACCCATGTCAGTTGCCTTAAAACTACCTGGAACTCTAGTTCCAGGGTATGAAGCAACCTCTTCTGTATTCTACAGGAACATGCGCATAAACACACACTTTAAAAAATAGTAAATGAATGACTAGGCTTGTGTATTTACTATCATACAATTTTGTGATTAGAGTATACTCCCATGAAACAAATGTAGCATTGAGCATATGACTGACACTAATAAGAAAACATTCACATTTGTCTATACCTTAAATTATAGTTGTTTAATACTCAAATATAACTCACATAAATTAATAAGAAAGAAACGAGAAGAAGAGTAAAAAATTTGTCAGGAGAAGAAAAATTAAAATAGTTTATAAATACATAAGAAGATTAATCTCAGTTTTAATGAGATGAAAATTAGCAATGTACTTAGATATTTATAGTCATCTAATTATTTAAAATTAACTCAGTATTAATAATGTTCCAGACATGAGAAAGGACTATATCTGATGTACCACCCATGGCAGTATATACTGATATAATTTGTCATTAATAAATGGTATGCATTTTG
Source organism: Peromyscus californicus insignis (assembly GCF_007827085.1). NCBI lineage: Eukaryota > Metazoa > Chordata > Mammalia > Rodentia > Cricetidae > Peromyscus > Peromyscus californicus. The sequence continues at coordinate 45,709,978 of NW_026294480.1, read as the reverse complement.
ATAAAATGCATTTTTGCATTTTGATATTTTGAATGAATGAATTTTGATAAAAATTCCATTAATCCCTGATCCCACCTATGATGTAAAAACTGTAAATACCTTCACTGCCTGGAAGAAATTTTTGCAAATGTAGTTGTTGCTTTTTTTGCAGTAACAAGTATACAGGAACAAACTTGATGTCATCATGACAGATAAGAAGTAGATCCCTCACATCTGAACACCTCTGTTGAGAAATGGGTCATAAGAGAGCAAGGAGGAGTGCCATAGAATATACAACAAAGCAAATGAAGCCAATTTCAGCTTCTGATTCCTTTAGGATTGACTGTTATCACTTAATATATGAATGCTTCTTTAGGTCAGGCCTAGACAGGTACATCTAACTCCAAATGAGTTGGGGTTGGACATTGCCAGTGCAGAACACATACTGATCTTTAGCTTTTACCATCAATGGAAGGTAAGAAACCATGACACTCCCTCTTCACTGCTGTTGAATTCCCTGATGGATGGTCAGGAGTTTCAGTTCTACTCAACAAGAGTGTTGGCATTCACTATGGAGTCAGTGGAAGCTGCATGAGAATTAATGGGATCCTGTTCCTTTTGCCAGACAGACTAACTTCAGTGAAGGCTTAACTAGGAGTCAGGTAGTCTCACTCCTTTTATGGATAACAGCAACAGCTGAAAAGAGGTCTTGAATTTCCATGACACCTATCAACAACTCTCCTAGTCCTCATTTTTCATGCCAGTATCCTGTCAAGTGTGGTATAAAGTAAATATGTAAATATGACTCAGAGGGTTATAATACACCCTAAGTTTGCAGATTTCAATTGCAAATCATCTATCATATCATAAGCAAGAAAAATCTAAACATTAAAAAAAATCACTAGATGTGAGTACTGAGACAAAACAAATGTCAGAATTATCTGGAATGTATTTTAAAGCACTCTTGAAAAAAAACTAGTTTTTTGTAATAGATAAAACAAACATTTTAAGAAATAGAAAGAAAATCTGATAAACTAAATGGAAATTTTCAAAGTAAAAAAACAATCAAATGAAAATTTCAACAAATGAGCGCAAGAATACAAGGGGAGGGCCGGGGAAAAGAACAATGAGGAACGTAAAGACAGAATAGATTACTCATTTAAATATTGAAGAAAATAGGCCAAAATAAAACATATAGGTCTTCAAGAATCTGTCAGACTGTTGGACAAGATATAGTGTTCTTGTCATTGGAGTCCCAAGAGATGTGAAAAGGAGGATGGAAAAACATACAAATTAACAAAAATGTCCAAATTTACTATTAGACAGACACCTACAGATACAGTAAATCGAGCATACAGCAAACAAGGTAAAGGGAAACTATGCAAAATAAATACACCTTGACTAACCATCTGCAAAATATTAAAAAGATTGTACCTTAAAAGTAGCAAGAGAAAAATGACCACTTCCAAGAATGTGGAATGATGGGAAGTTTCTTTCTTGTCAGAAACCATGAATGTTCAAGTGTTGAAAGCTAAAAATCTAAGAGAAGAAAATCTCTAGGATGCTCATGGAGAAGTCTTAGATGTGACACCTGAGTTATTAATTTCTAAAAGAAAGACAACAACAAACAGGGTTTCATCAAAATGTCGAACTGTTCATATGTAAAATACCATAGAGGATCAGAAGGTAACCCACAGACTAGAAGATATTTTCAAACTGGATGGAAACAGTGGACTCTTTTCTAGAATGGACAAATAGTCACAATGTTCATATATCAACAAACAATGCAGTTAGAAAATGAGAGAAATTAGGTCATTTTATAAAAAAGGCAATAAATATATACAAAATAAGCACACAAAATATCTTAAAATAGTGTCTTTAGCAAAAAGCAAGGTAACAGTATAATGATAATTATAATATAACTATTGAATCAATTAACAACAGTTTTATAAAGATAGAAGTATTAAAAGCTGATGAGCAACATAGAGGAATTGGACTTCTCCAGTATGAATTGCTGGGGGATTTTTAACATGATACATAAACCCTGGAAAACAGTTTGGCAGTCTCTCAACACCTTAAAAATGTACACCAATTAAATTCTGGGTCATCTACTCCAGGAAATTTAAAACATGTCTCTATAAACACCACATATATAGATTCTCATTTAAGAGATATCTAGAAAAAAAATCCAACATTCTTTCATTTGTAAGTTCTTGAATGGTTACCTGCTACATATTATGCAACAATTTGGTTTTCAACTGAAAACAACGTGAATCTCAAAATATCAGACTGTATAATTGCATTTGTATAATGTCCTAGAGCTAGAGGATTACTGATCACAACCGTTAACAGCTGATGGAGATTGACAGGACAGAAGTGGGTGTGAATGTACATGGGGGGACTTCGTGGAGACACAATTGTTAGTACTTTATTACTATTTCCATTATTTTACTATTATATTTAGTTCTGAGTACTGAGCACAGGGCCTCACACAAGCTGAGCATGAGCCCGACTTCTGAGCTTCGTCACCTGCCTTGTCCCTGCAGCTTGACTATATGTTTATAGGAGTTTCAGCACGTAATAAAATGCCATAAACGGTATATACATTTTCCCAATGCTAACTTCCTGGTTTTCACATTGTACATAGGATTAATCACTATTTACTATTCAAAAATTTGCTGATATGGGTCTGAAAAAAATGGCTCAGTGACAATTGTGCTTGCCATACGTGTATGAGGAATTGAGTTTGGACCTCCAGCATCTAAGTCAACAGCCAGGAATGATTTTTTTTTAATGCTCCTTTCACCCCAGCATTGAGGGGAGGGAGTAACAGGAGAGTCCCTGGGATTTACTTCCCCTCTAGTGAACGTGCCAAATTGGTGAATTCCAGATTCAGAGACTGTCTCAAGAGAAAGTGGAAATCAATAGACAAAGACATTTCACATCAACCTCTGGTCTCTAGATACACATGCACACATGAGTGTATACACCCCTACACATGTACACATACATACACGCAGAGCACAAGGCAACAGTGAATTGTTTAATAGGCATGGGGAGACTCTCTTACTCTCTTGTCAAAGAATCAGCTTAGTCTAAACTAATGGTGTTTAGAAATCCATTTGTCTTGCCTATATTTGGAAGTGTTCTGTTTAAAACAAGGTTTAGCTCAGCTTGAAGGAGAGCATTCTTCATGCTGTTGTTAACAGTATGGTCATATGTGTTTATGTTATTTTTAATAAATATAAATATTTACATATTTATCTATTTGATTATGTATGTGTATGGGGGGTGAGGGTCATGATGCCCACTTGGAAGGCAGAGGACAACTTCCTGGAGCCACTTTTTCCCCAGTTTTGCCAACTGGATCCCTGAGATGGAACACAGGTTTAGCCTAGCGGCAACAGCCTTCACCAGCTGAGTCTCTCACTGGCCCAAGAGTAGTTCTTCTTAAGTGTGTACTTACTTTAGTTTTTCTCATTAAAGCAACAATTCTTTTGTAGTTAAATAAATAAACAATGTAAGAAGTTCCCTTATATTAGCATATAGAATCGTTCATCAGAATCAGTCACTATAGGAGGAAAACAAACAGACGTTTTTAAATTTGAGCCTGCGCAAGAAAAAGCTCAAACCTGCAGCTCCTTTTGTGGAACTGCATTTACACACAGTTGCTCCTACTTCTCCAAGTAATCAGTTCTAACAAAGTATTGTTTATACACCTCATGCAAATTGGCATGGAGTGTTGCTTAGACGATCTTATATTTAAGGGAAAAAAAAAAGGAACTTCCATCAAGAAATTGTACAAAAGAAAATGGACACACCAGCTGGATAAATCTATCATATGTAGGGGGTGGAGGAGGTAGGCACTTTTAATTAGCTGAGTGAATGCAGTTTGCTGCACACAGAAAGCCCAGCCCCAGTCATATTAAAATGTGCCTAATTTTCTGTGAAAAAGTTCCATCTGAAAAGGCCTGACCACAGTCAATCATACTAAAAGCCACTGGTGCTTAATTTGATTTACCAATATAAAATGCAAATTAGGTTATTAAGTGGAGTGGCAGACAGAGTAGGGCCCCTTTCAAACCATCAAGTTAAATGCAAGCAGACAGCAAACTGGCTGTGCAAAGAAAATTTTAGCATATTCGTTTGATTAGTGCTACAAAAATTTAATTAGGTTGGCTAATTACTTGACAAATTGCTCTACACTGGAGAAAAGGCAGAGGAGGTTTTTCCCCCCTTTTTCATTGCAAATATCCTGTGTGTATTTTAGCCCAAATGTTATCTGCCAATTTGCAAAAGCCTTATTAAATGAATAGAAGATGGTTTCCAACAATAGCAAATCGTATAATGCATATAATTAGGCAAGACCCACACCGATGTACCCATATGTCCATACTCTCTTATTATTAAAAATATTTAACACAGTATTTATATGTAACTACTGTCAAAATAGATTATTAGGAAGCAGCCTATGGTTAAGAAAGAAAGTAGTGTGCCTAATATAGAAAATAAATGTTTGTGAAAATCCTACCTCCAAGAAGTACTTGTTTGTGACAGTTAAATGCAGCCAGGGTGATATGCTGAGGTCTATAGTCTCAGAGTGGGCCAGTCAGTCAAACTGTAGCTGATAGAGTTTAGAGATAAGATGTAGTGTAAAAAAAAAAATGGTTTTCTTGTGATGCATTTAAAGAGTTAAAAACATTAACTTCCAATAACAGTTTACTGCCCTTTTGTAAAGCAAAATTTATTTTCTCCGAATGCTATTTGTTTGTCTTTGTACATTTTTCTCTGTTTTTCCTCAAATTCAGTGTGAGAGAGAGGAGAAATCAAACACTTAGGGTTTGGGAAAGGGAGGCACAGGTATGATCATAAAATGAAAGATGTTCTTTTCTTGTCAAGATTTTACAGAAGTTTCAGGAACGGCTTTGAGAGGACTGTTCTCTATCTACAGGCAAATGTGATACTTAGCAGAAAATACACTGGTATAACAACATCCAGAGGAAGCAGAAAGTGGTTTTATGTAATCACAGCATTCTTTGCAATATTCTGATTGTTTTCAGATATTTCACTACATTTTTAAAATTTTGATTGTCAGAGTATCTTGTGAGCCCGTAACAACTGAAGTACTATAATTTTATAATCAATAATCACAATGTCTGTTCTATTTTATGAACACACATTACAATTCGTAATTAATGCTGTATGTAACTCACCTAGGGCAGAGCAAGGTGTAAGAAACTGTTGTGAAACAACATATAGGCTATTCATTATTTTTAATGTTAGTAATTTTTAAATGAATTTTAGGATACAGATTCATTAACCCGCTATAAATACACAGGTTTACGGATTTAAGTATCATATCTTTACAGCCTCCTTTTCTCCTTTCAACTTTTGCCACTTTTAGATTTTTGTCCACTGTTAAAACTTAGTAAAATTGTCTGTAGTATGTTGACTATGAAGACAATTTTGTTAATATGAAATAAAATTCTAGGGGAAAACTATGGTCCCTGATTATGCATTTGGATGTAACATTCTACTTATAATTTCTGAGGGTGCTGTCTCCTAAAAAACAGTTTCTATAAGACACAGTTCAGAAGTGCAAAGTCAGCAGTGAAACAAATTTATCTCTTAAATATAGGAAGGATGTATCGATGGAGGTCTTTTTCCTTCATTTATTTGATGGTTTTTATTAATTTATCTCTACTGCTATTTATTTTTATATGATAGGATAACTGATATTTTAGAAACATCTATCAAAGATAATTTATTAAGTGAATGAGTTACAAGTATGTTCAAAGTTTTAAAAAAATGTGTTAACATTGGCTGCTGTCCTTGACTGTCTAGCAACTTCTGCTGTATTAATTGCTAAGGAAACAAGCAAACAAACAAATCATTGACTTAAAGTTTTGTTTTGCTTGGAATAAATTATATGCATGTATAAAAATAGTACCTATTATTTCCAGAGCCTTTGTTATGTGAATGTAGAGGCTTTGGTGTTTACGTAGATTTTGTTATTCAATCCTTTCAACAAAGTAAAAATGTAACTATTATTTATAAAGGATAATATGAGATCATTGAAATGATTGAAGATTAAAGATAAATATATATAGCTGAGTGTTGGTGGCACAAGCCTTTAATCCCAGTACTCAGGAGGCAGAGCCAGGCAGATATCTGGAGTTTGAGGCTAGCCTAATCTACAGAGCAAGGTCCAGGATAGGCACCAAAACTACACAGAGAAACCCTGTCTCAAAAAAAAAGATAAATATATACATATATAAAAAGGAGCTTAAATGGAGTTACCCTATAATAGGCAACAGGCCCCAACTAGGCACCACAGGCTAACAAATAAAAGCCTAATGTCAGAAATGGACTACATCTACTTAAGCTGTTAGCCAATGAGGCCCCATACACCCTCAAATATTACTCTCCAGAACTTTATGGTAAGCACTTATTGCTGAAAACCTCAAATTCTTGAGTCATAGATCAAGAAGAAATCATACTGGTGGTAACATGGAAGCTATATTCCAATTGGTTAGATCTTACAGTTCTGGAAGTCACAATGCACGCTACTAGAGAAGAAATGTAATCATCGCATCTTACCATATGTGAACCCTTTTAGCTGCAATAACTACTACCAGGCCAGAATATGTCCTGAGTAAGAGTAAGAACCAGACATAGTGAATAAATACAAGGAGATAGTATTTTTTAGACAAAATAGGGCAATTTCACCTATGAACTCATAGCACTTGTGACAGCATGCATAACCTGGATTTGAACTTAGTCTGTCTAAGTGTTCTTTAGGAGTGTTCTTTCCTAATGCCATGAAAAAAATGAATATGGATTTATAATTTGATTTTTGTATATCTGTGTATATAACATATAATCAGTATGTTTGTATATAGTTTGAGAATGACTTTATTATACAATTATATACTGTTGAGAGACTTAACCGATATGATAATAAATTACACATGTACCATGTTAACTAGTATGACAAATATATGTTCAATTTCTTCCTGCTTCATTATCAAGTAGCATTTCATAAAATATGATCAATCAGGATCATTGATATTTTTCTAAACAATTCACTTTTTGTGCTTTTCTTTATTCTTTGAGAATTTCATTCATTATATTTTGATCATGTTATTTTCCTTCCCCCAACTTCTCCTAGATCCTATGCTGTCTAGGATTGAACCTCATAAGACTTTTCTTTTTTTTTTACTAATTGGTTATGAATAGTCAGATTCAAAGTTTACAAATTTCAGTATTCCATGTAAACTATGGTAATTTGGGACCTTAAGACATTTGCCAACACCTCACATACCCTCTAACGTAGGATAAAGAGAATAACATCATTTGCTGAATTGTACACATGAAAAAAAAATAAAGGAAGGAAACTACACATAAAAGGAAGATAAGGGCTTGGAAATGGCTTAATGGGTAATAGTACTTGCTGTGATAGAAGACGGCCTGAGTTCAAACCTTCAGCATCCTTATAAAAGCCACGTATGACAGCTGTGGAGAGACACTGAATAGTAGAAAAAACCTGCTGAATTAAATCAGCCTGTATACTTTAAAGATATGTTATACTCAGAATGGAAACCAGGATATGTGTTACGTTGGGGAAGAGATTTTACTTTCATTTTCACAGGAGAAAAAAAGCTATAGATATCATCAAAACTGATAAAGATTGGATTCCAACAGAAAAAGACATCTTGATTAGGAGAGGTGATAGTTCATCAAACAGCATGGCATTTCAACCTAAACTGATTTATAAGACTAACAACTGCCTTTCATTTGATCAGTTATAACCTGCCAAAAGGTAAACTCTCCCAATTTAGGCTTGGAACAGGGTTTTATTTATTTTTATTTATTTATTATTTCAGGATGATAGAAACATCCAACCAAGGAATTTGAAGACCACTGAACAAATGAGACATCAAAAGAAGGAGAAGAAGAAGGAGAAGGAGAAGGAGAAGGAGAAGGAGGAGGAGGAGGAGGAGGAGGAAGAGGAGAAGGAGAAGGAGAAGAAGAAGAAGAAGAAGAAGAAGAAGAAGAAGAAGAAGAAGAAGAAGAAGAAGAAGAAGAAGAAGAAGAAGAAATCATCTAGAGAAAACTGTCCCAAGAAAAAGAATAAATTGGCCTAATAGTATAGCACACTCCCAACAGGATAAAATTTCATAAATCTTCCCAAATGTTTGTTTCTTTATAGATATACAAGGCAAATGGTCTTTTTATAGTCCCATTCAATTAAAAGTTAAAGCTAGCTTTGGAGTTGGAGTGTGGCTCTCCCTTCTCTAAACTGAAGCATGCTTATTAAAGGAAAATAGAAAATCTCTGTCTCATGTCAGAAGGGCCACCTAGTATAGGATAGGAGAAAAACCAAAATTAAGGAACTAGTTTAATGCCACTGATCTCTCATAATCCTTTGGTTTTATTTTGATTCTTTTAAACATTTTCAGAAGTTATAAATATTATCTCAAAATTTATAAAATTAATATGCATACACATACACATATATATTTAATCTTTCTGCCGTAATATTAATGACCATATAGAGTACTAACTAATTCTAGAAATAGCCTTATCTAGCTTCTTGTACATGATTTCAGGCTTGAGTCTGAATCAGGTTAACTAGGAATTAAGCTTGTCTACCCCGGATGTATTTAATAGATTGTGATCCTTTCACCTCTCTGAGATCTGCTGACTATGACATTTAAAATGTTTAAGTTTTCTGCAGTGAACTGAGACCATTCCCAACAGTCCCCTTTGAAGTCTCCCAAAAAGATGATGGGGCCCCAAAACAATGAATCCACTTGGACTGTGTCAATGAAATTAAGCTGACAAATATCACCCAAAGATCAGCTTTGGATTACAAATTGCTCAGGACAATTTCAAGGTAATTAACTGAGGTGGTCCAGCCTCAAAGAATACTCTAGCATGATTTCAGATAGGTCCTGCACTTTCCTATCACACCAAGACCAGACAACAGCTGACTCTCCAAGAACTTGAACATAATCTCAATTTTCTCAGGGTCCCCTAAAGATGACATCACCCCCAGACAGAAGTAATTTTAAGAACATGATGCCATATTCTCAAGAGGTGGGGTGAGTGGTTTTTGGTCATTCCGTGGATTATGGATGTTTACCATTTTTTAGGGGTATTGGTTGTAAGTTGTTATTGGTCAGAGTCAGGGAGCTCAGTTTCAAGACCTCAAATATTTAATTCATAGGATTAAAATGTTTATTTTTAATCATAAAGAATCTTTTGGGAAATTCACCTGCTTTATTTGTAGGTGGCTTGGGGGGAGAGCCTATGAGAAAGAGACAGAGTTTAGAGATTTTGTAATGAAACAGTTTATATTTTTCCAATCTAGGAAACTCTATTTTAATGTTTTTAAGAGGTTTACAACCGGGCAGTGGTGGCACATGCCTTTAATCCCAGCACTTGGGAGGCAGAGGCAGGCAGATCTCTGTGAGTTCGAGGCCAGCCTGGGCTACAGAGTGAGTTCCAGGAAAGGCACAAAGCTACACAGAAAAACCCTGTCTCAAAAAACCAAAAAAAAAGAAAAAAAAAAAAGGAGTTTACAAACCCAAATACTTTGAATAATGATTAGCACATCATTTCTAAGTGATTTCCCTTAAAACACCCGAAGCAACATGATTTTTTAAGATATTCTTAGGAGACAACAGCTGCCGTTAGGATTAATATTTGAGGTGACATTTTCATTGGGTGTCCACAGAGATAGAATGCAAATAGTAATTGTTCAATCTAATAAACTGCAGTTTTAGAATGATATTTAGGTTGGCTTATTTGCTGTAATATTAGCCCATATAGTCCTTTTTTAACTTTTTAATCTTCCACATGTCACGCTCTAAAAATGTCTGAAACTGTATTGTCACTGGCCCCGTGAGCTTGGCATCAAACAACGGCAGTTACTTTTGTCTTGCCTGATGGATCCCACCCTTTACCGTCTAGAGTGACTCAGCTATCAAGCAAAGAAGCCATTGAATTAAATTTTCCTAGATGGACTCCTAAGCATCTCCTTTAGGAGCTTCGTTAGTTGTCCCTTTGGTAGCAAAAACCATGGCTTTAGCTTGAGGAGCTGCTGTGTAACTTGCCCTGAGGAACTGAAGTGCTCTGAGCAGCATTAAATGGGTTTGACTTTATGGTGACGTATCAGTGCACTAATATAATTATCACTAATTCATGGCATGAGCTAGTAGGTAAAAATTGTGATGGCACCAAAAAGGATCTTCTGTTAAAAATGTAATTGCTGCAACATCTGTTGAAAAGAAACACATTTTGTTTTTTATCCCTCCTTCTCCATTTTTTAAAACAATTCTTCCTACATAGTGATTTATTTTTTCCCTTGATGGCAGAAAAATGATTACATAAGCTTAAGTAAGGTAGTCTGTTCATCTGAAAGGTTTAATTTTTTTGTGTGAAGATCCAAATACTTTGGAGTTTTAGCAAATTTATAGATTCCCAAATAGATTTTGGCTGCTTTGTGGCTTGTTTTGTCTTTGTTCCTCCAAAGAGTTAAAAGCACTTGGCACAAGTCACAGTAACAAAGCCCTGTCTGTGCTGAGATCCTGAGGTGAGATCCAGCCAGGCTGACTGTTATCTGTAGACATGCATCAATCAGTGTGATCCTTTCCTGGCTTGTGAGAACAGCTTTATTTTTATTTTTCTATTAAAGGTCATAATTAAGGACCCATTCATTTCAATGTGCTCTATAGAATACCCTTCTTAGGACCAGAATATATATCATAAACAACAAATTGTCTGTTTTACTTTTAGAGTAAAGCTTTAAAAGAAATGCGTGAGAACAATGCTTTCTATACAATGAGCCTTCTAAAACTCAATCAATTGCTTACTTCTAAAATGTCTGATAGGCTCCTTGCCTGATAAAGCTCTAGCTTCTTTTATTTCCTAATATTCTTTAAAGTATTAGTTACACATATGTGAAACTTTCTTAGTTTATCGCGATACTAGAAGTCTAATATTACAAACTGTGAATATGTTATAGACACATGAGAAAATGGGAACAATGTCCCAGGAGACCATTAGGCCATCTTGGTCCCAGTGTGAATTCTTAGTGAAGTAGATAAACAGTGAATCTGTAGGAAAGCCATTCACTTTCTCTTCTTTATACAAGAAAGTTTAATTGAATATTAACATAAACTAGTTGAATAATAATACCAAGCTAAAAAACAAAACAAAACAAAAAACTCAGATTTGTGACAACTTAAAGCTATTTGATTAGAAAGATATTTTCAAAAGTAAAAAAAAAAAAGAAGATGCACTGTGGTATCAAATTAATTTGGAAGTTTAGCTCTGTTCTTTATGAGCTGATTAAAAATAATTACAAGCACTAAAGTTTTTAAATCTCAAAATAAAATTCTAAGCTTCAATATTAACTGTATTTTCTTTATAGCAAAAGAGAAGTCATTCAAGAATGCAAACATGTTAACAGAGAATTTTTTTTTATAATCTTCCTATTATTTGAACAGTTTACATTTTTTTCTTTTAATGATTTCTCACCTGCGTTTGTTATTAGAGAGATTTTTCTCAACTGTTACTCATGATTTATTATAACATATGACAAATTAACACAAATGTTAAATATTCAAAGCTTACTTGCTTTAAATATGGTGAGTCCAGTTTAGCTATAAGAATACTGTCACATGAAGTTACAGCAAACACATAGGAACAGGAAGGAAACACATGTCATCAAAATGGTTTCAGTGGAAGAAGAAGCTGTCATGCTTTGAGTTGATTTTGACTTATACTTTAGAATATTTACCTTTCAAATGTTCCTTCCAATTAAAAGCAATGATCTCTGTAGAATTACTGGTATGTAGCTATAGGCAAAAAAGCTTTTGTGTTCGTTTAAAACACTTGTCTAACTAAATAGTTAAGCACGGGGCCATAAAGTACTAAATAAAAATAAAATAAATAAATGTTCTCGGTAACACTAAGAGTGGTTAAGGATGACTTAAAAGGGCACATTCCTTCTATGTGTCAGTTTAAAACTCTCCTAAACTCATTTCAGTCTTGTGAAGTAACCCAATAGTACCTCCTTAATAAACATTCAATTTTAGAAAGAAAAGTCAAGAAATTTAGCAATGTCTTTATTTTCTGCTTAATTATGGGTATGTAGAAATACACAAACACACATGAATTTCCTACAGTTACAGTGTAGCATGTCTGTTTTTCTTTACTATATAGCCTCACTGAACAGAGGTTACTATCAATGTCTTTTACTGTCTTCAAGTACTCAATCATTCATATTTAATTAAGTAGTTCATCTATTAGACAAATAGTTATTTACACATTCATCCACTCCATAAATTTTTCGGCTATTGGGGCAACAAGAAACTACAGTGGTGACTATAATCATGAAGTATAGAATGGATATACACAATTAGAATATTTCAAATATTTGAGTTTAGCCAAAAGCAGATAATGCAAAAAAGCCAAACTAAATAACTTGTTCAACTTCTGAAGGTTGCGTTTTGCAAAATCTAGGGGTCCATGACCATGTAAAATTTGAGGAACACATAAGAAATAAGTTGTTTCCATGTTTCCAAATAAATTCCATTAAGCTTTAGTGTTGAACTGGAAAATGTGAGTTTTGGATGCAGGCACATCTGAGAGAGAAGTTACCTTGTTAAGGGCTAGAGAAACCTGTACTTCAACAGCAAATATCTTGGGTTGGGATGCATTCAGGTCTGCTCATCCCTGAAACTGCCTACTTTAAATGCTCCTTGGGCCTTTATCATACTGAAGTTTTTTTTTTTCCTATGTGGATATCTGCTTATTGTCTTCAAACTTCCCTGAAGCAGGTAATGAGTATTAATCTTCAAACAATTTTTGTGCTTCCAAGCCATTGAGCTGTCACAAAGCTAAGATTAATGATATTTCAGATGAAAATAACTAGATGCAATTAAAAATAGCAAAGAGAAGAACATTTTTGGGGGGCACATAAAATTACATATGCTTACAGTTATAGATGAGAAAAGAACATTAGACATCTGTTTAAAAATAATTAACAAGTCAAATTTTGCTATAGGGTGCTTATTACACCTTATGGTGAGATCTAATGAATGTAGTAGAACATTTTGGTTTTAGAAGAGTCTTTTTCTGATAAAGTGGGAAGAAGAGGATGAGAAGGGGGAAGAAAGAGAGAGGAGAGAGGAAGCAAGAGAAAGAAAGGATATATATGGTTGACTACTTTGTATGACTATATTATTCAATTAGACTTCCAGAGGTTGTAGTATTTCAGAATGAAGACGTTCCATGTAAAACTTTTATGTGCACCATCGTACAGTCCTCTAACTGCTTCATTATGACTGTTTTATGAGTTAATTATATTTTTTCTAGCCCATTTTTCTTTCGACTCCCCTTTATGTCTCATTTACTACTTCATCATTTATAGTTCAAAGTAAATATAGTCTTAACATGCACTGAAGGAAATAAAAGACTAGTTTTTCTTTTTCTTGGAGGGGGTTTGACTGAAGTCACCAGATATCTTATTAGAAACAACCTTCTAGAATATGCAGTAATATACAAGGATCCTTAGTTCAATAAGGAAACATGGTCTTTTACTTTCCTGCTTTGACTGAAAATTTCTTAGGGCCCTTACATACATATAGTAGATAGCCACAATTTAGAAGCAGCAAGGACAGAGTTTGACAAATCCCCTTCACATGCACATAAATACTTCTAACCCTGGATATATAATATCATCTCTCCAACTACCTCATATATCTGAGGCCCTTGTTTAATCTTGTAACCATGAAACAAGCATGATATTTGTATAAAAATCATAGTGCTGGGACTGCACAATATCCACTTGAAAAAGAATGAAGAATGGGCCTGACTTCATATACAAAATTAACTCAAAATGATTAGAATACCTAAAGATAAGGACAAAAGTCACATATTGTTAGAAAAACCATAGGGTGGATTAATGGGACTTTGATACAATAACATAAAGGCAACAATTGGAAACAAGGGTTAAGCTCTTCTGTGAAAACGCCATTCTCAAGACAGTGAAAGGACAGCTCAGATAACTATAGCCTTTCCAAAATCATGTATATAGTCTTTAATTCGCCTTCCTGAGCAGAGAGCACACAGTTGTCCATGTACCTTATCACATTACTATTTTAAAGCTACATCCTCATTCTTAGAAATCACCTTTATTGATTAGTCTCTTCCATTCACATCAGCTCCTCACACGTGACCCTCTGTGTGCTCATTCTGAACCCTGACTAGTTTCCTGATGTTATTACTACAGTGACAAGTGAATCGTGATTCCAATTAGACAGCCATCCCAGTTCCTGGGCCTCGCCTTCTGGTCTACCTGAGCTTGCATATTAGTAGGTCTGGATAAGAGACTTCTGTAACTGCTTTTTGTTCTTTTGCTATTTTTATGCGTTTTTATAAAGACTAAAAGGACAAAAAAAATCAATACTTTTTAGGGAAAGGAATAGAGCACTTTATTAGGCTTTATATTGAAATTAGTATGTAAACACACTGTTACTGCTGTGTTGTTTATTAAAGTCATTGAAAACTTGGGAAATTACTAAAAAAACATAAGCATAGCTGAAGTTAATAACATTTTAAGATATCTTATCAATTATGATGTATGTGTATACAATTCTCTCTTGTCTAAGACTGAAATCATATTATATAAGCATAAATGTATATATATAATTTTCACATTTTATCACATACCTTTTCCATCTTACTAAGTACTGCTAAAACACGCTTACTTGAAAAGCAAAAATTACAGAAGATGAACAAGTATTACAATTTACTTTAGCTTTCCTTTTGATGCTATTACTATTTTAAAATTATACTGAACATCAATGTACACAAATTTAATATAAATTTCTGATTTTTGTTCTAATGCGTATTTATTATATATTTAACATATGCATGTAATACAAAACATTTCATAAAGTATAAACAGGTCATAGTGATAGTGTTCTTTCTCCTATTAGTTGCCTGGTTTAACTGGTGGATATGTATTTTTTAAGATTTACTTTATTTCTAGTTATATGTATGTGCCTTTGTTAGTACATGTGAGTACTGAAGCAAATAGAAGACAGAGGAGTCTAATTCCTTAGAAATGGAGTTACAGGTGTTTGGAGGCTACACAATATGGGTGTTGGGATTCTAACCCAGGTCCTCTGGAAGAGCAACATATGCTCTTGACCATTAAGCCATCTCTCCAGGGCTCCATTATTTT
Organism: Peromyscus californicus insignis; assembly: GCF_007827085.1. Lineage (NCBI taxonomy): Eukaryota > Metazoa > Chordata > Mammalia > Rodentia > Cricetidae > Peromyscus > Peromyscus californicus. The sequence continues at coordinate 45,694,737 of NW_026294480.1, read as the reverse complement.
GAATATGAAAAGTTCTTTTTCTTTATCTTTTCAGAATATTTTTAAATAAAGCCATTTAGTTTATCTTTATCTATGTTTCCTGGTTTTTAAAACCCTTAATATTTCACATTGGAACACAAATATATGAGGTAATTTCTAGATATGTTTCCATAAAGAGTACTGCAATAGACTTTTTACTTGACTCATTTTCATTCTTCCTAGTAAACACTGATATATATTTATTCTTATGAACATACCTTTGAGACAGATTTTTGCAAGTACAGAAGCTTAGTACTATCTCAGTGTACTTTACAATTTGATAATTATATGAAGTTTCATTAGTTAGACTTTATACAAGTGCTTATATCTGAAACAAGAAATAATGAAACTATTTTCCAATTTAAAAAATCTTGGCTTTTTATTCTTTATATAGAAACATTTAATTGTACTTTAAGAATGAGAAAAATTAATTCCAGCACTCGGGAGGCAGAAGCAGGCGGATCTCTGTGAGTTCGAGGCCAACCTGGGCTACAGAGTGAGTTCCAGGAAAGGTGCAAAGCTACACAGAGAAACCTTGTCTCGAAAAACAAACAAACAAACACAACAAAAACCAAAAAAAAAAATGAGAAAAACTAAACATTTAAGTCATAATTTGTTGAGTTGCTTATCTTTCATTTTTCTTTAGTCTATGCAACTCTGAAATTAGTTATTATCCACAAGCACTTCATTTTAAGTACTTTATGTACATACATGTAATTTATGTGTATGCACATGCTAATATAAATGTTCATGTAGAAATGAATCTGAAAAGGTATGCATTATAAACTGTTCATAGTAAAAAAGTAGTTTATTAAATCCTCCTTTTCGAAGTTTGTGATGGAGGAATTTAAAAATTTATAAGAAATCAAATTTATCAGTTATTTTCTTTGATGGTAGCCATGCTTCAGGTTATGAATAAAAAAATCCCCCTTTTATCCCAGATACTTTTGTGTCTGTGAATATGTGTATGTGTGAGCATATGTATGTGTGCAAGTGTATGTGCATGTGTGTACTGTAGATGAATTTCTAAATGGTCTTAATAAATAAAAAAACACAGAGCCAGAAATTTGGGTTAAAGCCCGAAAGAAAGATCAGAGGAATACAACAAACCACGAGCTAACCTTATCTCACCAACACTGCAGCTTCCAAAAAGAGCGACTTCCTGTCTACCCAGGCTTATATCCCTTGCTGTTCTGCCATCTGATTTGCTCTCTGTCTAACTACATCACTTCCACTTCCTGGCCAGCTCTGTCACTTCCTGTCTATACAGGGCTTCAGAACTCTATGGTTGGTACTGGGCTTAAAGGCATGTGTCACCACGCTTGGCTCTGTTCCCTAGTGTTGCCTTGAGCACACAGAGATCCTGCCTGCTAAGAGATGGGATGAAGGGCGTGTGCGACCACTGCCTGACTTCTTTGTTTACTTAAAATGGCTTGCCATTTCCTCTGATCTCCAGGCAAACTTTATTTATTAAAGCACAAATAAAATATCACCACAATGTACATGTGCATGTAGAAGCCAGAGAACAGCTTTGCATTGCAGCTCAGGATCATCCTCCTTATTTTTTAAGACAAACTTTGTCGTTATCCATAGGATTGCTCATTAGAGTAGGATGGCTAGCCAGTGAACTCCAGAGTTTCCTGTTTCTACCTTCCAGGTGTTGAGGTTGCAGGTTCTTTCACATAGTCAGCTTTTTATGTGGGCACTTGGGATTCAACTCAAGTCCTCATGCTTTGTGACAAGTAGCTTGGCAACTGAACCTTTGTCTCAACCCTAAGATAATTTTTTAAAACTCCATAGGCATTTGAACAAATCTCTTCCTATGAAAACTGTAAAATATAATGGTCATTGTGTTATTGAAAGTATTCTTACAAGCATCGAAGTAATAAATACATTAAAAAGATGCAAGAAGGCCAAGATGTGCAAGGGGAAGAAAATTCACCGGGAGTGAGAATGCTTTACTCCTGTGTATAATGTCTCAGAAGAACGTGAGAAGTTAGAATGTATTTCCCAAGGCCTTGCAGGAAAAGGAAGACAAGAAACAGAAGCCTAACCACACTCAAGGTGGTGGTTAAATTTTCCTGCTTAAGATAGGCCCTGGAAGGCCATCTCCTCCTTGCGATTGTGAAGGCAAGGTGAGGTCTTCTCACCTCTCTACGTAGAAAACTTTATTAGTTTCTGAGCAGAGAGAGAAGGAAGAAAATTATACATGAAGCTCTAACATTTATCCAGATGTTGTGTGGATATGCGCCCCAAACTTCTCTCATGTGTGTGGCTAACAAAATACCTCAAGACACACATTTACAAGTCTTTCTGCATGTTAGTGGCTCCAAGGGACTGGAAAGGCAAACCCAAATGTCTTCGTGAGCAAAAAACCCTGTCTGAAGAAAATGTGATTCTTAAAGTCTCTCAACAGCTCAAAATAGGATACATCTCTAAATTCAGATTTGGTAGAAAGAAGAGTTCTACAAGTAAGCCTGTATATTCTTTTTAGGTGGTGGATTCTTCAAACTATTATTTTGCTATGATGACTCTGTTAGGAAATTCAGACAAACTAGAAATTATATCCATGCAGCAAGACATGGGAAGAGAGCCACTGAAAATTATAGAAACAGTTTAAAGGAATTCTAGAAATTGTAAGAATGAGATAATTGAAATAAATATGATGACTGTTAAACAGTAGATTGGATGTTTTAGACATTGAGCTAATTGCACATGAATGAGAATATAGCAGAGAAAAATATAGAGTCTATAAGGAGAGAGATTCATAGAACAGGGCAACAAAGGAATATTATCTTATCAGAACTTCAGAGGAAATAAGATTTTGGTACTTATCATATATGAAGTGATAATAGTGTAATCTACATTAAAAAAGCAAAAGTATGTAGTATCAGTCCTTACCTTGATATGTAAATGTCATGCTGTAGATTATGAAAGACAAAGATGTTGAAAGCAATTATGGAAGATAAATGAACTCCCAAGAAGCAAATTAGACAACTAATTTATTTGCCACCACACATAATATGTGAGAAGTATGTGCCAATCTCAATAAGTCACAATATCCCACAAGAAATAAAAATATATTTTAAGAATAAAAGTAAGGTAAAAATTAGTCTACCAATGAAACTTTTTGAGGAACATTGTCAGATGGATTCCAAGAATGAGAAGTATAACTCCAGATAAAAGAGACATGAATGAATTTAAAAGGTAAACACATATCTCTATACCTAAATAAATCTGAAAATATAAAATATGAGTAATAAAATATGAGAAAATATAAAATATAAAATACTGGGGGCTCATGCCTCTAATCCAGCACTCAGGAGGTTTAGGAGGCAAGATTGGCAAGAAGAGTGCTATGAGTTCAAGGCCAACCTAGAGTTCCCAGCTAGCCTTAACTACAATATGATACTATCTTAAATACGTATGTGTATATTTATATATGTATATAAAATATATATGCAACTAATTGAAGGGTTAAAACATCACTGTATAAAAGAATGACTAATGTAGTTTTGTTTAACACGTGTGCTTGTCTCTATGTGAGCATGCATATGTGTACAGGTATATGTACATCTGTCTTCAGGAGAACAGCCCAGGTGTCATCCTCATGACACTACCTTCATCTTGGAGGTTTATGAAATATGAAATCTGTTTAGATGCAGACATTCAGGTCAAGGCCTGTGTATTAGAGAGGTATTTATGTGCGTTCATGCTGCAAAACTAGAAAGGAGAGATTCAGTAATCCTCACTCTCAAGAATGTAGACAATAACTTCAGGAGATAGAAGTGCACTGGGCCCTTGGTGTGATTATAACAGTCTATTTCTATACTGAATAGTAACTAATTATATTTTCATTCTCTAACTAGACTGAAATACATTTCTAATTGCTCTTCTGTTTCTACTACATCTTAAAAGAATATGACACTGTTTCTTTTAACAATTTAATGTTAAAAATCTATTTTGTATTTTAGTATGAAGAATAAAACATGAAATAACTTCAGGGTCTTAAAAAATTGGTCTGAGGTCAAACCTAGATCCATATACATTGTTATCTAGCTCAAAGATTCTGACCTGTGTTCTTTGGAAGCTGCCTCCAATATGGTTGTGGTTTTAGCAGTTGCTATTGATCTGTAGTGTCTTGCTGAAGTATTTCAAGGAGGGGCTGCTTGACAGTATGTATTAACTTTTGAGGCTCAATAAGATCAAAGAGATGAAATTCTTTTGGCAGTCAAGATGTGGAGCAGATTCCAACATTGTTCCACAAGTATTCCTGGATGATTTATTCCTTTCAACTTAAATTAGCTTAAGCAATTCAATGGTATTATTACAAGAAAGGGAAGAGAGATGGATGCACAAGTGAACACATGCTCTGTCAATATACTCATTGGACCATACGTTCCAAATGCTTTCTTCAAGAGTTCTGAAAAGAGTTCCCTGAGTTACAGCACCTTAGATTAGTATAATATTTTGCTTAATCTTACATACTAGAGACAGGTATAATATAATCACAAATCATTTTATTGTGCTATAATTTGCATTTTATTTACCTCTAAATCAAACAGCATACTTGTGGACCTAGTATTTAGTTGATTTTCATGTCTGAATAACCGTGCTTTCACTCGAAAGCGTCTCTTGAGTACCAAGGATGCAATCTCAATAAGAAAATCAAGTTGACTCCAGTCAGGGAAGCAGATCTTCACCTTCCCTCTCCTCCAAGTCCAGTTCCCCAGTCTCATTCTCAGCTCTGTAGCAGACCAACTAATGTGGCCTCTCTTTTCTTTCTGCATCCATTTCTGGTGGATGACATAGATCTTCCCCATCAAACTTCTCTTTCCCCACTTACTGCTTTATCCAAGCCTCCAAACACAGCAGGCATTCCCTGGAACCTATAGGCCACTCTGGCCAGGGAAACAGGCTAACTGTAGATCTCCACCTATCCCTCAGCAACTTCAAAACCAATCCCCCAGTCTCATCCCCAGCTCTCTAGCAGACCATCTACTTCAGCCCCAGTCCACATGCCTACTTCTCCAGTGGTTCAGGGGGATCTATCCTTCCAAATTTCCTTCCAGGCACCCATTATTTTATCCTAGCCATTAACTTCAACAAGCGTAACCTGACAACCCTCAGGACATTTCAGTCAGCAAAGCAGGGGAGTTAACTGCCCATCTTCACCTCTCTTTCCATCCCACCAAGTCCAATTCCCTACTCTCATCTCCAGCTCTGTAGCAGAACACCTTCTGAAGTCTTTCCTCACTCTCTGCAAATTACAGGGGAAGACCCTGATTTCATCCCTCCTGTGGATCCCCTTCCCCTGATCCCTAAGTTTCAGCTCCCAATTCCTTGAAATACATTTTATCTGGAATTCCCAGTGCCCACATCTATCAGAATCCCTGAAGGACTTTTTTTCCTACAAGGCAAGACACAGCCACTATACTGTCTTAAGAACCAGAGAAGGCAAGACACCAAGGAACAAAACAACCATACAATATGACAAGAAGAGATATCAGCACCTAGAAATACAATCTTCCTAAACCCAAATGCCTTCATAACAGTATAAAATCACAGTTGATGACAACCAGAATAATATATCTCCATCGGAGCCCAGCAACCCTACCAAAGCAGACCCCAAGTATTGCAATATAGCTGAACCACAAGAAAAAGACATTAAAATAGTCTTTATGAACATGATAGAGGTTCTTAAAGATGAAGTGAATAAATCTATTTTTTTAAAAATCTATGAAAATACAAATAAAGAGTGAAACGAAATGAGTTAACAGCTCAAGGCCTGAAAAAGGAAACAAAATCAATAAATAAAACCCCAAATAAAGGAAATATGGAACTATAAAAACTATACTTGAACTTTAACCTTCAAGGTAAGCCTCACCAACACAGTATAGGAGATGGAAGAGTATTGAAGACAAAAATAGAAGAAGATGTTAAATCTAAAAAACTCCTGGAACAAAATATCCAGGAAATGTGGAACACTGTGAAAAGACAAAAATCTAAGAATAAGAGAAATAGAAGAATGAGAAGATTCCCAGATCAAAAGCACAGAAAAAATAATATTAAGAAAATCATAGAAGAAAATTTTCCAAACCTAATGAAGGAGATGCCTATCAAAGGAGAAGAAGCTTATAGAACACTGAGTAGAACAGGCCACAAAAGAAAGTCTCCTCAGCAATAATAATCTAAACACTAAATGTACACAACAACAACAAAAGAATATTAAAAACTGCATGGAAATAGACTAAGTAACATATGAAAGCATACCCATTAGAATGACACCTGACTTCTCAATGGAGAATCTAAAAAGCAGAAGGTCCTGTACAGATGTGCTGCAGACTCTAAGAGACAACAGATGCCAGCCCAGTCTAATATATCCTGCAAAACTTAAATCACAATAGATGGAGAAAAGTAAGACATTCCATGATAAAATCAAATTTAACCAATATTGATTGACAATTCCAGCCCAACAGAAGTTGCTAGAAGGAAAATTCCAACCTAAAGAAGTTAACCACAACCATCAAATCAAAGATAGAAACAACAACACAAATACACACACACACACACACACACACACACACACACACACACACACACACACACACAAAGCAATACCAACAAAACAAGAGGAATAATTTGTCACTGATAACTCTCAACAACAATGGTCTAAATTCCCCAATAAAAAGACACAGACTAACAGAATGAAGGCAAAAATGGATTCATCCTTCTGCTGCATCCTAGACACACACCTTAACATCAAGGTTACACATCACCTCAGGGTAAAGGGTTGGATAAAGATATTCCAAGCCAATGAACCTAAGAAGCAACCACTGTGGCTATTTTAATATCTTACAAAATAGAATTACAATTAAAAAAGTCAGAAGAGATAGGGAAGACACTACACACACATCAAAGGAAAAAACCCACAGGGAGGACATTGCAATTGTTATTATCTATGCTCCAAACACAGGTCACTCAAGATACACACTTGTTGTGGGATGGTCTGTATGTCAAATGTGTTGCTGATTGGTCAATGAATAAATCACTGATTGGCAGTGACCAGGCAGGAAGTATAGGCAGGACTAACAGAGAGGAGAATTGAGAGAACAGGAAGCTGGGTGGGGGAGACACTGCCAGCCACCGTCAGGACAAGGAAGATGTAAAGTACCAGTAAGCCACAAGCCACGTGGCAAGGTATAGATTTATAGAAATGGATTAATTTAAGCTGTAAGAACAGTTAGCAAGAAGCCTGCCACGTCCATACAGTTTGTAACCAATATAAGTCTCTGTGTTTACTTGGTCGGGTCTGACGGCTGTGGGACTGGCAGGTGAGAGAGATTTATCCTGACTGTGGGCCAGGTAGGAAAACTCTAGCTACACACACTGCTACAGTTTAAAGCACATATCAGCCTTACACACTGATATTGGGAGACTTCAATATTCAACTCTCACCAATAGGCTGGTCATCCAGACAAAAAATAAATGGAAAAAATGGAGTTAACTAATATCATAAAACAAATAGATCTAAGAGATATTACCAAACATTTCACCCAAACTCAAAATAATATAGCATCTTCTTAACATCTCATAAAAATTTTTCCAAAATTGACCATATACTCAGACACAAAGCAAATCTTGACAGATGACAAAAATTGAAATAACACCCTGTATCTGACCACCATGGATTAAAGATGGATATCAACAACATAAATATCAGAAAGCTTACAAACTCATGGAAACTGAGCAACTCACAGATTTAGAAATGGATCAAGCCAGAAATTAAGAAATTAAAGGGTTTCTACATTTGAATGAAAATGAATTCACAACATATCCTAATTTATGTGACATAATGAAAGTGCTTCTACAAGTAAAGTTTATAACACTAAGTGCCTACAAAACAAAACAAAACAAAACAAAAAACTTGGAGGGATACATACTAGTAACTCAACAGAACACCTGAAAGCTCTAAAACAAAAAGATGAAATCACTTCCAAAAGGAGTAGATGGTAAGAGTGGTGATATTTTATTTGTTCTGAAATGTGGTGGTATTTTATTTGTGGTTTAATAAATAAAGTTTGCCTGGAGATCAGAGGAAATAACAAGCCACTTTAAGTAAACAAAGAAGTCTGGCAATAGTAGCACACACTCTTAATCCTATCCCTTATCAGGCAGGATCTCTGTGTTTTCAAGGCCACACTAGGGGACAGAACAAAGAGTGGTGACACACGCCTTTAATTCCTGTACCAACCATAGAGGTCTGGAGGTCTGTACAGACAGACAGACAGAAAGTGACAGAACTGTGTAGGAAGAGGAAGTGAGGTAGCTGGGCTAAGAGAGCCAATGAGAGGGCTGAAGAGCAAGGCAATAAAGGCATGGGTAGTCAGGAAGTAACTTGCATTTGGAATCTGCAGAGTTGGTGAGCCTGATCTAAGGCTTTCACCCCTATACTTGGCTCCATGTTTTCTATTTAATAGGATCATTTTAGAAATTTATCCACAGGTAAGAGACAAATTCATTGCTGAAATCAATAAAAATCAAAACAAATTATAAAAAATATCAATGAAAAAGGAGTTGTTTCTTTGAGAAAATCAGTAAGATTGAGAAACTTTTATCCAAATTAACTAAAAGATGGAGAGAAAAATAGCCAAATTAACAACATTAGAAATGAAAACCTGGACAAAAGAACAGACAATGATGAGATCCATAGAATCTTAAGGACATATTTTAAAAACCTATACTCCACCAAATTGGAAATCTAAAAGAAATGGATAACTTTCACAATACAAACCATTTACCAAAGTTAAATTCATGTCAGATAATCAATTTAAAAAGACATAACCCTTAGTGAAATTGATTTACATTTGTTGATCCATCTCTACATCTCTGGGATGAAGCCTATTTGACCACGGTGGATGATTTTTTTTTTATATTCTGGGATTTAACTTATAAATATTTTACTGAGAATTTATACATCTATGTCCACTATGCAAATAGGTCAGTAATTTTCCTTCTTTGTTATATTTTTATGTGGTTTGAGTATCAAGGTAACTGTGGCCTTATAAAATGTAAATCAATAAATATAATCCACCATATGTACAACTGAAAGATGAAAACCACAGGATCATTTCATTAGATGTGGAAAAGACCTATGACAAAATCCAACACCCTTTCATGATAAAAGTTCTGCAGTATCAAGGATACAAAAACATTACCTCAATACAATAAAGGCAGTTTACAGAAAGCTCATAGCCTACATCAAATTAAATGGAGAAAAACACAAAGCAATTCCTTAAAATCTGGAATAATACAAGGTTGCCAACTCTCTCCATACCTATTCATTATAGTACTCAAAGTCTTAGCTAGAGCAATAAGAAAACTACAGAAGATCAAGGGGTTATAAATTGGACAGGAAGAAGTCAAGTTATCTTTATTTTCAGATGACATGATGGTATATGTAAGTGACCTTAAATATTCCACCCACAAACTCTTACAACTGATAAACTTTCAGCAGTGTAGCTGAATACAAAATTAACTCACAAAATCAATAATCCTCCTATATACAAATGACAAAATGACTGAGAAAGAAATCAGGGAAACAAACTTTCACAGTATCCTCAAGTAATATAAAATACCTTTGTGTAACTCTAACCAAGCAAATGAAGACTTGTATGATAAAAAATTTAAGACACTAGAGAAGTAATTGAAGAAGATATCATAATATAGAAATATCTCTCATGCTCATGAATCTATTGGGTGAATATAGCAAAAATAGTCACCCAACCAAAAGAAATCTATAGATTCAATGCAATCCCCATCAAAATTCCAATACAATTCTTCATAGATCTAGGAAGGACAATTTTCAGCTTCATACAGAAGCATGATAAAATACAGGGTAGTTGAAATAACCCTGAATTATTAAAGAATTGATGGCGGTATCATCATCTCTAACCTCAAAATGTACTACAGCATGATACTGGTATAAACCAGACACTTTGATCAAAGGAATCAAATTGAAGACCCAGACATAAATCCATACATAAACAGGCACCTGATTTTTGGTTAATAAATCATAAATGCACACTGGAAAAAGATAGCATTTTCAATAAATGATGCTGGTCAAACTGGATGTCTGCATGTAGAATAATCAAACAGATCCATACTTACCATTCTGTACAAAGCATCACTCCAATTGATTCATAAACCTTAACATAAAAACAGATACACCAAACCTGAAAGAAGAGAAAGTGGGGAATAGCCTTGAACTCATTGGCACAGAAAAAAGTTTTCTGAAACAGAACAGCATTAGCACAAGAGTTAAGATGAATGAATAGTAAATGGAACCTCATGAATTTAGAAGCTTCCTTATGGCAAGAGACACAGTCATTCTAAACGAGCAGCAGCCTACTGAATAGGAAAAGACTTTTAGCAGCTACACATCAGATATTGGGCAAATATTCTAAACATATAAAGAACTCAAATTTAGGTATCAAGAAAACAAATATGCAGTGAATAATGCTTTTGTACACTGGTTTCATAAAATGCTGATTGGCCAGTAACCAAGCAGGAAGTATAGGTGAGATAAGCAGACAAAGAGAATTCTGGGAAGAGGAAGGCTGAGTGAGGAGATACCAGCCTGTTGTCCAGGGAGCAGCATGTAATGGCACACAGGTAAAGCCACAGAACACATGGCAACATATAGATTAACAGAAATGGGTTAGTTTAAGTGTAAGAGCTAGTCAGTAGTAGGCCTGAGCTAATGGCCAAGCAATTTTAATTAACATAAGCTTCTGTCTGTTTACTTGGGTCTGAGCAGCTGTGAAACAGGCAGGACACAGGAAAACTTTCAGCTACACAAATAACCTAATGAAAAATGGAGTACAAATCCAAATAGTATTCTCAAAAGAGGAAACTCAAAGGAGTGAGAAACACTTTCCTAACCTATCCATCTGACTCTCAACTTCTCCAATGTTCCACTCAGGGTTTCCACTGTTTCCCTGGGAATTTTCCTTTTTGTGGATGTTGACATTAGTTGTACTGTACAATGTGAAGTTGTCTATATGTCTAGAATTCTAAATTCTAGATGTTTAAGATGGATTGTGTTAATATCACAAAAATGGCATCCAGGTAACTTTAAATATGCATTCTCATTACATGTTTATCTCCAATGTTTCCTGCAGAATCATTGTGAAAGCCACTAATTTTCCTTCTTTCAAGAATTTGGGTGGAGGATGAACGAGTCAAGTGAATACAAGGGAACAGACTAAGAGAAGTCTTTGATGAGCTGCATTTCATTCTCAGCTGTTTGACTTACCCAGTTTCACAAATCACTGAAATTTAAATATATTCAACAGTATTTTCTAGCACCATGAGCAAAACATTTGTACTTGAGGTTACTCATCTCTTTTCATGGTGGATAGTAAATATATTCTGTAAGAATGAGTCTTTTAAGGAAACAGCCCATAGACCTTGAAGCATTTGAATGGAAGAAAATGCCTTCAGTTGTTGCTTTAAAATATTTAAATATTTGTGTGAAAAATATATATTAAAATATCTGTCATGAAACACGCATGAATGAGAACATAGCTTTTCCTTTTGGATGTTTTTCAAGGATATTTGCTGTCCAAAATAAATAAAAAAAGAAGCTAGGTATAAAATTATATATTGAGGCTATTACTAACCAGTCTAAGCACATGTCTAAATCTGGAGGATAGCAGAGACACACCTACTCAGAATCAACATGAATTTAGTAATACCTAAGTGGAATGATAAGTCTGTGAAGATATACAATGCTCCAGATGACTTGAAATGTGATTCATTACCATTTGTGTTACTGAGTGACCTTGATCTTAGCAACTACTTGGAACAACTAATGATATAATAAATTTATCAGGAATAATGTTTTTTAGCCAGAAGATTTCTATGGTCCTGCCTGCCCCTGTGGTCCTACAGCCACTTGTAAAATAATCATTCAGAGACTGAATATTATTTACAAACTGAATGGCCTATGGTAGGCTTCTTGCTATCTATCTCTTTCATCTTAAATTAATCCATTTCTATTTATCTATGTTTTGTCACGTGTTCTGTGGCCTTACCAGTCTGCTGGCATCTTATCGCTCCTTGGGCAGTGGCTGGCATATCTTCATACTCCACCTTTCTCTTTCCTGTCTCTCTCCTTGGATTTCCCACTTGCTTCTGAGTGGTTATTTTATAAGCAGCTGAGGGACTGGGAGTCTAGGCAGGTACCAGAGGAATGTGGGACCACTGGGTGTGGTGGGACCAGAGAAACTTTTGACTAGAAACATTTATCATATATTATGTATTTTAAGAGATATTCTGTATTATACTTACATGTTAAATGTATGAGCCGAGTAGAATACATAGATAAAAAAATAACAAATTTTCTGGGATTACATATATTTCCTCGCATTGATCTTTACTTAAAAACAATTGCTGATTTAGTAACGTTGCAGTTGCAGGTTCTCCTCCAATCATGAACTCATTAAAGACAGTAACAATAGCCACACTAATGTAGACTGGAAAGCTTGGGAGGTGCCAACCCTATGCAAAGAACTTCAGGAAGCTAAAGAATGCCGAGAGCAGCAGAAATCGTCTTCTCTGGGGAAGAACCCAAGAATTGGTTATCCAGTACCAAATGGTCAGATCTGAAAACACACATACGGGTGACATTTTACAGACTGAGCAGTTTGTGTTCCTATAGTGAGGAATATATATGTATATACATATAGGTAACAAATGGGAAAAGGGCCATGAACTTGAAAGGGCAAGGAGGGGTATATGAGAGGGTTTGGAGGGAGGAAAGGGAAGAGGGAAGGATATAATTATATTATAATCTCAAAAAAATAAAAGAAATAATGAAAACTTTTGAAAATGTTTCATAAAGGAAAACCATGAGGACACAGGGCAGGAAGTAGGAACAGAAATAAAATACAGTTCAAAATGAGAGTACAACTGTAGAAGAAGAAGAAGCCACAGGGATGAAGGGGTGGAGGAAGACAGTGGTTTTCAACTCGTGTTCCTGACCTCTCTGGTGTCACGCATCAGATACCCTGAATACCAGATATTTACATGACTGTTCATAGAAGTAGCAAAATTGCAGTTATGAAGTAGCAGTGAAATAATTTTGTGGCTGGGGTCACCACAACGTGAGGAATTGTATTAAAAGTTTGCATTATTAGGAAGGTTGAGAAGCTCAGGAGCTCGGAAGAAACAAAGGTGAAATGAAAATCTTGCAATGTGGGAAGATTTATTAAATAGATAACAAAATATTAAATAAGGAAGAATAGTAGCAGTGAATGTTTCCAGCAATCTGAGTCTACAAGTTCTTAGAAAAAGGGAGTATGTGGAGCTGAGGCCTTTGAACATGTTAATGAAAACACAAATGCAAACCTACAATGGAGTGCATGTTTGGATGAGTGATGAAAAACAGACCAATGGGCACCTGGGAGGTGAGGCCGTGTGTGGTGTAGGAAAGCAAATCACCAAATGCCAACTAGTCTTCAGTGAAGTTTTATTCAGAAAGTGAAAAGAAAGAAAAGTATGAGAGCTGTAAGCACCACTTGGGTGAGAGCACAAACTAGGGAACCAAAGGATAAGAAAGGAGGTAGACATGGAGACCCCCGGCTAGGTGGGTCTGATGGCTTCCCTCTTTTGAAACAGAAGGAAAGTAAACCATGCACTTGCAGACTGAGGAGCCTCAGGATCAGTTTACTTCAGAATTTTGTGAATCCTGAGCACAGAATTGCACTGACATTTAACTTCCTAGGCAAAGTACCATGCATTGGAGTACTTCTTAGCACTGTTAACTGTGAATCATAACATTTTTTTCACAATTTATTAATATTAATAATTTAATCTATTGATTGATTAGATGGAGAGGTAATCAATTATATCAATTAAATAATTAAATACATAAATAAAAATAAATAATTTAAATGTTTGCCTGTATTAGTCCATCTAGAATTTCAGGATGAAATTATAGTATTTCAGATAAATTAAGTATTATAGAAAGACAGGACCTACATATATTCTTCATTTTAATTTTAAGAGTAGAAATATATTCATCTGTTATTGATATTTAATTATTAACATTTTACTAGAAAAAAGGGCTACCAATAGACTTACCAATTTAATTATTTTTAATGGATCATTTTAGATGAAAAACCCATAAAGAGTTTACTTCATGGAGAATTGACTGAAATTTACTCAAATACAATTTCCATGGGAATGTTTAGATAATTGTCTAGGAGTTAATGTTTTAAGGATTTTGATGGAATGATGGACTATTGTTGGTAATAATGAACACTTTATAAAGCCTCCCTGTAGCAACCACTAATTAGCTTCATTAGAGCTTAGAGTTAATTCTTACGAATAACTTATGTAAATGGTGAAAGTCGCACAGCTTTACTAAATTTCATGACAATGGGATTTTGAGCATAATAGGTGTGGTAAATTTCTGAAAGCAGACACATTTCTTTTCTGCTTTTTGAAAAATGAAACAATCCAAACACTAGAATTTATTTAGCTGTGCAGGTTTTTCCTTTTGCAAAAGGTTTCAAAATGTAAATGGAAAAAAGCAGTCTAAAAAGACTTCTCCATTGATTTGCATGTGAAGAACAAAGAAATAAATGAAAATGTGACTATTGTCTTTATCTTTACTGTGATCGTGTGCACTATCCTTCTATAATCTTTTCTTGTAATGAGACTTAATAGCTGCCTTTGAGATATTAATGGAAATTGTCACAGACAAGGGAGATATTACTGCATCTAACGAACTAAAGTAAGACTAAAAGGAGAGGAACAATACGTAAAATCTGCACAAATAGAAAGAATTTAACTAGTTTCTAAAATTTAACCCCATGTTTGACTCTGCCAGGAAATCTGATGATGGAAATGCATTCCTAGTCAGTTTTCTCAAATATCTGGGTTCGTATATAATTGGCAGTGTTTAACTAACATTAAAAAAACTCTTGATTTTAGTTTACACAGTATCTAAAAGAAGAAACATTATATGCCACAAAGGGCCAGTCAGGGTATGGCCTTCATTATGGCAAACAGAAAGACAGTTTCCATACAAGAAACCCAAGTATTCAGGTAAAATAATGGATAATTGAAGCAACAATATAATAATTACAACAGAGGTAACCGCAAATTTAACAATTGTTTAGAAAATGTCACGTTGCCATTAGATTTTCAGAGCTATTAAGCTCTGCTTTTTTTTTTTATTTATTTAAAATCAAGGTTCATCTTTAGAAGAGTTGATGCTTCAGTCGCATGATTTCCCAAATGTAGCCTCTTACCCATGTTTCTTGAAAGCAGAGTCATGAGTGGCTGCCATTCAAGCAGCAGTGTATTGCCATCTAATTAAATGAGGGATGTACAATTGAGCTGTCAGGTAGAGAATTATGAGGTTAGTACATAAGTTATGATGGCAAGCAGACTTTTTTTTTTTAAAGGGCATTCCCTGAGGAACAAATTGTAAATAACGTCATCTAAACTTCCTGAGAACAAGATGCATGCCAGGTTTCTGCCAGGGTAGCAGTTGATGCTTAATTGAGCCTGGGATTGTTAAAACGTCTCCTTTTTATAGTCCTGAATAATGTAGAGCTAATGAACAGATTCAATTTTAGATCTGAAGTATCAGCCACCCTAGCAAAGATTCTTTTACAATTTGGCTTACAAAAAAAAAAAAAAAATAGCAAAGAAAAACATAGAGGCTATTCTTAGCACAATCCCTGTCTACATATAGACACAAAATATTCATTAAAATTCACATGTACATTGTCCACAGCACATATTCAGCCATTTTAATGAGATCAACTGCTAAACTGATTGACCCTGAAAAACACATTCTATTTTAATCATGTAGTTTGGTTTAAGACTGGCAAAAAAACAAACCAAAACGAAAACCAAAAACCCCAAACCAACTCCCTATCCGTTGCTGTCTTCCTTCTCCTCTGACTTTCAGACATATAGAACATTCCTGAAAGTTTTAGACAATTAATGCTTACCCCATGCTTAAGACAAAATACTTATTCCTCCACCCCCCGACTGGGAATATTGCAAACAGAGATTAACAGCTACTCCCTTTAGGGCTGTCAAGGTGGAGGTGACACTAGCTATTACCTTCTGTCGTAAGAGGTCAGGAGCTCCCTTGACACTTCTGTCAGAGGGACACTAAACCCGCCAGTGTGTGCTGCCTTCTCTTTGGGTAATCCAGTCCTGTATCTCTGATTGGTTGGTGCCACTCAGTGTAGATGCAGTAATGTTGCTATATATGCCGAATTGCTCCTGCTTCAAAGATAATAAAAACTTAAACTGGGCTGTACTCATAAGGATAATCTGATTTGCCTTCTACAAAAATACTTTATTATAAAAATATGCAATATAGTGAATAATAGTTTATTGTAGAAAATATGCAATAAGATCTTTTATTAATCAATTATGAGTAAATATTGTGCTACCTCAGTACTAAAGTTCTATTTAAATTAGAACTTTATTTATGTATTTTTTTTTTTTAAGGCATGAGTGCTCTGTCTGCATGTAGGCCAAAGAGAGCTTCAGATCCCATTACAGATGGTTGTGAGCCACCATGTGGTGGCTGGGAATTGAACTCAGGACCTTTGAAAGAGCAGCTAGTGCTCTTAACCACCAAGTCATCTCTCCAGGCCTTAAATTAGAACTTTTAAGATGTAATTACTATGAAAATTATACAGAGCAACCAGAATCTAGATTTTGCTCTATGGCTGTATTTGACTTTATTCTTTGTGCATATTTTTTATTCAGGATCCCAAGCTGGCCTTGACCTCATAGCAGCTCTTGTGCCTCATCCTAGGAATTAAAAGACAAAATGATGCTTTGTGTTTTGAATATTAAACTTTCACATGACCTCAAACTGGTGGGGAAACATGATAATTATTTTCACCTGCATTTCACGATAGGCACTGTGCTAAGATTTCTGAAATAGAACAGTGAGGAAGTAGTAAACAGATTAAATGTAGTCTATTGGAAGAGAATGAGTGTTGGGGTGAATGAAAGAAGAAAGGTAGATCTGTTGTACCAGGGACAGGGCAGTGTTAGTGATGGAGCTCTACAGCTTACATAGTTGAAGACACAAAGCGGGGAATTTCTATTTAGATTCACACATATTCTATTAAATTCTTCATTTTAGTGACATTGATTCTTTAGATGTGTGATGTTAAGTTGCATTTTTAATACCAAATTTGATGTTTTATTTCCACCATTATTTCAAGCTTTACATGTACTAGGTATTTAAACCACAACCTAAGCTTTTTACTTTTTCAGGTTGCTAACATAGTGATGTGAATTTAGTAAATGGAATTCTATAGTTTCTACTAGGAAAAAAACTTTTGGAATACAAGCGAAATTTTACTGACACTTATTTGAGTTTATTACTGTGAGTTACAATGTTCTGTAAATTCTTTTAGTTCTTTTAGTTTAGGATGCATTAAAACAGGGGAGGGGACTGAGAAAGAGAGGATCATTTATTTGATGACTAACTATGTCCTTTAAAATATTATATTCTAGTTAAAATGCTATGCCAGTCTCCATGTCCAAAACTTTCCATTTAGCGCTCTACTAAAACAACTCTGATGAAATAAATTCTACTTTCGATTTGATTCACTGTGAGCAGGAAGGGCTAGCTTTGTGAACTTTGGGGTGCCAGGGTAATTGCGAATCAATTAGAACAGGGTGACTTTGCTTTTGTTAAATGGCATCCAAGGTGAAATTCAGAGAACGTAGATCAACTGCATGCTTCAGTGAGAGCTACTTAACTCTGTAGACTATAAATTTGTCCCCATAAAGGGACTAGATAGTGGGACAACCAAGATCATCATTCTAGAACACAGTGATTGCTTTACATTTTTAATTAATCATTTTATGAGTTCTATATGATTTCTCTTTCAAGGGTAAGTGACTTCTCAATAATTTTGTAGACATTGTCCTGCATAAATAATAAGAAATATTTTTCTTTTAAATAAGATGTACCCTTAAAGATATTTAAACTTATTTACTTATTCTTTTTTGATTTTATAATATTCAGTTATTTCTGGGTGATACTTTTTCATTAGTTTATATTTTTCATGGTACTGGGCTTCATAAGGACAATTTTATGTAACTTATAAGGCACCTTGAGCATATTTCCTCTACCCTCTTCTATCATCACTTTCATACCCTCTCCCCCCTAAATATTTTCCCCCTACTTTCTTGTCATATGTACATATATTTCCTAAATATTTTAGTAAATTATTAAAAAGGAGGAGTACATGAAGATTTCCTAGTTATAAAGAGCAGGTTGCTTGAGAAGTCTAAGCTGGACATCTTGGAAGACGGTCTACTGTATCACAGAATGAGGAGCAAGCATCACCTAGTGAAGAGCTCAACAGTGGGTCATGATTGAGCACTAGCAGAGGCAAAAGCATTTGAAATTCTATGAGTATCATCTATGAAATAAATGGATGCCACTAGAAAATTGAAGCCATGGAGCAAAACCGAGTTCAGTCAAGTAAGAAGTATCCTCAACTATCTTATGGAATCCCAAAGGAATGCCATTGGAAGTGAAGACATTAAATGGTTTTGGTATGAATAAAGGGCCACCATGTTTGTGTTTAAGCTTGTATCTGTAGCTACAGTGTTTTTACTGTACTGAAGGAGAGAGGTGGAAGAGATTGGTATAGGACTGTAGGATCAATGTTTACCACTGCTGCAATCAACCACAAACTGAGTCGGTTCTCCATACATTTTTTATTGAAATAATGGAAACAAAAAAAAAACAGTATTTATGAGATGACATAGACAGTATACAGTAACAATAGGTATAAACGTAGGGAATATTCTAGGAGTGAAGATGAGAAATACTTGGTAATTGTCTTTAAAAAGAAGGAAGAAAAAGATAATTGCCAAAGGATGGAGAAATATTTATGTTTTTGGTTATGTTGGTTTTCAAAGCATTCTTGTTTGTTAAATATTAATTTACTTTTTTTGGCTCTCATACCCAATATTATCAGGATTCCCTAAGAGTTAGAGCTTAACATCTGTTTTTCAGAATACATGTATCACAAGGCCAGTTGAATCACAAGACTTGTGTAGGCAGCAACAGACCTTCTTCACACGATGCACAGCATAGGCTTTATTAAGCAGCTATCAGTCAAGTGACATTATTCCGTCAGTTCAAGTAAAAATTTTAAGTAGTAGACTTTTAAAAATCCTATAATTTTACTGTAGGTGAAATGATGTATTCTCACAGTATCTCTAAAATATTGTCTTCCCCATTCATCACATAGGAACCCAGTGTGATCGAGACTTATAATTAATTTCATTTGATACTTCATCTTCCTGGATTAGTCTTTGGATAGGTCACTTTTATAATATAAACACAGGTACACAGGAACAATGACAGACGAGTCTTACCTATTCTAGTTTGCACTTGGAAATGCCAGTTTTGGTGTCTACACTCGCCCTTCCTGCTCACTCTTTTCCTCCCCCCCCCCCCCCCCCCCCCCCCCGCCATCTTATTGTGTTATTCTGGTTCTTGGTCTTTAGCTTTTCATTGTGTCTTGACATGCTCTCTGGACTCTTTTTCTTATTTTAGAATGGTATTCTTTCAATATATGCTCAGTGCATTTCAAAGAGCTTATTAATTTATTTAAGTATATGTGATTAGTTAGAGGCACTTGCTATTACAGAAATAACCATTTGTTTTTTTCTTAAAAGGAATTAGGAGAAAATATGACCAGGAAAGCAGTTCTTTGCATTCTCTTTTTTATCCCAATGTGATATTTTTATTAATTCTTTGGGAATTTCATACAATGCACCCCATTACACTCACTTCTTATTCTTCCCTGGTCCACACTCCCATCTGGTGCCCTCCCTCACCCCACCCCCAAGAAAAAGAAAAGAAAAACAACAAGTCAAATTTGTGTTGGCCATATACTTATTGGAGCATGGGCAAAGTCCGTCCCAGTGACTAAACTCTTAAAGAAAACTAGGTTTCCCCAGCACCCTGCCCTTGCGAGAAACCATCAACTGTGAAGAACTACACTTCAGTATCATTATCACAATTCCCTCCACTCCCCCCCACACCCCCACACCCCCCGCCCCCCGGAGCTGAGGACCAAACCAAGGCAAGTGCTCTACCACTGAGCTAAATCCCCAATCCCTCATTATCACAATTTTAAGGGCTCTTTTCAAGAGCTTCCTGTTTAGACTCTTTCTCTTTCTCTCTCTCTCTCTCTCTCTCTCTCTCTCTCTCTCTCTCTCTCTCTCTTTCTTTCTCTTTTGGAGGTGATTAGGGGAGAGGTTGTCACAGAAGGCTTCAGTACCTCTCATTTTCAGTTATGAGTCTGCAGTCATCAATACCACTACAAAAAACTCCTCCTTGCCCACAGCAGACAGGAGCAGCACAGACCTCACACATCAACATGGCCTGCAGGGTAGCATGGAGTGTTGTCATCAACATGGCCTCTGGCAATTCTTTGCATTCTTAACAAAGGGACATGTGCTGTATTCTATAAAGTATATACTGAATAATTTGGTTATTTTATGCAATATAAGTGGATTTGAGCAAGCCAGAAAAATAATTTTCATGGGAAACTGCAGGTAAATAGTCAAATACATTGAATTATATCCATAAGTAAAATTAAGTATAAGTATTTAGAATTTTTAAATACTATAAATACTTGCATTTAGATTCTGTCTTAGTTGCCTATTGCTGTGATAAAAAATGGTCAAAAGAAACTTGGGGAAGAAAGAGTTTATTTAGCTTACAACTCTCAGGTTATACTCTGTCACTGAAGGTAGTCAGGGCAGGAACTCAAGGCGGGAACTTGGAGACAGAAATTGAAGCAGAGATAGGAAACTTGTTTACTAGCTTTCTCCTCCCCATGGCTTTCTCAACGTGTTTTCTTATGCATTCTAGGACCATGTACCCAAGGGTGACACCACCCACATTGAGCTCGGCCTTCCCATATCAATTAACAATAAAGAAAATGCCCTACAGACTTGTCTACGGATCAAATCTCTGGAAGCATTTTCTCAGTTAAGATTCCTTCTTTCCAGATTATCCTAACTGTGTCAAGTTGGCATAAACACTAGACAGTACTCTCATAAATACTTACATATTTTTCTCAGCATAAACTAAGTACACTGGTGAAAACTTGGAGAAATAAAAAAGAAAACGCAAAAAACTTCATGGGTTTTCTAATACCTGAAATTTATTCCTATGATACTAAATAATGCATCAGTAGACATAAATTCTAAGGCCACTGAAATAGTTCAGACGGTAAAGACATTTACTGCCAAGTCTGATGACTTGAGTTCAATCTGAGGGACCCACTTTAGTGGAAGGAGAGAGATGATTTCTTTTTTTTTTTTCTTTTTGGTTTTTCGAGACAGGGTTTCTCTGTGTAGCTTTGTGCCTTTCCTGGAACTCACTTGGTAGCCCAGGCTGGCCTCGAACCCACAGAGGTCAGCGCCTGGCTCTGCCTCCTGAGTGCTGGGATTAAAGGTGTGCGCCACCACTGCCCTGCTAAGAGATGATTTCTTAAAGCTGTCCTCTGATAGCCACATTTATACCTTGTCATGTACATGCCCCCTCCATATACATACAAACACACATATACATATATAATAGATATAACACATAAGTCAGTATGAAAAAAGCATAAATTTCAATAGAAGGAAACTTACATGGAATAATAAGTTTTCAATTTCACAAATTAGCAATAAGTACCAGATAATATCTATTTTAAATCATGTTTGTAGAGGTTACTGATAAATATGTAATTAATTAATATGAAATTAATTCCATATCAACTTCCAAAAATGTTTAAGTAAATGTTGAGTGTGGAGGAAAGAAATATTCAAGTCCTAAATGTTTGTGCCACATTTATCAATAGTGGAAAAAGAATTTTTTTTTTTTTTTTTTTTTTTACTATAAGGTAATTTCTTTATTTCACTTTATTGCATACAAAGAATGCTTCTCCACTTCTGGGCATTTTCGTTTCAGTTAAAGATGTCCAAGCCTAACACATTTCAAATGCACTCGAAAATTTCTTCAAGGCTTAGTAAACATAGAGGAGCACATACTTCCAGACCAGAAGTTTAGACAATTTAAATTTCAACTGAAGCCGGGCGGTGGTGGCGCACGCCTTTAATCCCAGCACTCGGGAGGCAGAGCCAGGCGGATCTCTGAGTTCGAGGCCAGCCTGGGCTACCAAGTGAGTTCCAGGAAAGGCACAAAGCTACACAGAGAAACCCTGTCTCAAAAAACCAAAAAAAAAAAAAAAAAAAAAAAATTTCAACTGAAACCTTTCAACAAGCTAGTCATTTTTTAATACTCCCAGCAAATAGTTTTAACAAAAGAAGTAATTTAAAACTCCATTATATTTATATTATATTTCCATGAGTCATTTGATAAGAACACAGCTTCAAGTCAGGTATTTGGATGGCTTCATATATAACACCAAGTTTTTAACTACATTTTGTTAGCGGTACAAACAAAAATATGCAACAATTGGAAAAAGAATTTTTTATATTCAATTCACACTTTTTGCATTCAGAAATAATTACATTTCTATTCATTATAAATGTGAAAGAATTAAACACTTATGTTCTGAATTTATGTTTATAATCTGTTAGATAAATCTCATAATAGTAGTATTCTACATTATTTGAGGTACATGCTGCCAAATATTTTTTACAGTTTTATAAAAGTTGCAAATAGGTATAAAGTATGACAACATAACAGACTAATTCATGTGAGACTATAAAAATTAGATCCATTCTTTTTATAGCAGGAAGGGGGATTAAGTAGAAACGTGTCTTTTTAGCCTAGGAAACTATATAGTGATGAAGACATATATTTCTAATTGTGTAGCTTGGCTCTGTGTTCAGAAGAACATCAAGCATGTGTCTTTGTCCTGGCCATTTTCATTTTTTTTTTTAAATATGAGTGTCCCGTAAAAGCTTTCAGACACGAGTCTTACGTAGTAAATCAAGTTTACCTGAGTTTGCATTATAAGAGTTTAATCCATGAAAGTGATACTCTATTTGTTTTGTGATATTTGACTCTCTGTTAAATACTTTTAAATGGAGGTTCTTGTCTGGGTGTGTGATTAAGGTCCTTAATATCTAAGAGGATTCACTTGTCATCAATATATTTAGGGATCTTAAAATACTTTTCTGAATGGAGTCACTTCGAAGATTAGTCTGCTCATTGCTCATCTGTACTAGAGCAAAAGTTGGACGATGACAAAGAATCATGGAGAACATATACTTCTCTTTGTTCTAATTCAACTATGAAAAGGCAATGAAATGCAGTAGTTAGAGGAGCAACAAGAGAAGACAGGCATATTTTGTTCTGTTACTATTAGGTAATTTCGATTAACACCACATTAGATTTCCAAGAATTCTTTCATTAGGAAGAATACATTCACTCTAGCCTCACATTCATCCTTAGCATATGGATGTTATAGAGGCAAAGGAGTAACAATTTAAGGTATCTAGGGACAATCTTGGGTTTTCTACAGAACAGAAGTGGTACTGGAGAGACGACTTAGAAGTTAGGCACACATATTCCGTTTTCAGAGGGATTGAGTTATGTTCTCCTGATCTATAGTGGAGAGCTCACGATTATCTGCAGCTCCAGCTTCAGAGGATCCAATGCCCTCTTCTGTTTTCCACAGGCACAGCACTCATATGCATATCTACACACACACACACACACACACACACACACACACACACACACACACACACACCATACCACACACAAACACCACACACACACACCACATCACACATACAGACACACACCATAAATACACCACATCCCACATACACAAACAGCACACACACCATACCACACACCACACACCCACACCCACACACACACACACACACACACACCACACACACACCACATACATACATAGGACACATACACACACACCCCAAAAACACACACATACACACACACACACACACACACACACACACACACACACACACACACACACACATACACACACACCCCACACTTAAAACTAAAACTTAAATCTTTAAAAACAAAAAGAGAAGAAAAAGAACAAGCACATTACTAGCCTGGTTATGAAGATCCTTACATAATAAGGTAAAAAAGGAAATAAATCCACACTAACAAAAAGAATATGAGAGATGATCTAGGAGCTAAGAAAACAAGGGTAGGATTTGGTCTCATGATGTAAACAGATCTGGATTTTGGAAAGCAAAAGTGGAAGGATGAGAAGGGATATTATTTGTTTGAAAAATTCATAGATGCGTACAATGAATTTAATAACACCCACCATCGCTCACTCTCTCCACCTAACTAGATTTCTCCATGTTGCATGATGTAAATATGTGATAGCTTCAGCAACAGTGTCTTTTTAAAAAAGTTACTATTAATGTACTACTTTTTTGTTGAATTTTTTGGTTTTGTCTTCTATCTATCTATCAATCTATCTACATATCTCTATATATCTCTCTCTATCTATCATCTGTCTATCTATCTATCTATCTATCTATCTATCTATCTATCTATCTATCTGTCTGTCTGTCTGTCTGTCTGTCTGTCTGTCTGTCTGTCTGACAACCAAACCACAGTTTCCCTTCCTTCTCCTCACAGTCCTCCCTTCCCTCTGCCCACTCCCCTTTCCACTCTTCCTCTATTTCTATTCAGAGGAGAGCATGGATATCACTTAAATATGACATATCAAGTTGGAGGCTGGAAGAGGCAACCCAGCATGAGGAGTAGGGTCCTAAAAGCCAGCAGGAGTCAGAGACGGCCCCTATTCCCATTATTAGGAATTCCACAAGAAGACCAAGCTACACAACTGTAACCCATGCAGAGTGCCTAGGTCAGTCCCATGCAGGTCCCCTGACTGTTGGTTCAGTCTCTGTGAGCCCCTATGAGGCCAGGTTAGTTGATTCTGTGGCTTTTCTTGTGGGTTCCTTGACGCCTCTGGCTCCTACAGTTCTTACTCCCTCAAGTCTGCAGGATTTCCCAAGCTCCACTTAATGTGTGGCTATGGTTTCTGCATTTGTTTCTATCAGTTGCTGGAGGAAGCCTCTCTGATGACAGCCTCGCCCCCTTCCCTCTGCCCACCTCCATTCCTCTCCTCCTCTATTTCTACTCAGAGGAGGGCAAGCCTCCTATGGATATCACTCAAACGTACCTTATCAAGTTGAAGACTAGAAGAGGCAAGCTCTCCTCTGAGGGGTAAGGCCAGCTTGCCTGCTGTAATAACCAGAGAGGGGTAGGACCAGTCATCCCAGGCCAGTGATGGGCTGGGCTGGCTCAGCACAACATAGTTCCAATGATCCCTGTGCTTAACACTGGCCATGGACATCACCACAGACCTCAGCTGCAGCAGAACCACAGACCCAGACATGGCAGCACCAGCCCCTCAGATCAACATGACCCTGGTAGCAGCGTGACTCCTGGGCATCAGCATGGTCCCACGTGAGTGGCCAGACTCTGAGTGTCCACAGAGCCCTTGGTGGCAACTGGAGCCATGGATAGACACCACCCCAGATCCCATCCTCCACAGGGCCATGGACTCAGACATGGCCCTATGCAGTGGCCTGTGCCCAGACACTGGCTACCCAGATTAGCATGACATGATCCTTGGACAGTGACATGTTCCAAAGTGGCTGACCAGATTCCTGGTCCTCTGCATGGCCCTCAGTAGTAACAGGAGCAGAGGACATCAATTTAGACCCTGGCTGCTATATGACCACAGACCCAGACATGGCTCTCTGCTGGAGCCCTGGTCCAGGTGACACCATGACCCTGGGTGCAGGCCACTTAGACCAAAATGTCCCTAGTGGTAGCATGGCCCTCGGATGCCCTCATGGCCACAAGTTGCCGCTCAGACCCTATGTGGCCTTTGGTGGCAACGTGGACCATGGACATCAATACAGACCCTGAATGTGGTAAGACCACAGACCCATTTATGGTCCTAGGCAGAAGCCTGGGCCCAAATGTCACCGTGGTCATAGGTGGCAGTGGGCCAGGGACATCAACACAGACCCTGGCTATGGCAGAACCACAGATCCAGACATGGTCCTCCGCAGCAGCAGAGGCCAGGTTGTCACCGAGGCCCCAGGTGGCTGTGCAGGCCACCCATATTGGAATTGCCCCTGTGGCAGCGTGGCTGTTGAACACCACTATAGCCCCACCACAGGCCCCTGCGTGGCCCCTAGAGATGACAGGAGCCAAAGACATCAACTCACGCCCCCTCAGTTGCTCCAGGGCTCTAGAGCAAGACCTACCCCTTAGCCATAGCCCAGATCCAGACATCTCACTAGACTCTGGTGACCAGCTGGCCATTCAGGTTAACCCGTTCCTCACCACCCTCACCTCTCCAGATCTGCTTCTCTCCCCGGCCCACAAACCATTCCACCTCTCCTTCTCTTCTACCTCCTCACCCTGTACTCTCTCACCACAATGGTGTCCAACCGCCTAGTGCCAGGGCTTGTGGTTGGGTCACAGGTGGCACTTGGTTGAATACTGCCAGTCCCGGCCATAATGGATGGCACAGTCATGTTGCCTTTCCTCTCTCCCATGCCTGGGCCTAGAGATCTCGGGCAGTACTTGGTATGATGGTGTAACACGAATCTCAAAAGGTCTTATTAATGAAAAACCTGGAGCCAGATATTGGGATGAAAACTGAAAGATCAGAGAAGCACTAAGAAGCCAACCATGTTCTTACTACTAAGAAATCCTCAGCCAAAGAGAAGTCTACTTCCTGTATACTCATGCCTATATCCTTTCTGTGCCCTGCAATCTTACTTCCTCTCTCTGCCCAGCTATATCACTTCCTCTTTCTGTCCAGCTCTATCACGATGGTACTTGACTGGGGGGCTCCAGGTGAGCTCCTGGCTGATTTTGGCCCCCACAGACCCAAAAGGTGGTGGTGGTGGTGGTGGTGGTGGTGGTGGCACCATCTGTGTCCATTGCTGATTCAGGCCAATTTCAGTTTTCTTAACTGACTTGTTCTGGCCTTCCAGAGGTATCCAAAGTTGCTGGGAGAGTTCATGTCTGCAATAACCATACGTTGTCTATCAGAATTTAACAGCACCCCTCCACACCATCGGGTTCACTTTGCCACTGTCTTGTGGTGTTCTTAGAACCTTGGAGGGAGGCAGGGGTTGATGAAGATGTTCAGTCTTTTGCTGCACATTCACAACTACTTATTCTCAAAACTTTGAAGGGTATGACTCCTGTATTTCACCATTTACCAGTGCAGGAAGAAGCTTTTCTGACCAAGACTAAGAGCAGCAAAAATCTATCAACAGAAGCATATTTTTCTTTACTTTGTCATATCAAAAATGATATCTTAATAATCCCTATGACTTACTTCACCTTCACCCAAAAAGTTGTCTGTTGCTGTCTACACTGTGTTAGTTTAAATTCTCCTTCAATGCTTTTCTTTCTCAATGGTCAGATTACATATCTGGAAATTTCTATAACTACACTTCTTCTGTTGAGTATGAGGGCATGCAAGATAGTAGCTAAGAATTCCTACAAACTGGATAGATTTAATTGGAGTCATTGCTCTGCCAGCTACTCGTTTTGTGATCCTGGGTGAGTAATCTCAGTTTTCTCAGGTGTGGAATTGAGGATACTTTAGGGCCGATCTCAGAGTTGTTATGGGAATTCACGTAGAAAAAGGGCACAACTGTTCAGTTCCAGGGCTAGTACTACAGTTGAACGTTATAGTGCATGAATTGTTTTGTTATATGATGGTTTGACATGCCACTTAACCACATGCCACAGCTTATTCTTATGAACAGAAATGTTTGCCAGTCTGTAACACTGTCTTGGCCTTGGCTCAGGGCTTATACTTGTCATCAAAGTATAGCTAAACGTGTCTACAGACGAGCATAAGAGAAACAAAAACTACCTTGTATTAGGAGACACTTCTCACCGTCTTGGGCTTTACTACAAATACAAAGTCAAAGACATTTGATTTCTCCAAATCATTATCTAAAGAGCATAAGTGTTCAGATAAGCATGTCATGATAGTTATACATTATTCAATAAGAACAGCCTTTTGACCTTGAATATAATCATTTTAAACATATAGCTATGCCCTCTGGTAGAATATAGAGAACTGAACATTTGAGGTAGAAAATGATTGTAAGATTCATTGTTCTACAACACACAAAGACTGAAACAGAATAAATTGAAATGTCTTGATATATTATGCCCAAAAGACACATCATGGTAGTTTATCAGTTAAAGGAAGAAGGTTCTTTGGGGGTGCTGTAAATAATATTTACGATTGTAAAAATGATGAATTTCTTTGTATAATATAGGTACAGTTGCTATCATGCATGGAATGTGGTTGGTGTGCCAGACACCATGTAAAGTACTTCATCAATAATCTTAATGAAATTAAATCCTCCCAGGAAAATTTATAAGAAAATTATTATGATCAGGTGTTTCATGTCTAGTATCTATCAATAAATACTTGTTTCTTGGATGAGAAAAATGTGGTTCAATAAGTTGTCTAGTAGGGGTAAGAAGTAGTAGTCTTCTAACACAACTTCTTATTCTCAAATCCCAAGCTCTTTTATCCTTACTGATTTCTGTCTCAACTGTATCGTCAAGAGAATATGAACACTGAATCTTGCAAGGATCAGTGTGTTGACTCTGTGCTGACTCATGTTTATTCATAAACAATTAAGATGTGGAAAGCATTTATGTTACTTGTATGTGTATGTCCTCAGGGCTTATACCATTTGGTAGTGAATAACCCATTGGTATGCTCTTGTGTCTCCACCTGGTGATATTTTTCTGTGAAAATTTAGAAACATAGAAAGTGGGGTCTACCTGCAGAAGTAGATACATGGGGGAGGTTTGGGGGATTAATTGTATCTTCTACCTTAGTTTTTGGGCTGTCAGTTCCTGTGATCTTAGAAGTGAAAGAAAGCTTGTGAAACATTCTTCTGCTGTTGAGATATTCTGCCCCAGTGCACTGAGCCATTCAAACACCTCTGAAACAATGAATCAAAATGCATCGTCACCACTTAAATTGTTCTGTCAGGTGCTCTGTCCCAGTGTCTTAAAAGTCTGGATTGTTCTAAAAAACAAAAATAGTACCAAGAGTGAAGCTGTCCTGACTAGACCTGACTGTGGGATTCTTAGGCTTCTGGACTAGTTTTGAGAAGAATTTGAAAGAATGTAGAGATGTGAGTTAGAAAAGCCCTGGAATGCTATAAATAGAGCTTAACAGGAAATTCGAATGAGAGATCAGAGGGCTGGACTGTTAATAGAATGTAGACAACAGGCTAGGCAGACGAGCTCTCTTGGGCACCAGACTAGAGGCCATTCGTGTTACTTTGGCAAAATATCTCTCTGTGTTCTGTTTGGGCCTTGAAATTCTGAATGAGGTTAAGTTTAAAAATAATAAACTAACTAATTTACCAGAGGAGATTTCAAGACAGCTTAGCATTCATGCTATGGCATGGCTATTCTTGACTGCTAAGTTTATAAAGAGAAGAAACACTCGAAAAACTGAAGTTCAGCCAGAAAGTATCTCATTAAAGTTGTATACCAGCGCCGGGCGGTGGTGGCGCACGCCTTTAATCCCAGCACTCGGGAGGCAGAACCAGGCGGATCTCTGTGAGTTCGAGGCCAGCCTGGGCTACCAAGTGGGTCCTAGGAAAGGCGCAAAGCTACACAGAGAAACCCTGTCTCGAAAAAAAAAAAAAAAAAAAAGTTGTATACCAGTAAGGTACAGTGGGTACAGAGATGAATGCCTCTGAAAAGGAAAGAGGTTTTGAATGGAGAAGATATGAAATATGACCTAATGGCGTCTTAAGAAACCAGCTATACCTCACTCATAGGGTCCAGAGTATAAAGTTCTAAGCCCATTTGAAAGAATTTCTCTTTTAAAGGAAGAAGTCTTTGGTTTCCTGTTCACATAAGATAGATTAAGGAGTTGTTTTCTCAGGTTCAACTACCTAGAAAACCAAAGACTGTGGCAGCTACAGTCTGAGGGGCTCAAATCAAACTTTGATGATGGCCACATGAGGCTGATTTGTGGTTCTACACAAATGAAGAGCTTTTGAGCCATGGAGACTTCCATCATAGTTTCAAAGAAGGAAGGCCTTGGAGGCCAGGTAATACGTGTCAGGGTCAGGATTCCTATAGGTAGGCCCTAAGAAGGTGAAGTGTGGAACTGCGAAGGTAATACCTTCGTTACACTGGAGATGCCGTGATGTTGGAATTGCCAAGAATGTGGAATGTCTACTAAGGAAAGTTACAGGGGGAAGAAAAGTGATTCAGTCTGGGGCTAGACCATGTAATTTGCAAACAGCAAAGAAGCAGGCGTGGGGTTTCTCAAGTCTGTTGGGACTTATGTCATGAGGCCAATTATCTGGAATGCCAGCCATGGAGTTACAGAATTTAATGTTTTCCCTGCAGTGTTTCAGTCTTGCCTTGGTCTCATTCTTCCTTTGTAAGCTACTGGTCTTCTCTTCAGAATTGGAAAGTTTGTTACATGTTATTGTATGTTGAAAGTATATTGTATATTGTTTTTACTTTTATTTTTTATGATCTTATAGCTGGAGACCAGACACTTAAAGCATAAGCCTATGGGGAATGTTTCATATTTCAACCCTAAGAAATACATTATAATCAAATACATTCAGAGAGAAAACAAAATTTTCTTAATAATTATTTTTGAACAATGTTAAAATTTGGGTACTTTTTAAAATGGACAAAATGTATTTTCAATAATGAGATAACCATTAGGTATTGGAGGCCAGAGGGAGAATCTTACAGATCTATGTTAAATTGTCACAACAGGCTCATAGTTTGAATACTTGATTCTTGGCTGATGGCACTATTTTAGTTGTTTCTGGGGACTTGAAGTGGTGTGACCTACCTAGAGGAGGAAGAAGTTACCAGAAGTTGGTTTGTGGCAGTATTTTATGCCTGGACCTTTCCTATATCTCAGTCCCTGCATCCAATCCACCAAGAACTGAAGAACAATTCCCCTACATGTTCTACATTCCAGGATGTTGTGCCAAAGTGTGTGAGGCCAAGCAAGCATGAAACGAATCATCAAAATCATTGACCAAAATAAATGTTTTCTCCATTAAGTTTTCTGTCAGGTCACAGCAGCAGAAAACCAACAGGAAAGTATACTTCCAGGGAGACTAAAATAGAGAAATTACTTTCTAAAATTAAAATTCAAAAGCATTTACTATGACTTGTATGTTACACTATTCTTTCTGGTACTTATCCTATGAACTCTGGAAATGTGGTTCAAATATCCTCAAGTGTCTTTTAACGCTGGTAGTAGGTTGTTTTGGCCATTACTGTTTTTGTATTATGTCTTAACAGATATGATAATTCCATCTTTTAAAATTTTGTTCAATATTTCTTTTGATGTTTGCACTTCCATATGAATGTTAAGGTTGACTTTTTATAGTTCTGTGATGAATGTCCTTGGCATTTTGGTGGAAATTACATTGAATCTATAAATCTCATTGGTAGAATGACTATCAGAACAGTATTAATTCTCCCATTTCATAATTATGGACAGTCTTTCCATGGCTTTGGTGTCTTTGTCAATTCCTTTCTTGAATTTTTGTAGTATTCATTGTACTGGTCATACACTTCTTTGGTTAAACTTATTTACTTATTTATGTATCAATGCATTTAAAAATGACTAGTGTATAATAACTATAATGATAAATTTCATTGGAAAATTTCATGAATGCATTTAGAATGCTTTGATCATATCTACACTCTCATCATTTATACCCTTTCCCTTCCCAATTTCACTCGTCTCCTCTTATCTAGACTTCTGCTTTCATGTTCCCATTCTTCTCCTGTAGTGTTCCAATTTTCTCCCCCTCTTTGTCTTTTTAATTCTATATATGAAAGAAAGTATTCAAACTACTTTATTATGATTCTGGTTTATTTTAATAAAACAGTGATCTCCATTTTGTGTTTTCTTTGCAGATGGCATGATTTCATTTTTCCATAGGGCTGAATAAAATATCATTATTTTATTTTATTATGTATTACATATTTTATTATGTATTACACTTTTTATTCATTTTTGGGTACCAGACCTGACTCTATAACTTGGTAATTGTGAATAATTATACAAAAAACATGGTATGTAAGTATCTCCAATGAATGCTGTTTTGGATTCCTTTGGTTACATACTCAGGACTGCTACAGATTTTATGGTAGACCTATCTTTAATTATTTAAGGGTCCTTAGTACTGATTTATGTATTGACTAAACTGTTTTATTATCACTAGTATAGAAGGACTCATTTTTCCATGCCTCTTTACCAGCATTGATTATTTTTATTTTCTTGATGATAATCAATGACTGGGGTCAGGTGGAATCTCAAAGTATTTTGATTTACACTTTTCTGAAAGTGAAAAAATACCCACTTAGTCTTTGTCCATTTATTGATTAGGTTACTATTCCTTTAGGATTTCTTTTAGTTTCTTTATCTATTCTTGGTAATAATTTTTTTTCAGATGACTGACAAATATTTTCTCACATTTCTTAGGTTTCCTTCTCATTCTGCTGATATTTTTCCTTTGTTGTACAGAAACATTTTAATTTTATTCAATGGAATTTGTTGATTCTTCCTATTATTTCCTGAGCTACCCACTTCTACTCAGAACTTTCTTAACTAAGTACATGATATACCGTAAGCATCATATATATTTTATATATGTACATATATAATATAGATGCAAACTCATACACATATCACATATACACAATGGAATATTATTCTTCCATCCAGAAGAATGAAATTTTGTCAGTTGCAACAAAACAGATAATAATAGAGGACACTGTTAAGTGAAACAAGCAGATTTAGAGCCATATATTGAATGTTTTATTGAGAGTGTAATATAAAACAGTGATTAATAGAGGCAGGAGGGGTGAAGGTGTCGGAGAGTTTACACAATATACACTAAAACAGAGTTAGACAGAAAGAGTACATTTCTGTGTTCTACAGCATGCTGAATGACTGTGCTTCCCAGTGAGCTAATATTTTATGAAGACCTAAAGGGCTTCTCAAGAGCTCCAAACATAAATATGAAGCACAAGCAAAGTATAATCTTCTTTATTTGATTGGTGGATACCAGCTGTATACACAGGCTGAAATTTTATACTACACTCCCATTCACATGTACAATTAATTTATCTAATAGAAAGTAACACAATTTGTAATTTCTTCTTCTATGGCTGCCACTAAAATGGCAGTATTTAAGACACAGAAAAGATTGAAAGAATATAAATATTAATTTAGGAGACAAATTGCTTAGTGCGGAGTCCAACAAACTTTAAATATAAGTAGTGAGGAAAATTTTAGAAGGCATCATATTATTTAAGATACTTAGTCTCATTATTTGTATTTATACCTTTAAAGACTGAAATCCAAGAAGTTATGATTAACATACTCAATATGATTCATTTTATCTTTATCTTATTTAACTAATGCAGAAAAGATTATATTTGTCCAAAGAAACATTTTCTTCAATAAACATTTTTTATCAATCTTCTTTAAAATATTTTATTTTTAATTACCCCCTGACATTTGTGTGTGTGTGTGCACGCGCGCGCACCTGTCTTTGTGTTCACAGAGGCTAAAAGATGGCATTAGTGTGGGTCTGGAGTTATTGGCAGTTATAAACTGTCTGATATGGGTACTGAAAATAGATCTCAGGACTTCTATGAGTAATAGGTACTCTTAAACTATGTGGCATCTTTCCATCCCTATAAATTCTTATTTTGACTGAGACATCATTTTAGTAATTTTGTGAATATGGATGTACAGATCTTAGAGTTCATACACAGGGATTACTGTCATGCAATATTCATTACTGGGTGTTATGAGCTGAATAAACATAGTACCTTCTTCATCATATTTTGAGTAGGTAAATTTCCCAGTATGCTGTCAGTTTCTAGACACACTACAAATAATTTCTCATCATATTTAATATTTATGATATCACTCTAATTCTGTAGGCTTCTAAAAACATAAATTTTGTTTATTATTTTACAGCATTTTCTCAACTACTACTCATTAAGGAAATACAAAGATTATTGAAGAAATGTAACACGGTAGCATTTGAAGATTAAACTAGCTATTGGTTCTGGTGTAGATGGGAAATTTCCTATCTAATAGTTTGTTGCCGTCTAGTGGTAAATCACAAAATGCTCTAAGTAGATTATCAGTTTCTACTGATTCCAAGAGAAAGAGAAACTATGTTTATAGATTTCACAGAAAGATGACTTTTCCTCTATCTTTTTAATCCCAACAAATGCTGTTTATATCATCCTTAGAAAATGTCAGCAGTAATAAAAACCGAACTTTTTGACTATCTGATTAGTGAATGAGCTCAAGGTATCTAGCATAAGCTGAATGGACCATGTATATCATATTTAACCCACTTAAAGAGAAGGCAATTTCATGATGCAGAAGAGGTATTTTCTGACATAGTGCCTCTCAATACAACCCTGACTAGTGTGGCATATTCTCTAGATCAGACTGACCTTGAACTTTGTGGAATCCGCTTGTCTCATCTTTCCAAGGGCCAGGATTTCAGACGTGAACTACCACACACAATGACATTGAGGAGTCTTGCAAATCACACATGCAATATTTTCTTTATAAATTAATACTTCTATAAAATTCCAAGTTGCAATTATATGGCATTAAACTAGTATTTCTATTTGAAGTAGAATACATGCATTTTAGACAAAAAGTTTCTAATGTAAATAATTTCTTACAGCTTTTAATTGGCTTGGGGGGAAGGCATGTACCTTTCTTACATATAACGTTAGGACTTTCGAGCTAATAGCAATGAAGGAAATCCTGAAATACAGTGGAAAATTGAAGATGAGCTGGAATGATTTTAGTTGAGGTTTAATTAAGATAAGCTGGTCTTCATTTGGTTCTTTATGGGAGTTATCTGTGAGTTACACTGATACTTTCTACCCTACCCTGAAATTTGGACATGATTTGTGTGTATGATGCTAGTGTGTAGAAGCTGCCTGGCTCCAGGCCTGACTCTGCAGTCAATGTTTCCCAGAGCAGCAACTACTAGGAATTGTAAAACATTCAGCTCTTGTCTTTCTGCTGCGCCTGGCTGGAATTTCCAACTCTTGAGTGGTGATGCAAGAACTCTAAAGATTTGTAGGTTTGGATGAAACCCAGTGAAATCAGATACATATTCACAATTTATTCTAATTTATATGACCATTCTTTACCTAATCTCACTTAAGGATCGTGAAATCTTTTTAACAGCTAATTTGAAAAGATTATAATTATTCTTATGGTTGTAGATGGAAAACGTTACCACATTGAAACAGATATGTTTACCAAATTAAATGGTTTCTTGATTTTACTACTATATCAAAATATGGCTGAGGACAGTATTTTATAATGTTCATCTATAAAGAAGTTTCAGAAAATAGTTTTTTTTTTAAATTTACCTAAAATTACTGCAGAGAAATTAAATTTGGAAAGCTTCCTGTTTGGCAATTAACAATAATATGCTTTTAAGTATTCAAAACAGATTCTTGTCAAATATATTTCGGCTTCCCAGTTTTAAATGGAAATGGTCTCCCCTTCCCCATGAGGTCTCTAAAAATGGAGATTCCACAATACAACCACATGAGCTTTTCTTGAGTGATGGACAGAACAATGAGTGTAGGCAAGACTGAAACCTCCAGCGACTTTACTGTGTAGCTACTATTGGCTACAACCAGCAGCCTACATGTGAGATCTTATAAAGTGACCTAAACACTAACCAGACATGCTAGTTCTTTTTAATACGCTCTGAGAGAATATGTTTCAAGGAAATTTGCTGCTTGGAGAAAAGCCATTTTCCCTGCAGCTTGTAGGGCTGCAGTCTCTCTTTGCTCACAGAAGCAGTGCTGATACTAGTCAGGTGTACCACTCCTCCGAGTCACAGCGCAAACTAAATTAACATGTCCCGGACAACGAAGTGTTTTATGTGTATTTATTTCTAGCCTGAAAATGTTGTATAAATGAAGTATAGATTAGTTGGATATAATACTGAAGACAGAACGGGGCTCTGTGCTTTCCTCCTCATGAGGCCGCGGGGAATAGACTGTTGAATGAGTCAGGGAGCTGCCGTGTTTTATGGCAATGATCTAGAAATACTAATTTCAACAGTGAGCAAAATAAGACAGCTAACATTTTAAGATATTGTTCTTCTGGCCAATGCTTTTCAGAGAGTTTACCACATAAGAGTAGAAGCTATCTAGATGTTTTGAAATAAAATTTATTACCATCGTAATCAAATGAAAATGTCTGTGACCTACATGTATGAAATTCTCAAATTTTAAATAAAATATGATTAATGATATTGCCTTCAAAGAATAATTTGTAGTTCCTAAAACACTAACTCAGTTCACAAAAATGTCCAAGGGTCAGAAGAAATCACATTTGTGAACTTGAGAAAATTTTAATGGTAATTAACATCACCTAGTTTCCCACTGGGGAACACTATATAACACTTCTTTCAAAATATGCAAAATATAACCAGCATAATGCCTGACGACAATTTAAACATGTATTCATTTATCCATAGATAAGTGCAGTTCTCATTCTCTTTGCAACAGATGGAGACCACTACAGAAAACAACACCTGAACAAAATAAGAGTAGGGGAATTTAATTCCAACAGCTATATCTACAACATGAATCCTGAATCTAAGGATCAGGAATCATGGTGGGAGAGGAGGCAGAAAGATTTGAAGACCAAGTGCTACAGGAAGTTTGCTGTGAGATTTTCTGTCCAAAATGTGAGAAGCTTCATCTTTGAAGTCTCATCAACAAAGTTGTCTGAACATAACCTGAACAAGGACAACAATAGATGTACTAAGGTAGAAGAGGAAGAGCTCAGGAGACCTCAACTCTAGACAAAGAACTACAGCCAGCTAAGGAATACGGAGAGTTGGAGAAATAGTCTTCTCTGGGGAAGAGCACACCAGTTGATTATCCAATACCAAATGGTCAGCTATGAAAACATACATACCAGAAAGAAATAATGATATTATATATATTATATTTATATATTTTATATTTTATGCTATATAAATATGTTTCCATAATTAAAGAAAAAGAGGCCATGATTTTGAAAGAGAGTGAGGGGAGGATGTATACTGGAAAGCTAGGAGGGAGAAAAGGGGAAGGTAAGCGATATAGTTATAATAATCTCAAAAACTGTTAAAAGAAGGATCTGAGGTGAAGACATCAGTTAACATTCCCAATTAAACTCTGCTCCTCACGAAGCTTCCAAACAGAGGTCGTTCATTCCTTAGATGATTTTGTCTTCTGGGACCATTCCTCAGTGCTCCTTTCCTTCATTCCGTCCTGCCATTCCTAGATGGCTGATATTTTATTATCATCAACAACGTATATTTATGCATGGTCTATACAATTATTCTCCCAGATCCAGAATTTTTTTTTGTCTTTTAAAGAACTCAAGATAAATCATTGTTATTTGAAGAGGTAAATGGCACATGACCAAAAGCATTTTCCTTCTATTTAAAACTTGGGTAATAGGGAAGATACCTAAGACATTGGCATGACCAAAAGCATTTTCCTTCTATTTAAAACTTGGGTAATAGGGAAGATACCTAAGACATTGGCATGCATGAGTCATGTATGCATAGTTAGCATTTTCTTCTGTATCATGATCTTGACTTCATTTTTTTAAAATCTTTGAAATTTTTCAGACATGCTCCCCATCTTAACTCTTAGAACACTCATTCAGTTACTTCTTTCATTATTTCTGGACCACGTGAGCTCCTCCATGCTATTTCTTTTCATTACTGAGAGCTCAGAACTCTTGTTCTAGATACCATTTTCTCACTCACCAAGTTTACATCTGGCCATGTTGTCTAATATTTGGGTTCTAATCAGTTACTAGTGTGATTTATTCCAAATATCTATTTTTGTTCCCTTTTTTATATATACACCATTATTTCACACAAAAGCAATAAAATCAGAATTTAGTAAATGAGGCCTTAAGGATGACTAAGGAAATCATTAGAATACCAGACACAAGACAGTCAATGGTGTGTAGCTGGAGAATTTCTCTCCAGCTCCCTCTAAGTCCTGCCAGTCCCAGAACCCACTTATAAAATAAGCACACAGACCCTTACATTATTTAAACTGCTTGGCCATTAGCTCAGGTCTATCATTGTCTAGCTCTTACTCTTATATTTAGTTCATTTCTATTAATCTTTACTTTGCCACGTGGCTCGTGGCTTACCGGTACTTTACATCTTCCTTGTCCTGGTGGTGGCTCCAGGCGGTCCCTCCTTTCCTTCCTCCTTCCTCAATTCTCCTCTCTGTTAGTCCTGCCTATACTTCCTGTCTGGCTATTGGCAATCAGTGTTTATTTATATAGAGTGATATCTGTATGTCAAATGTGTTGCTGATTGGTCAATAAATAAATCACTGATTGGTCAGTGGCCAGGCAGGAAGTATAGGCGGGACAAGGAGGAGAAAAAACTGGGAAGTGGAAGGCTGAGTCAGAGAGACACTGCCAGCCGCCATGATGACAAACAGCATGTGAAGATGCTGGTAAGCCACGAGCCATGTGGCAAGGTATAGATTAATAGAAATGGATTAATTTAAGCTATAAGAACAATTAGCAAGAAGCCTGCCACGGCCATACAGTTTGTAACCAATATAAGTCTCTGTATTTACTTGGTTTCCACATTGAATGTTGCTGTGGGATGTTCTGTATGGCAAATGTGTTGCTGATTAGTCAATAAATAAAACACTGATTGGCCATTGGCTAGGCAGGAAGTATAGGTGGGACAAGGAGGAGAAAAAACTGGGAAGTGGAAGGCTGAGTCAGAGAGACACTGCCAGCCGCCATGATGACAAACAGCATGTGAAGATGCAGGTAAGCCACGAGCCATGTGGCAAGGTATAGATTAATAGAAATGGATTAATTTAAGCTATAAGAACAATTAGCAAGAAGCCTGCCACGGCCATACAGTTTGTAACCAATATAAGTCTCTGTATTTACTTGGTCAGGTCTGAGAGGCTGTGGGACTGGTGGGTGAGAGAGATTTGTCCTGACTGTGGGCCAGGCAGAAAAACTCAAGCAATAATTTTGTTTTTTATTTCATGTGGATGAGTGTTTTACCTGCAGGTATGTATACACGGTAGGTGCCAGGTGCCTGTGGAAGCCAGAAGAGGTTGTTGGATTCCTTGGAACTGGAGTTACAGAAGGTTGTGAACCACTATGTGGGTGCTGAGAATTGAACCTATGTTATCTAAAAGAGCAGCAAATACTCTTAACTGCTGAGCCATCTCTCCAGTTTGGTGTGAAGATTTTAAATCATGTGAACAGTTTTTTGCCTTGACAAGAGATTTTTCAGGACTCACAGATTGCATTTGTGGATTCCCAAGAAAGTATTTCTTCAAGTTTATCTATGTATGCATGTAGAATCCAGTACAATTGTGATTCAGTGGGCATCAACTACTGCCTGACTTGGTGAGAGAACTTGGCACAGCCTATATCATGCTGTCTTTTCAGGCATATATAATGCAAGACTGAATTCCCATATTCAGCTCCAAGAGAGATATTCATGAAATTGCAAGGATTACGGTAAAGCCACAAAGAATACAGCATTAAGTTAGAGATGAAAGAAATATATGTCCAAGGGAAATTCAGTCAGAAAGCAGATCAGCCTTTGAGAAAGACCATATGGGCTGCTACTCTGAAGTCATAGAACTATATATGGTTGGGGCTGTTGAAGCTCTTTGAGCTCACATCAGGACATCACATTTCTCAGATGTTTTCCATTGTGCTGCTGGGTTTAATGTTTGCCCTGATGAGTTTTAATCTGTATTTGGTAAGATCATTTCTTATTATTCTCCTATTTTCCCCCATGGGATGGGAATGCTAATTTGTTTCAGGGATTTTGCAAGTTTTAATTATTTTCTTATTTTTTTTAATTCTTACACAATATATTTTGATAATATTTCCCTGTCCCAAACTCCTTCCAGATCTTCCCCTATGCAATCTCCATCCAACTTTATGTTCTTCCCCTGAATAAACCAACAAAAGTGGAAGTTAAAACATATAAAATAAAACAAAACCAATAATACCAAAAGTGCCACAAAAAAAAACCAAAATGAAACAAAAATAATGTAAAAAAATCCATTGAGTCTGTTTTTGGTTCACCACCTACTCCCTGCCATGGGGCTTGGCCTGGAGTGCAGTTGGTACATCTAGGTACACCACTCCATTAGAGAAAACTTAATTTTACTTTGCAAGTGAGTATCATTTGAATTGATCTACCTCAAGACCCAGGATAATTGCTCAACTTTGTTCATAGCAGTTTTATTCATAATAGTCAGAAACTAGAAACAACCTAGACGTCCCTCAACCAAAGAATAGATAAAGAAAATAGGGTACGTTTACATGGTGGGATATTATTCAGCAGTTAAAAAAATGTCATCATGAAATTTGCAGGCAAGTGGATGGAACTAGAAAAAAAAATCATCAGTAGAGATGAAGCTTCTAGTAAGGCATCAGCTCAACTTTTCTGTGTTTGATGATGTGTTTTAAGTGTTGTCTTCAGCAGTAGAACCTTACCGTCAGATTGTGGAGAGGAATCGATAGCCTTGGCCATAGACTGTGGTGTTTGAAGGTTCCTCGGGACTCTTTTAACCAAAACTCAACAAGATATAACCCATTTCTGGCCCTGGAGATTTTACTTGGTAGTATGCGATGTCTTGTTGAGGCATTGTCTCACCCATTATATGGTGATTCTATTTAGATTTTATATATATATATATATATATATATATATATATATATATGTGTGTGTGTGTGTGTATATATATGTATGTATATATATATATATATATGTGTCTACAGTAGTACTTTCTCATATGATTTTTTAAATAGGTCTTTAATGTTAATTATCTTTCCTCATTCCATCCTTTACCCTTCTCTCCTATTTTTCTCTACTACATGCCCCCATTTTAGTTTCCCCCTTTATCTCTCTGTAATACTATATTCTAACTCCCCTTCCTTGGCGTGGCCTCTCCTACCTCCTGGTCCATTACCAGGTATCTAAATACTGTGGTTATTCATATTGTAACACAATATCAATGGCTTAAAAGCTAATAGCCAAATATGAAAGAAAAAAATGTAGTATTTTACTTTTTGTGGCTGGGATACCTCACTCAGTATAATTGTTTCTAGATCAATCTATTACCAGCAACTTTCATTTTTTTTAACAGGTGAATAATATTCCACCATGTAAATGTACCAAATTTTCACTATATATTTATCAGTAGACTTCTAGGATATTTCCAATTTTTGCCTACTCTGAACAGAGCAGTAATTAACACATATGAACCATTATCTCTGCAGTAGGATAGAGTCCTTTGTCTGTATGCCCTAGAGTAGTGCCTTATTTATGGTTACTGTGGTGGTTTGAAAGAAAATGGCCCCCAGAGGGAGTGGAACTATTAGGAGGTATGGCTTTGTTGGAGTGAGTGTGGCCTTGTTGGAGGAAGTGTGTCACTGTGGGAGTGGCCTTGAGGTCTCATGTATGCTCAAGCTACACCCAGTGTCTCAGTTCACTTACTATTGCCTGCAAGTCAAGATGTAGGACTCTCAGCTACCTCTCCAGCACCATATCTGCCTGCACACTGCCATGTCCCACTATGATGATAATGCTAAACCTCTGAAACTGTAA
The DNA here is from genome assembly GCF_007827085.1 of Peromyscus californicus insignis. Lineage (NCBI taxonomy): Eukaryota > Metazoa > Chordata > Mammalia > Rodentia > Cricetidae > Peromyscus > Peromyscus californicus. Next base: position 45,652,890 of record NW_026294480.1, on the reverse strand, counting down.
GCTACCATCTCAATCAAATGTTTTCCTTTGTAAGAGCTGCTGTGGTCATGGTGTCTCTTCACAGCGATAGAAACCCTGACTAAGATAGTTACTATTGCTGTGATAAAATACCATGACCAAAAGCAAATTTGGGAAAAAATAATTTATTTGTCTTACATTTCCATATTGCTGTTCATCACTGGAGAAAGTCAGGACAGAAACTCAACCAGGAAAGGAATCCGGAGGTAGGAGCTGATGCAGAAGCCACAGAGGAATGCTGCTTGTTCAGCCTGCTTACTTATAATACCCAGGACCACCAGCACAGGGATGGTACTACCAACAGTGGACTGGGCCCTTCCCCCTCAATCACCAATTAACAAAATACCCTAGAGGCTTGCATGTAACCCAATTTTATAGAGGCATATTTTTAATTGAGGTTGCCTTCTCTCTGAAGACCATACCTTGTGTCAAGTTGACATAAATCTAGGCAGTGCAAGTAGCACAGCTGGATCTTAAGGTGAATTCCAGGTTCCCGAGGAACTTCCACACTGGTTTCTGCAGTGGGTGTTCCAGTTTGCAGTTCTACCAGCAATAAATAAGTGTTATTCTTTCTCTGCATCCTTACAAACATGTTTTTCATCTCTTTAATTTGTCTTGGCTATTATGATTGAAATAAGATAAAATATCACAGTAATTTTAATTTCTATTTCCTTGAGGGCTCAGGATATTGGCTTTTCTTTAAGTGTTTCTATTTTTTCTTCTATTGAAAATAGATATTTTTTACATATATTCTGATTGAAGTTTTCCCTCCCTCTACTCCTCCCAGTTTCTTCTCCCCACCCCTCCCTTGCTCTCCAGATCCATTCTTTTTCTGTCTCCCTTTAGAAAACAAACATGTTCCTAAGAACCTATAATAAATATAATAATAAAAGGTAATAAATAATACAAAAACTAATATATCCAAATAGGACAAAACAACAACAACAAACAGAAAGTAAAAATCCAAGAAAAGGCACTTGAAACAGATGCAGAAACCCACTCATTTGCACTTTTAGGAATCCCATAAAAACATAAAACCAGAAGCCATATAATATATATGCAAAGGAGCTGTAGGGTTTAAAAAAATTAAAAATATGTAAAATTTAAAAACAAACAAACAAACAAACAAAACGCCCTGACATGACATTATGAGACAAGGAAACTTTAAAACAGAACTCATTTTCTGTTGGCCATATGATGCTGGGCATGCAGTCTACCCTAAAAATAGTTTGTTTCTCCCCTGGAGAACACTACATTTTCATTTGCAAGTGGTTATTGATTGGAGATAGTGTCTGAGTTAGGGATGTGGGCATGTGTCCACTACTCCTTTCAGTTCTAGGACCCCATCTGATGCAGAGCCCTGTCCAGGCCCTGTGCATGCTGCCTCAGTCTCTATGAGTTCCTATGTGTGTTGGTCCTGTTGTATTTAGAAGGCCTTGTTTCCTTGGTGCCCTCTACCCACTCTGTCTCTCACATTCTTTCTGATTCTCCTTCTTTAGGATTCTCCAAACCCAGAGGGGAGGAAATCGATGGAGACATCCTATTTAGAACTGAGTGTTACAATGTCTTTCATTTTCTGTATGACATATGATTGTGAGTTTCCGTATTTGTGTTCATCTTTTGCAAAAGAAAGCTCCTCTTATGATGACTGAGTAAGACACTGATAAATAAGTACAGCAGAATATCATCTGTTACCAGATTCCTTTAATAGTATTTGATTTTACCTTAAGCATTATGCTATCTTGTCTAAGGTTCTTGGTAACCAAGGAAGCTTCAGATATGAGTTCCATCTAATGGAGTCAATCTTTAGTCAAATCAGACATTGGTTGGCTACTCTCACAAACTTTGTGACATCATTGCAGTAGCGTATCTTGTAGGTCAAAGGGTTTTTGAATGGGTTTGTGTTTGTGTTTTTCCATTGGTACCATGCAGAATAACTTCTATACCATTGACCCTAGCATGTAGGTGTGAAGGCTCTATGTAGGCAACAGTTTGACTTCTCCATTTTCAATTAGCTGTTTAGCGTTGTCTTTAGCAATAGTGCCTTACCTTCTGTTTATGGAGAGCCACCTATAGTTTTAGTAACACCTGGTTTTGGGTTGACTGGGGATAACTGTGGGATCTTTTGGCTAACAACTCAATAAATGTAACCAAATTCTGGTACTGGAAGCTTAATTTGGTGACAAGAGATATACAGTTAAGGGCTCTGTCTCCCCCATTATTTGGCAATTTTATTCAGATAGCTTTCATTCATTCATTCATATATATACATATATGCATACATATGTATATATACATATATGCATAAATATGTATATATATATATATATATATATTTTTTTTTTAGGAAGCTTCTATTTTATTAGGTTTTCATACTATCCATCAAATGGCCTTTAGTTTTACCTGTCTGTCTCTGTATTATTTCCCTCGCTCCCCTCTTCCCTCCCCTTTCCCACTTGATCCTCCTGTTTCAGCCCCCCATCCATCTGTAGCTATTCTATTTCCATTTCCTATGGAAATCTATCTAATCCCCCCCACACACCCCACCCCCAGTCCTAACCTCTGTACCTAACCTTTGTGGTTCTATGGATTGTGGCTTGATTACCACTGACTTAACAGCTAATATCCACATTTAAATGAATGCATACCAAATTTGTGTTTGGGGGTCTGGGTTACCTCACACAGGATGATTTTTTCTTTCTAGTTTTATCCATTTACCTGTGAATTTCATGATTTTTTTTTAATTGTTGGGTAACATTTAATTGTGTACATGTGCCATGTTTTCCTTATCTGTCCATCTGTTGATATGGGTGGATATCTATGTTGTTTTCAGTTTCTACCTAATAGGAACAGAGCAGCAATGAACATGGTTGAGCAAGTGTCTTTTTCATAGAATGATCCATCCCTGGGTATATGTCTAAGTGTGGTATAGATGGATCTTGATGTAGCTGAATTTCTAAGCAGTCTTCTTACATAAAAAAACACAGAGCCAAATATAGGGGAGAAAGCCTTAGAGATCAGGGAAATAGTGAGAGCCACCAACCACCTTTCCTCACCAGCTCTGTAGCTTCCAAAGTGCCACGACTTCCTGTCTACCCTGGCTTTTATTGCCTTGCTGTTCTGCCCTCTCATTGGCTCCTAGCCCAGATTCTTACTTCCTTGTCACTGCCTGTCTGTACAGACCTCCAGGTCTCTACGGTTGGTACTGTGATTAAAGGTGTGTGTCACCACACCTGGCTCTGTTCCCTAGTGTGACCTTGAACACACAAGGACCCTGCCTACCAAGTGATTGGATTAAGGGTGTGTGCTACCACTGCCTGACTTTTGTGTTCATGGCTTCCTCTGATCTCCAGGCAAAATTTATTTATTAACATACAAATAAAATATCACCACATTTCATGACAAATAAAATATCACCACATCTTGAGGTATATTCATTTCCATCTTTCTGAGGAACTGCCACACTGATATTCATAGTAGCTGTACCAGTTTGGAATTCCACCAGCAATAGAGGAGTGTTCCCCTTACTCCACATCCCCATCAGTGTGAGCTGTCACATGTTTTACTGGTCTTAGCCATTCTGTCAGGTATATGATGGAATCTCAAAGTCATTTTGATTTTCATTTCCCTGATGGCTAATGATGTCAAACATTTCTTTGTTTCTCAGTCATTTGAGTTTCCTCTTCTGAGGATTGTCTGTAAACCATTTTTTTAAATTGGGCTACTTGTTTTCTTGACATCTAGTTCTTTTTAATTATTGGTATATTTTGGATATTGGGCTGTTGCTTTGCCTAAATGCTTTTCAGTTTTGTGAGATCACATTTATGTGCATGTGTAATGGTGTTCTGTTCCAAAGAAGTTCCCTTCTCTCAGATGACTTTGCCTTTTGTCAAGCTGACATAAAACTGTCCAACACAGAAGTGTCCTACAAAATGTTTACATTGAGCCTCAGGTGACACTCTACTTGCAGTTTCAAAGTTTAAACTGCCATGACTTTGGAAGTCTTAGACCATCTCCAGCATAGCCTAAATGCTTTTTGCATTAGGAGGTACTGAGGAGGATACTGTTTGTCTTTAGTATCAGAAGTCTCCCAAAGGCTTATGGGTGGAAGACTTTGCCCCTAGCTAGTATTATTATTTAAAAGGTGCTGGAATTATTAATCAGTAGAAACAAGCTGGCAGGAATATACCATTAGCAGCAAATCTTTTGGAGTTATGTCTTATTCCTTGGTTTTACCTTCTTCCTTATTTTCCTTTCTTTTCTCCAGTGTTTAAAATCTGATTTGGGGATAAGTTCTTTGGTGTGATCTAGTTAAGATGGCATCACTGAAGTGGACTTAAATCCAATATATGTCTGTCCTTATTTTCTTAAAAGAAATAAGATTAGTTATACAGGCAGATCTGTGCAGGAAAGATAACAACACAGCACACCCACCCACCCACACACACACACACACACACACACAAACACACCCACCCACACACACAAAGTCCATCTACAAACCAGAGAATTTCAAGACTACTGGGAACTAGGTGAAAAGAATGAATAGTTTCAGACTTCATAGTTTTGAGAAAAAGGAATCAATCCTGCATACATCTGATTTTTAGACTCCTAGCAAAAAGAAGTGGAAGATAATAATTTTCTAGCTTTTAAGGTGCTATTGCAGTATGTAGTACTTTGTGATAGAAGTCCTAAGAATTTAAAATAGCAAGTAATGTAGCTTCTTTTTACTGAATTAGGAAAATGGCCCAGGAGTACAGTTCTATCTGTTCTAGTTGGTTTTCTTTTTTCTTTCTTTTTTTTAATTTGGAAAGTATACACTACACTGTTAATCTGACAGTCATTGCTTTCTTCTGGAATTTTTGAGACATGGTCTCACACTGTGTCCCATGCTGTTTTGGAATTCACATCACTGTCTACGATGGCTCCAAACTCAAAGCAACCACTTTTCCTCAGCCTTCTGAAGATTGAGATTACAATTACAAGCACACATCAACTGGCTTAATAGTCATTCTTTAAAAAAAATGTTCTGAGACATTATGTACAGTAAAATGTTCTCATTGTGGAGTACAGCTCTATGAGATTATAACCTGCATGGAAAGCTGTGCAAATATTGTCAGGATCAAGATTCAGAATACTTTAATCCTCTGGGAAAGATTTCTTTCTGTCCCTTTTTAGTTAATCATTTCCTAACTGCAAGTCCTGGTAATGAGTGACCTATTTTCCACTGCTGCAGTCTTGCCTCTCAAGTCCAGCATGTAAGCTGACTCATTATCACGACTTGCCTTTTGAGTGAGTGTTCTTACACATGGATAGTGCATTGAGATCAGGCATGCTGCGGTATGTGTCAGCAGATGGTTACTTTTGTATTGGTGAATAGCATCCCATTGTACGTATGTGGCCCAGCCTAACCATTTACCAGTTGTAGGGTATTTGCTTAGTTCTCAGTTGGGCATTAATGAATAAAGCTGCACTGAATATTCACAGAGTTCTCTGAATCAATTTTCATTTCAGAAAAGCATTAAATTACAGAAAAAATAATTTGTACAAAGAATTTCCATATATCATACACCAAGTTCCTTCTCCTTTTAATGTTTTACATTAGTAGCCCATTTTGCAATAATAGATGAACCGAATCAATGTTGACAGCTTATCGCTAGAGTCTACACATTATTCATGATTTTAATATTTTATTAACCATTTGTGACCTACAATCCATCCTGAGTACCATATTTCTATAGTTGTTGTCTTCCTGGTCGTCTCTGGACTGTGACAGTTTTTCACAGTCTTTGATGACATCGGCTTCTTTGAAGAGTTTTTGTGACCTAATTTTTTTATAGACTGTCATCCAAATTTTGTGGTTGTATGAGAGCAGAGGGTGTCTATTTTATTTTGGGGAAGAAAGACAATAGAAAATAGTTCAATTGCCATCATGTCCTGGCACAGTTTATTGACATGAATTTTGTTGTTAGGTATCTAGCTGAGGGAACATCTATAGGATTTCTTTAGTATAAAATTTACCTTTCTTCATGTTCCACACTGTAATCTTTTGTTTTGTTTTGTGTTTTGAGACAGGGTTTCTCTGTGTGGCTTTGGAGCCTTTCCTGGAACTCACTCTGTAGCCCAGGCTGGCCTTGAACTCACAGAAATCACTGGCTCTGCCTCCCAAGTGCTGGGATTAAAGGTCTATGCCACCACTGCCTGGCCACATTGTAATTTTTAGAAGGAAATCTTATGTATAGTTTCCCTATAAAGGGTAGCATTTTGTTATGATCCAGCTTTTTCAGAGGGAAGCTACTACATAAAACATTGAGATTCTGTTTTACACAGGAGATTTAATTGTTAATTGTATCATCTTAGGCTCATGATTATTTGTGGCATAGTTCGTGTTGTTACCCAATATCTCATAAGCTTGTTCATGTTGGTCCAGCCTTAGAGACTGAGCCATTTTTTATCTGGTCCTTATATCCCTATTTCATTCTCCCATTATTTTATTTTTTATCATTGTGCATTCAGATGTCTGTAATAATTCTACATGTAGCTATCTGTATACAAAATTAAATATGATTTAATATAGTATCTCCTGTACATAATCCATTAAATATGAATTCTTTTAATGCCATTCCCTTGATTATATAGAAAATCTAGTGGAAACAGTAAAAATCCTCAGTCTAACCCTCTTACACAATCTATGTGGTTAGTAGATTTTGGTGTGGTGTTTTCATAACTATTATTTTGTGAGGCAACCTTGTTAACCATAGTGTAGTTCTTGTATGCTTTTCTCTGGAAATAGACTATTTCCATTCATGCACAGAGTGACTCAGATCATCACCTTTTCTCATCTGCTTCAGTGAGGTTTTGTCATCAGTTTGTAATGCAGGAATAAATTAACACATTCTGCATTACCTGTACCTTTTGATCTTGTAAATACTCAAAATTCCCTCGTACTGAAGTTATTTCTTTATGTTGTATACTTCTATAGGGTTTGAAAATAAATAGTCATGGATATGTTATCACAGGTTTATATAGAGTAGTTACAAGATCTTAACAATACTTTGTGCTTCATTTATTCAATCATCCCTACTCTTCAAATTTGTCAAGCAATTTCAATGTTTTGTCTTTCAGAATGTCAAATAAATAGAATAACTCAGTAGTGTTTTCAGATGAATTTGTTTACATATCAACACATTTGAAGCATTAAAAATGTATCCTTGTTGGCATTGTTTGAAAGTTCATTCAATATTATCCCTTAAAGCATTGTAAAGCTGGGCATGGCAGGCCATGTATATAACCTCTGCTTGGAACAGATGGAGACAGGAGAATCATAGCAAGTTGGAGGGCAGCCTGGGTGATAGAGTGATCAGGCTAGCCTGAGAAACAGAGTGAGAGCCTGAATGAAAATAATGGAAACAGTAACATAATTTTGAAAAGTAGAAAAGCATTCTATGGTCTGTATGTCCTATAGTTTTATTTTTTTAAAACAAATTCATGTGTTGAAAGATGACTCTATTGTTTCCAGTTTTGGTGACTGTGTATCAAATTCTCCTAAAGGACTATATATAAGTTTTATTATAGATGTGTCTTAAATCAGTTAAGTGAACAATGAGTAGCTTAATTGCTGAAGGCTTGGAAAACTGTCTTATGTCATGTTCAGATTTCTTCATGGACATAGGATTACAGTGTTTTTTTTTTTTTTTTTTTTTTTTTTGTGGGGGGAGAGGAGGAGTGTTTCCGGCATGTTGCAGTTCCATCACCAATATGTCTTCTAGATGCTTGCATTTTACATAATTACTTTTGAGACTGTAATATAATTATATCTGATATGGCTAAAAAAAAAGGTTGAGAGATTCTTCTGTCCCATTTCAGAAATATCATTTTACATCTCTCCTCCCACCAGTACCTTCCACATACCCACCTTGAGATCTTTCAATATTGGCTTCATTTTCTTCAACTTTTGGTGTGTGTGTGTGTGTGTGTGTGTGTGTGTGTGTGTGTGTGTGTATCTGTATTCCTAAATATTTGAATACAACCTTCTTACTCCATATAACTCCACTTTCATGTTTGTGTTTTCAAGGCTGACCATTGTGTTTAAATAACAAATTAATAGGTTTTCTTTCCCCTGGGGAAAGACTGTCACCCACTCTCATCATTCTTTAGGACTCCTGAGTTTCCCCCATTTACACATTAGCTCCTCTACTGGTGTTGTTCTTGCTCAGGTCATGTTCAGGCAGCAATGTTGGTGAGACTTTATAGGTGTAATTTCTGTGACCTTTCCAGGAAACACAATGTCGCATCAAACTTTCTCTGGCTTTTACAATCTTTCTGCCATTTCTTCCCTAATGATCCTCGAGTCTTAGGTTCAAGAGTTTTGTTCGGATGTATCTGTTGGAGAAGAGCTCCACAACTCTGCATTTTGATCAGTTGTGGTTTTCTCTGATGGTCTTTGTCTATTGCACAAGCAAGTTTCCTTGATAAGGAGTGAGAACTATGTTTGCTGTGTAGAGACATGTATTTAGAATGCAGCTAGAGAATTATGTTCATTTAGTAAAGCCTCAGTTGTAGGTTCTCCTCCAAGATTCATGGTGTCATTAGCCTTAGGTAGTTGACTAGGTTTCCAGTATCAGGAAAGGTTTTCCTCATGTCGAACAGATCTTAACTCTAATTAAAGAGCTGTGGGTTGCACCAAGGTGTGCATGCCACTGCTGCACCCTAAGGTTATGCTATCTTGGTCATTGTTGTGGTTCATAGGAGTTATATTTCAGTAGAGCTATTGGTTACCTCCCTCCTTTGAAGGCTTACATGGTTCCTTCTGATACCATGAAAGGTTGTCCTCAATGAGGAGATACTCAGATTAGATTCAGCTAGGGGGCTTCTGCACCATGTGCCTGAAATACATGGTCTCTTCAGCAACAAGGACTTACTTTGCATTTTTAATGGACAACAAAGGGCAATAGTAATAGCCCATATTGTTTTGGGATTCTCTTGGACAACCCTGACCAACAACTCAAAAGATGGTTTCTCATGCTTAGTGTTGGGATTTTTTGTTAGATGGTTTATAGGTCCTGAGGGAGCATTGTCAATCCAGCAGAAAAAAAAATCATTTAAACTGTATGTATATGGTTATGTGCACTATAGGATTTTTTAGGCTGTTATACTATTATCTCTCACAATTTTTCAGACATCTTTTGTATTCTTTTACCCTCTTCTCTCCCTTTTCTATTCTTTTTCTCCTGCTCCCCTCACTAATTAAGGTTCCCCATTTTGCCATTTCCCCCCTTCAGACCAATTTCTCTACAATTTTGTCAGTGCTTGTTTATAATTTTTATTTATTTCACTTTAGCCGTTCTTGTGTATATACATTGGTGTTGTGCAGTTCCATGAATTTCTGTTTTCTGATGACTGATAGTGGGACATCATTTGATTGGATTGCTTTTTGGTTTTTGTTTTGCTATTTGTGTGTATTATTTTATGAGAAATCTGTTCAAGATTGATTGCTCATTTTATTTTATATATTTTTAATTCTTTTGTTTTTTTGAGACAGGGTCTTACCATGTAGCTTTGTCTGTCATGGAACTCACTATGTAGATCAGGCTGTCCTTGAAACACAGAGATCCACCTGCCTCTGCCACCCACTTTCTGGGACTAAAGACATATGCCACTATGCCAGGCTAGGTTGCTCATTTTAAGTAAGATTATTTTATGTGTAAGTCCAGTTTCTTTGGCTGAGGTATTTTTTTAAACAGTATTTTATTGCAATGTACCCATTGTAAATGTACAATTTAATGATTCTAAGTAAAATTAGAAAATTCTTTACCTTTTTATTTTTAAGTACTCAAACTTATGTAATGCACTTATATAAATACCAATACAGAGATCTTCATTCAAAGGCATGGAGTTTGGATAATTTTACATTCTTTCGTTTCTGTATTCTCTGTCTGAATGACTTTTGCACTTGAATTATGGTTTTGTACCCAAACTATAAGCTTCACATCTTATCATTTGTGAAAATTTTGATCTCCTTAAGCTTCTCAATTGGTTGTAGAGTTTATAAATTTAAAAATGATTATTTTCAGGTAGTTTGACATCATATACACACACACACACACACACACACACACACACACACACACACACATATATATTCTTATAATTCCTTTTATATTTTCAACTTACCAAATTTTAGTTGGACGAACAATGTTATTAGATATCACAATACAATAAAAAAAATAAAGGGAGACTGATAATGGGTAAAAATGTATATTCTTTCACCTCTGCCTAAAAATTAAAAATTATCTGTGTTGAACTTTGCTCATTCTGTGAGTTCATGATGACTCAATGAAGAGACTCAATAAGAAGTTGCTTGCTTGCCAGTAGTAATTGCAATCTTAGGCCATTTTTTACCAATTTGAGTTGTGGTAATATTGGGGTGAAAACTTGCACTCCAGTATACACTGATCCAAAGCGTGTTGGAGACTGTGTTTGGTTTCAGTTTGCCATTCTTTAAAAAGAGACATTGACAAATTGGAGCTAATACACAGGGCAACCGAGATAGCAAAAGGGCTAGACATGGTGTCACATAAGGAATGTTTAGAAAAAACTGGAATGTTTAGTCTGCAAAAGGGAAGAGTGATGGGGCTACAGAATGCTTGCAGGAACATGATAGCCATCTATCTTTAAACATTTACAGCACCAACAAAATAAAGAGGATTTTTTTTTTTCTTTTTGGCCACAAAAGGATTCTCTTGTCATGCTAGATTAGGTTCAGTGGAAGTCAGGGCTGTCTTGTAAAAATGGAAACTTCCTTGAATTTCAAAATTCTGAAATGAAGTACATTTTCTGATTTAGATGCAAATTTACCAAAATTTGGATTTGGTTTCTGAATTCAGGAATGCACCTGAGTTCCTGAAGCTTACTAAGCTCTTCACTTATTTATACATTATCAAGCAAATCTGTGGTCATTGAAAAGTCCCATTTATTTATTTATTTATTTATTTATTTATTTATTTATAGTAAATCTTCAAGTATTTAATATAAATTATTCTGTAGAAATTGTGATAAAGGGTGTCATAATTAAAACTTTAAAGACACATACCAATTGGATTGTTTGGAAAGCAACTATTTTAACTGGAATTAAAAAAACAAAAAAACCTAAGGGAGTATGCAATTTTGTAAAACACTGTAAAAGAAAATCTTAGTTGGCAAGGGAATATATGTAAATGTTTTGAAATAATTTTTAGAAGGATAAAGTAGGTTAGTGTCATATGTCTTTGAAAAAATATAAATTTTGCGGTAAGTTGAAGTGGTCACAGCCACGTGGTTTTTTGTCTACAATAGCACAACTGGCCACTCCCTCCCCTTCTACAGCAACCACCACTAGGCTTTTATTATTTCTTTCAGAATTTTAATTTAATGTGCTATATTGATTCTTCACACTTATTTCAGAGTTGGTATAATTTAAATCACACAAAATCATATGCCCTATAGAAATTATACCCCAAATTTATATCTCTAATCTTTATCTCCTTGAATTTCAATTCCCCCAACAAGTGCATGCATCTCTCTCTCTCTCTCTCTCTCTCTCTCTCTCTCACTTTCACTCTTTGTGTGTGTGTGTGTGTGTGTGTGTGTGTGTGTGTGTGTGTGTGTGTGTATCACCATTTCTTTGGAGACAGTGTCATTCATGAAAATTCAGGACCTAGGCCTCACTGCAAAATAGATTTGCAGGACAGTGGTCCCACACAATCTGCCTTAATTTGCTCTTCCTGTGCTGGGTTGCTGGTTTACTATTAACACTTGGGTTTTACTTGGGTGCTGAGGATCTGAAGTCAGGTCCTGGTGTTGGTACAAGTACCTTCACACACTAAACCATATCCCCCTAGCCCCTGACTTCTCTGAATTTCACATTCAGTTACAAAACCGTGTACTTGATTACCAACAACCCATCATCTATTGAATATTGAATAAAGAATATAGAGTGAAGTACTGCAGAGATGGCTCATTGGTTAAGAACATTTGATGCTCTTCCAGAGGATCTGAGTTCAGTTTTCAGCATTTACATTAGATGGCTCACAACCACCAGCAACCTCTAGTTTTAGGAGATATGACACCCTTTTCTGTTCTCTACAGTTACCCATGCTCATATATATACCTCTATATCCCATATATATATATATATATATATATATATATATATATATATATATATATGTATACATACATACATACATATATATGTATATATAATTAAAAATAGAATAGATCCTCTCTTTAAAAGACTATTAATTAAAATGTGTCCAGATCCAAACTTCTGCTGTCTTACCTCTCATCGCTGTTGCCACTTTTCTCTATCTTATTAAACTTAGTTTTATTATTATAATTGCTACTCAGTTGATCCTTGATTTTCATTTGTTCTTAATTCCACTTTCCTAAATTTATCAATCTTTTCAGATCAACCTTCAAAGTACAGTCAGAACATAACCACAAACACTGCTCATCTACGCTACAGTCATCTTTGCCTATTTTCTGAATGACTCTAAGCTCTCTTCAAGAACAGAGAACCTTCATTGCTTCAGCCCAGTGAGCTCTAAAGTTCCAGGGTGTAAGTCTCAAGTTGGGCTGATTTCTGTGTTCCTTCATTATGGTTCAAGTAGGACACACGCAGGTGATACACCATATAACCCAGAATGCTTCCTTGACTCTTGTGAAACCATCTCAAAATGGATCTCATTCATGTAGCTTATTGTATATAGGGGTTCTCTCTATATATCCAAGTTTGTTCTGTCAGATGTATGTACCATGTACCTGCTTAAATAAGGTCCATAACTGGTACCTTTGGAATTATTGTCCCCTCTGTTTACAGTACTTTTCCTCAATTTCTGCAGATTACTCATTAGTCACCATTTTAATAAATTCAAAATCTATGGATAGAATTTTTTTGTGTCCCTGCCCCTTATTCATGGGCTGAAATAACTCCAGTCTTAATGTGTGCCAAGGTAAGACCTTTGGAGTATAACCTGCTCCAAGAGTGAAGAACTAAATAACTGGATTATTGATCATAACAAGGGACACAGTAGAGTTAATATGTTTCCAACTCTGCAAGAATACATTGAGAAGGTGCCACTTGAATACCAGGTAGCAGGTCCTCAAGAGACAGAAACTCTATTGACCCTTCAGTCTTGGATTTCTCAGTGTACGGATCTGTGAAGAATAAATCTCTCTTCATCACTGTCTATGGTGCTTGTAGATGTAGCATAAAATAAGGCACTTGCCCTTAATAAAATCACATCACTTAACACAGTATCACTTTCCAGTTTATTTTGTCTCTTAGCACCTACAACTATCCAATTCACATCTTAGCTGCTATTTTAACTCACAAGGCTTGCAGATTTTATGCTTACTGCTCACTGTTGTACTCACTGTTGTATTAGTGTCTAGAGGAGGATACACTGCATGAAGGCTGATCAACAACTTTGTAAATGTGTTTTAAAAGTCATAAGCCTGAGAGCAAGTATTTAGCATGGTTATTTGCTTCCTGCCTTGACAATGAAAAGCAAAGTATTACCTTAAAGATAGATAATGAGAAAATTAATTTCCAAAATTATAATTTAGAATGTTCAAAAGCTGCAAATTGTTTAAAAATAAGAGACAATTAAGAATATATTACAGATATTTAAAGTATCTTGTTTTCAAGATAATATAAAACAGAATAAAGAAAAACAATCTAACTAATGACTGTTCAATGGCTGCTTATTAAATAAAGACTATCAGAACAGGAATTCAGGTATGACATTAGATACATAGGGTATAGAGGTGCTGGTGTCAAGATCATACTAGAAATAACTCATTAGGAGAAGAAATAATGTTCTGATATTGACAATATTGTGTAATACTACTACTAGTGGTATTAAAAGACACTCTTTAAAACTACAAATAAGGCATTATTGACTTGTTTTTTTTTTAAAAAAAACTACCACATTCTCACACGTTTTCTTTGGGATAATGGAGAGAAACGTCTTGGCAAAAATATTTATTAAAAAGTACCATTTAGAAATTGGAACAAGTAAAAGAATGTTAATTTGCCCTCAGAATTCAAAATGTAAGAGAGTAAATATTCTGATAGGAAGACTATGAGGAGAAATGGGAATATGACAGAATAAACTTAGAAACTAGAGTCAAAAGAAAGTCAGTTGTGGACATAACCAAAAGCAAAGAACTTTTCCATGATCTAATTACTCACTTAAAAAGTTAGGGAAGATGAATACTTTAAAAAAAATGATGCTATAAGATGCATGTGAATATTTTTGAGACACACACGAGAATCTCCTTGCCAGTGGGAAAGTTCCAGGAAATATAGTGCTCACGATCCCAATTTAAGAAGCAGTGAGTGATTAGTAGAAAGTATTGGGAGTTTGAGAAATCTGCCTCTTTCCTTAGTTCAGACATCCTGTCCAGGAAATATAGTCAATGCTTCTAGGAAAAGATGGGTTGTCAGGGGGCTGGAATAAGTATCACAAAAAAATTAACTAATCAGGGGTTGGAGAAATGACTCAGTGGTTAAGAGCACTGGATGTTATTCCAGAGGACCTGGATTTGATTCCCAGCACCTACATAAACAACCATCCTTAACTCCAGTTCTAGGGGATCTAAAATCCTCTTTTGGCTTCCATGAGCATCAGCCACACAAGTGGTACACAAGGTTACATGCAAATAAAATATCTATATACAAAAAATAAAAAATAACATTTTAAATGAATTAATTTAAAAAGACCTAGGTACAAATCAATCTCATAATTTCAACAGGATATTTTCAGATTCAGTGTTTTGGCCTGAGAAGCCTCAGTCTCTCTTACCTAAGATGGGTTTAATTGAAATCCCTGGACTGAAAAAAAATCAAGGACAATTTCTTATAGGGAGGTAATATTCTAAGGAAAGGGAGATGTACGAAGATCTGATTGTAAAATATAGTCAAGGAATACATTGTTCAGAGTTCTAACAAGTGAACTTGAAAATAAAGGATGATTTTATAAGCTGGAAAAAAATCAGCAAGAAAGTATGGAATATCTCTTTTAAGCAGCTAAAGGAGAAATGTAGTCATGAAAGATGAAAACAGAACTACTACTATTGATGACACAGTCAATGAGTTATCTGACCCCTTAGCTATGATGCTAACATCATTTATTTATTTACTTACTTATTTATTATTATTATTATTATTATTATTATTATCATCATCATTATCATTATTGGATGTGGAACATTTTGGTGATTGATGATTCTTACTAAGTCCAGCAAGAATTAGCCTTTGCTGAAGAAATATTTATTCACATTCATTCCTCATTTGCAGGAAGCAGATTACATCTAGGACTATTCCATGATGACGTAGGAAGGCTGACTTCCTTAAGTGAGGACAGCCCTGGAGTACCATCTCAGCTATCAGCACTAATATGTATGCTGAGGTCTTTGTTGTGACTACCTTGTAATTCAACTACTTCTCATTGTTATCAAGCCTATCCAATCTTCTATTGATGTTCCTTCTGAGAATACTTCATCCAATCTTTCGGTACTTGAGTCTCCCTTTTAGAGAAATATAGAAGTTAATTGTCATTGAATTATAATGACTATAGATGAAATACAATTAAATTATGGATTTCTAAGACATTTATTGTTTATAGACTACCATCTCACTTCTATAAGAAGCATAAAAATAACAAGATGAACCTTGTTCCTAAATTCACAACAAATACGTTAACCTTACAAAGGAGCATTGATCCAGACTGAGACTGAAATCCTCCCACATTCCAACTATACTCATGATTAACAGCCTGCAGATGTGCATTAACCTGTGAGCAGCCACTGGACTCTGAAGGATGTGTGAGATGATACTGGCCTGGGTTTACTAGCCGGTCTTCTAAAGATACTCTCTGCATCTGTAGACTATTTAATATTTTTAACTGCTTCCTGAGTTCCTTCCACAAGCATGTATGTGCCATTTCAAGAACACGGGAAGAAGAATGTCAGTGCCATGAGCACTAGATGACAACCAGGGAAAAGGGTTTTCTGGACACAATAGGGCGGTCACATCTATGAACTCACAGTAGTTGCGATACCATGCACGCGATTTGTGCAAATTCAAGCCAGACACCATGCCAGTGTGAAGAATAGAAGCAGATGTCAAAATCTTATCCCCCAGCCTGAATAAGTGTTGATAACTAGTAGCAGCCAGGACAGGAAGAGGTAGCTTTCTCTAAAGTGGAGGCCTCTGGTAGGACTAGCATGTTCTAGTGGATGGTCACATACCCAACAATGCACTGGCAGTACTAATGGGACTTGATGGGCTTAAAAAATGAAGACACGAGGTTTGGTGTGTATGGAATGGAAGATCTGGGAGGATCTGGAGGGAGCGGGTGTGTGTGTGTGTGTGTGTGTGTGTGTGTGTGTGTGTGTGTGTGTGTGAATAAGATCAAAATAAAATACCAAAAATTCTCAAAAACCTGACAAAAATATTTTAAACAGATATGAAAAGCAAAACAAAATATACATTGATTTCCAGATTTATCATTAAATATTGTCCTTTTGGCCTTGGATTAAAACAATATATAAATGGATATTTCTTAACAAAACTAAGAATAATACTTAGCATTTCAAAGATAAGTAACTGCTATAATTTTAGGAAACTTTGAGTGTGGATGCTATTATTAAGAATGATGATATTGAATGGACATATTAGTATGGAAGGGGGAAATTTTTGTGGAATCCCACCTCTAGCAAAAGAACCACAACAATTAATGACTGATGGAAGAAGAAGAATTAGCCTTTTCCGAGGATGAGTCCCCTTATTACTTGTTCAATACATAGTGATCAGTCCCCAAAACATATACACACAAAACAATAATAGATTCAGTATTGAGTATTTATATATTTGTGCATACACACATAATACATACATACATATATGTAGGTAGCTATAGTAAAAGAAAAAGAGGCTATCAACTTGAGAATGGAAAACACAGGAGGGGTTTGGAGGAAGGTAGCTGGAAGAGGCTGGAGGGAGGAAAGGGAGGAAAGAAAATGATATAATTCTATTTTAATTAAAACCATACTTTAAGATGAATGATGATATTGACTCATTTTAAACCATTAAAATTATCTAAAAATATCCATTCCATTTCTCCCTCCCCCACATTTTGGTCCAGAAAGAACTCAGGGTCTGCTGTTGACCTTTCAACTCACACATGGTGGTGGGGGTATATGGGCAGTACTATTAACCAGTGTCACTTGAATAGCTAAAGATTCTGCAGAATTCAGTTGTAAGAATTACTAGCAAGGTTGTGAAAACCTATGGCAAGTAGAGAAATCATAACATTATATATTGCAAAAATGGGAAGTGGAATTAGCCAGGAAAGATGTTATAAAAATACTACTACACTATTCACTAAGTTCTTATGCACTTCCCAGGAAGGAAACCCAGACTTTAATGGTCTGCCATCCATCTTAAATATATCCTTCTATGACAACTGAGTTCCATTTCCTGTTTTTATATCTTTAAAGCTCCCAGGAATCCATAAAGCAGCCTATAATAAATTGTCGTCACCCTAGCTGAGTAATCATTGGATCTGTGGCTTCTGTCTTCTTTTCAAATCATCACATATTCAATATGAATCATCTAATTCCATTTTACCACCCCAAGTATGGATAAACCATTCTTATCTACATTGTTTTTATGATTCTTGTCCTGAAAATGTCTTCCAAGAGTGTTGCTACTGTGATGAGGACAGCTGAATTATTTTCAAGCTAAGAACACCCATTCTTACAATGGTGCTGTATCACTTTAGTGTATTCTCTAGCATCTTCCTACAAACCTTTAAATAAGAAATAAAGAATGTGAAGTAGATTCGGTAAATCAAGAATTATATATGGGATAGCCTCTTTTATTTTAACATTGATTTATGCACCATCAAGAGATGGAATATTTATCACATTTTCTGCTTGGTCTTCTCATATTGGTAATGCAGACACAATGTTTAGGGAACAGTATGTTGACAATTTGTGAATTAAAGTTTTACTTTTGAAGAGTGATGCACAGGGAGGGGGATTGAATCTGGAAGTTTCCTTGGTGAATAAGCTTGCTTGGCTTACCTGCTCATGTTTTGTTTTGCAGATCACACATGATCTTAATCAGCACACACTGTGTGCTTGTTTCTGTCTCTGTAGAGTGACAGAAATTCAGTTCTTGTTGGTAGACATTTGCTGAACATAACATTAAAGCAAAGGCAGATGCCTTCTTTATTAGGAGGATTAAAAAATCAGGCTTATCTGGACAAGTGTAAATGTTTAACATAGGTATTGATTAATAAATTTTTATCATATGCATATAGAAGACAACATTGATAATTTGGCAAACATCTTATGAGGAATCCAAAAGAATGATTAATCCAATTCCATTGGAGGATCTTTGTATAAAATTAACTTTTTCCAGAAATAGTTTAAAACAACATTGCCAAATGTATCACATTGATATTTTTGATACAGCCCAACAAATAACTATGATTTGGATGGTAGCAGCATTGTCACTATTTATCATTAAAATTTGGAATAAAAAATGTTTGTAAAACCTGTTTCTTCTTTCAAAATCATTTATTTAAACTATGCAACAAACAGAAGAAATGAATTATTATATGCAAAGATTGTAGAATATATTGTTAAGTGGTAACATCCAACAGAGATGCTAATATGTGTGATGTGACCCCATAATAATATATAGTAGGCATACGCTCTTGCATATGTCATTGTACCGCACATAAAATATTCAAACACTTGAAAATAAAATTTCAGATTTATCACATCTGTATAATCCTTAGTGTTTGAATTTTCAAAATTGGTTGTTTGAGTATAGGTTATTTTTCTAACTTAAAACAAGTCTTAGAATGTAATACATCATTTTGATGCCCAGGAGCGGAGGAACTTGTAGCATCTTTGTGCTCTTTTACGTTTTTTTAATGTAGAATTGTGAACTAGTAGTCAGTTTCTATCTTCCTATGTATCCCATCATCCTATGATATTCAGTCTAACTTCTAAAAACTTAAATCATGCAGACATGAGAACTGCTTTATCATATCTAGAAGAATAATGCTGGAGTCTTGCAGCCCTGGGGATTGTGGAATTCCTCTTCACCTCCTATTCCTCCTCCTCCTCCTCCTCTTTTCTGGATGAAGATTTTTAGAAATTTTCCAGTGAGGTAATTAAAAAAAAAAGACGAGAGCCTAAAGGACAATGTTCAGTAAAATAAAATTTTATTTAATGATATGTAAATTATATTAAAACACCATTAACAATAGATGAGTGAAAATTAGAGGAACATTTGCAGCCATAGTCCGTGAAATGCTATGGATTTATTACAGCACCAGATGTGTACATTATAAGGTGAATAACAGCCGTGATTTGAATTCACAATATGCTATTATGCATAACATTTGTTTTTAAATCATGAAACTTTTTTTCTACATTGCATTTAATAATGTATTGAATTTTTTTTTTTTTTACCTTAGTGGTATCACAAGGTTGATACTATCTCAGTAACTTGACCAATGGCTTTTTCATGGTAAGTTTAATTAATGATATGGTTGATTTTGAACCCCAAACTCATGACTGTAGGTAGAGTTTTCCTGCCTGGCCCACAGTCAGGACAAATCTCTCTCACCTGCCAGTCCCATAGCCGTCAGACCCGACCAAGTAAACACAGAGACTTATATTGGTTACAAACTGTATGGCCGTGGCAGGCCTCTTGCTAACTGTCCTTACAGCTTAAATTAATCCATTTCTATTCATCTATACCTTGCCACGTGGCTTGTGGCTTACCGGTACTTTACATCTTCCTTGTCCTGATGGCGGCTGGCAGTGTCTCCCTCACCCAGCTTCCTGTTCTCTCAATTCTCCTCTCTGTTAGTCCCGCCTATACTTCCTGCCTGGCCACTGGCCAATCAGTGATTTATTTATTGACCAATCAGCAACACATTTGACATACAGACCATCCCACAGCACATGACTTCCCTTTTAGATTATTAAAAAAGACACAGTTGTTGTTAAGGTTGGGATCTTTATTGTGTATTTTTTTAAATCTGCTGATCCTCTGTAGAAACATTTTTACTGCTAACTGACTTCCAGCTCTTCAAAGAGGAATACAAAGGTAAAAGTCAGAATTATCTGGATACCTGGAAAATCATATAGAATTCCTTGGTTTCAAGTGATCAGTCACCTTGAATTCTATCCTATCTTGGTATAATATCTTAAAGTAGCTAAATTATTTGTACATAATATAACAATTAAATGATGTAAATAAGTGTATATAAAATTATTAATATATAATTTGATACTAATATACAATATGTATTTATTTACTGTTAGACTCTAATGTAGATGAGTTGAGATATAAGCTAAAATTTAGTATGATAAAATTTATGTTTAGGAAAATAATTATATAACTCTTCCACGTATCAAAAGTTTTTTCTTTAAAAAAAATAAAATTAAAGGCAGAAAAAACAGATCAAAACAAAACTACCTCTTGATTTCAAATATAATTCCAACCCATTGCTATTCTTCTCAATCTGTAAATGATACTGTAATATACTCAAATTACTTCAGCCAAATCCCTGCAGTTATCCCACATTTCTGTCTTCCTCTCAACTAATATGTGTAGGACATTAGTTCTAAAACTTCTCAGGCAACTTCTCTCAATCTTCTCTAAGGACACTTTGGTGTGAATGAATGGACTCCCTCATCTTGACCTCTTCAGAAGGTATCTAACAGGCTACTTACTTTGTGCTCTTTTAAAACCATCTCTTCACATAGTTGTCAGATGATCTTCAAAAATATATAGTTCAGATCATATCACCCTCTTTAAAACCTCCAATGCCATTTAACTCAAAGTTATGAAATGATGTTTAATTTCTTATCATTTTCTACAACACCCAACATGCTTGAATCCTAGTCCATCTGATTTCCTACCAACTCTGCTTTGTTCTCTATTAGGCTATATTGGTCTTCTGTATATTACTTCAGCATACTTAGTAAACTGGAAACATAGTTCATGATTTCTTGTAGAATTAAGCATATTTTCATTCAGAAGTTATCATGTTTTGGGGTCCAGATACCTACTGTTTAGTAGGAGATATACCAACCAGTAAATAGATGAGAACAATATATATTCTGTGTACAATGAGATAAATCTATAAATGTACACTTGGGCTAAATAAGTGACAATTTTTACTTAAGAGAAGGTAATTGAAATAGATTTTTAAGGACAACTTAGTAGATCTTTACAAGGATTCAGATTAACAAATGCCATGGAGGCGGGTGTCATTGTTCCTGAGGTTCACCTAGGATTTAAATCACACTGTGAGTAAAGTGATGAGAAGTCACTTATCCAGGTTTGATCAAAGAATTCCATATAAACCAAGCCTTTCATTCCATTTTATTATGAGCAATATAGAACTGTAGGTAAAAAGAAACATCCTGAATGTTATTCAGTGCCACCAGTTTATAAATCTATTGTTCAATGACCAGTGTAGTTTTCTTATGTTCATTAAGTGATACCTATTCAACATCTGTGCTGTGTACCTGGCTCTGTTGGAGAAAGATGTGGACAAAGGTCCCTGCTCTCATACACCCAATAACACAGTGATATATCAGCCAAAAACAAGTCAAGAGCTGGAGAAATATCCCAGTCAGTAAGATGCCTGTAGTGTAAGCATGAGGGCCTGTGTTTGTTTTATCTTCAACATCCATAGGCAATCCCAGTGCTATGACACACTATGACTTGCTAAAGCCAAGACAAGGGAGGCAGAGATAGGAAGAGCCTTATGTCTTGTTGGTCAGTTAGCCTATCTAATTGATAGCTTCAGGTCCAATGAGAGACTTTTCCTCAACAACTAAAGTGGAGAGTGACCGAGGAGGACACTGAACATCTACCTCAGACCTCCCCATGCACATGTACCCATTGCATATATGTGCACGTGCATGCGCGCGCGCGCGCGCACACACACACACACGCACACACACACACACACACACACACACTCCAATAAATTAATAGTAATATGCTATATCAGACAGTAATAAATGCTGCAACTGAAAAACAACTTGAATAGTAAAATCTTATATTATTTTGATACTAAAGAGATTGAAAACCCACAGTAATGATAAAAATCCAAAGCAGGAAACCTTAAAACATTTTCAGAAACAAAATTTGATTTTTTTTTCAGTGAATGTAAGTAGAATCCTAAATTAAAGCTAATATTCAAATGCTACAATTTTACTGGTCAAATAACATTATTCTTCCTACATCACATCATTAGTTGGGAAGTTAAAGATGATGTCTAAAAAAACAGCGCTATAATAGGTGTGACCTTAATACTTTATCCCTTTCTGTTTAATGAATACAATTAATGTTCTGTAGGGGTAATTTATCTGGAACTACTGTACTCATTATGTTAAATTGTCTCTAATTATTATTTTCAGGCAATTTGGCACAAATAGACCAAGTTCAAAATTACAATCCTCGTGTGATCTCTGGTGTTCGTGAAACAGAAAGTTATAACTTCATGTTGGTAAGCATGATGTCAAGTCAGCAGTGTATTGAGTGAAACTTGGTAGAACGCAGGCTTTCCCGGAGCTGATACTGAAAAAGTGGCAGAGGAGATGTGCATTTTCCTTCCACCTGGCCTCCTTTTGTGACACAGAGAAGCCCTTTCCCCCAGTGGGAATGAGTTGCTCTGCTTACTCATATAACTACTAAGATTAGATTCAGTTTTGAACTCATTAGCTGAAAGGAAGCGCTTTATTGTGGTACCACAATAGACTCGTGTTCAGAACTGGGCAAAAATATACAGCCAATGATACAGATACGTTTGGGTAACAATCAGCCTCATTAGTAATTCTAGCCACCACTGGCTAGAACTTCCAGAGAGAGAAAAACAAATACTTTCATTGACTACGAAAGCTCTGGGCTGTATCCTGTATTCACACTTCATTCCTTTCTCTTTTGGAGGAGTTGGGAGATGCTTATACTGAAGGTGGGAACAAGGGGTCTCATAAACACACCTAGCAGAGGCCTTCCCTTCTTCTTGCTGAAGACCATCATAGCTCACATTATAAAGGTTTCCTTATAATGGCAGCTGGCCCAACAAATGCCTTCTGCCCAGGGTCCTGTCTTACAAATAGTATTTCAAAAGAAGTACAAGGAACTGACTGACAAGAAGAGAAAAGAAATGTGGTTAGGTTCAAAGGAGGTTATGTTTAGTTAAAAAAAAATGCTGGTTTAAGAATTTCCTAAAATGCTGTTGAAACACAAAATGCTGTAATCAAAAGCAATTGCAAAAATTTCCTTTGACATTTGTTTTACATTTTTGTAATCTTGTGGAAATCACATCTCAACCTTCATGATTTTTCTATTTGAATACACTTTGCAAAAGTCTTTGGGGAAGGAATGCATTGACAATATTGCAACAAAGTTGGAAAGTCACTGGGAAAGTCAGTAGGGAAATTTATTGTTCAAAATTACTCTGAAAATGGAAACAAGCATTGTTTGTAATTTCATCCAAATAATACAAATAGCTGGTCCATAGCCATAGCCAAAGCCTAGCCATGATGTAGATATGAGACTAAACAGAATTTTATTTTAAAAAATACCTCTTCTTTTCTAGTACAGCTGGAAATGGCATTTCACACCCAAACCCCTATGCCTGCAGTTATTTTAAAGCCAGCACTGACCAACTAATACATTTAAATTATGCTAGTCTCTGCTCAGATCTTGGTTAAAGACGTAAGATTTCACCCCTTCTTTCGGAAAGTCCCATTTCACGGCTGCGGGGTTGGAGAAGCCCAAGGACTGGGTTTGTAACTGAACACTGCTTATGAAATCATTTCCCTGGAGCAATGGCTTTCCCTCCCCAGTGATCCTAAGCTTGTCCCCAATCTTCAGAATGCTTCAGAATGCGTCCTTGCCCTTACCCACCTGTTTCAGGTTTCTCCTCCCCCCTTTATCTCCCTTTTCTACACAACAAGACAATCCAAAGTGCGTGTCATTTAGGTGTCACCAAGTCTGTGAGACGTGAAAAAGCTCTGCCAGTTAGCATAACACAAAATCCAGGAGGTTTGGGGGAATCACATTTCCCTACAGCAAAGAAAGTTGAGAAGAGTTGCACAGAAGCTTCGGAGTGCAGGTTTGAATGAGGACACTTTGTCCAGGAATGGAAACTCTGCATTCTTTGTTATTTTAACAGGCTGTGTCTGTTCTCCTTGAGAGAAATTGTATGAGAGAAGATTGGATTAAGTAGTTTTTATTTGATTTCAAAGCACTTGTACACTTTTCCAAAGATCAACTTACTGAGCCAAGTAATGAACTCTTGTTTTACAATAATACTAGTGTGTATTATACCACCCCAGCTTACTACAAAATACAGAATTAGAGTTGGGAAACAAAACATTTGTTTCTTTGGTGAATGAGGCATATATCATTACCTATTCACTTTGCCAGATATAACTTGAACCTTCTAAGCTGGTTAAGAAAAAAAGAAAGAAAGAAAGAAAGAAAGAAAGAAAGAAAGAAAGAAAGAAAGAAAGAAAGAAAGAAAGAAAGAAAGAAAGAAAGAAAAGCAGTTAATTTGCTTTAGGAAGAAAAGAAAAATAGCATAAACCTACTCAAAAGCTTCTTAAAATATCTTAGCCTTTTGCAGTCTAAAGGAAGTCTACATTTATATTTTCCAAGTATTTGTATCTTTTAAAAAGTTAAAATGTGTTCACATACTTTCCAACCCTATTTTTCATACATTAAAGGTTATAGTCTCATATAAATGAGCTAGTCCTTTGGACCAAGTACTTATTTAACTTTTTAAATCTGGTCACATAGACCAAAATGTGCAGATTTGGGTTAGTAACTTCCAAGTAAAATATGTCTTTTTTTTATACTACTGTGTAGAAGATTATTATTACTTGAAAAATTTATTATTTTCACTAATTTTAATTCCTCTCTTTCATTTTATATCTATACATATATACATATATATGTATATATATATGACACAAACACATATGTTTAGGAATGTCTCTGTCATGAATTTAATGTTTGTTTAGATATTACCATGTACAAACAAATTTGTTCATAGTTTCTGTTTAACTATTATTTTAATTTTTATTGTTTGCAGATTGGAAAATTATTTGATCATTTGATTTCTTTTTAATCTCTATGTAGTAATAAAATTAAGAACTAGTTAATCATCACACATTTTTGTGGACTGTTGCTTTTATCCAGAGATTTATGTTTTTCATTAATATTGTGTTTTTAATTATGTTAATTTTCTTGCTACCCTACTTTTTGGTAGATTTGTCTTCCTCTATGTTTGGTACTGCTTAGCCTACAAAATAACCAAAGAAAATGTATTGAATGTCTTGGGACTTAGACAACTTTATAAAATAACCACTTGATTTTGATTCACAATAAAGACTCTAGGTTAAGAACTTAGGTCACACTGATAGTCAATTTTCTATAGCCGAATTGGCCAAACTAAACATCTGCATGTTGCTTGTTGCATGAACAGGAAATGCAATACTGGGTGACTCAAAATGATAACAACCTGTCACTTTTTCATAAATGAAACTTGGTACCTACACTAAAATATCGTATCATCCCAAATTGTGTCTTACCTAAGCCTTTAGAAGATTTGAGGAGAGCTGACATTACAGGTACAAATGACCTGATCTGATTCTCAGATGATTACATGTCCTTGGTTGGTTTCATAATAAAATATAATTCTTTTCTTCATAGCCTGAAATGACCTTACATATTTTTTCCTATCTTTCCACTTGCAGAATTAAGGAAAAAATACAAAGAAATGACATAATGTAAGCATTGATAGTTCTCTACTGGATCATAGATGTTACACACAACTTTGTTGTTGTGAGGTAAGAGTGGGCATTCAGGTCATACACAAGGGCACACACAACTACTACACAGACAGACAATGTTTCTTCAGGATCTTTATCTCTGGAGCTAGTCCCATTGGTGTTATTGGATTTATTCTCTAAAATTCTGTTTAATTCTTTTGGTTAGATATTGTTGAAGAACTTATAGGAATGCAGAGAGTATAGAAAAAGACAGATGAGAGTGAGTTGTAATGTGAAAGAAAAAGGACAAAATAATCATGAATGTCAGGAAAAAGAAAGCAATATCTCCCACCAAAACCCAACCGAACACAACCCCCAAAGCAAAAGAAACAGACAAACAAAAGAGAAATGCACAGCATCCCTTGGCCCTTTTCCTACCAGTAAGTCGTTTGTGAACTGAAGGTAAACAGAAGACATATCAGCAGGATGCTGGGCAGTTAGTGGACAATTGAGCAGCATTCTCAGCCACTCTTGCAGTTGCTGATGCACTGTGGAAGCCTCAGACCTGTTGACAGAATTAAGAGGGAGACTATTAAGAGAGATTTGACACAACTCTGAGATGATGAAATGAAAGATGGAAGACATTCCTGTAATGTTAGAGGAGAAACGATCACAGTGAAAGATTACAACTCTTCATTTTGACCATTTGTGGTTTCCTGTAACAGTTTCTGTCTGCTTCAAAAATAAGCTTTTTTCTTTTTCTTTTGGTGTGAACTATACTTTCCTGTGGATATAAGAATTCATGTTTAGAAGGGAGTTGAGAATTGTTCCTGGTTTAGTAAACTGGTGGTTGTAGGAAAGTCCATGATGCCAGCAGCCCTGGATAGTTGGCTAGGTTTTCAGTAAAAGGAATTACTTCCCTGTTGCTAAGGAGGCATAATTCTGATTAGAGCTGTTGGTTACCACCGTGACATGCATACCTGCATACTGTATGGCATCCTTAAGGTTGTTTTGCCATACTGGTCACTGCAGCACAGGCACTGCCTATAGGTAAGACTGTTACTTGCTTCTCTTCTTTGGAAGCTTGCATGGTTCCTTCCTAGTCCTCTGGGAAGAGACGTTTAGGTCAGAACCAGCCTATGTCTCTGGGCCCTGTCAGAGGTGATGATGCTTTCAGCAATAGGGACTTAAGCTTTCACCTCTAAGGGCCAATCAAGGGAAAGAGCAATAACCTGTATTGTTTTTGGAGTTTCTTGGACAACTCTGAGGGATAACTCAAACAAGGGTTTTTCATTCATGGTGTAACGTAGTCTATGTCTCCTGCAGGGAGCCTTGTCAGCGCAGATGGGAAAATTTTATTAAAATTGTATATATATACTTGCATACAATTTTAATATATATTGTATATATATACAATTGTATATATACAATTTTAATAAAATTTATATAAATTTAATAAAATATATATATGCACACATACTCACCATAACACACACACACATACATACAAACTTACATACATTATAGATTTTATTCTTTGCCAGATATTTAATAGCATGATTCTTATGAGTTTTTCAGGTATTTTATGGTCTCCATCCTCCCCTGTTACCCATTCTTCCCACTGGTTACCCCACCAGGCTCAAATGGATGTTCTAATCTCATGGATATCCCGAGGACCCCGATTAAACCACTGGGTCCCATAACAAGCCAAAAGCCATGAATCTGGAAAAAGGACAGGTAGAGAGGACGGGAAGCAGTAGATAGAGAAGGGAGTGAGAGAAGAGTTGGCAGGACAGTAACCAAAATATACGACACACACATATATGAATTTTTCTAAGAACTAACAAATTTTTATTTTAGTGATTAAAAATTCTGAAAACAAGAAAGCTAAAACTACTGCATTTGACCTGCTGTTATTATAAAATATGACACAAAAATCACAATTTAGGATAATTAAAATTGAAAAGTAATGAAAGTTGTCATACATTGCTTTCCTCTGAGTCATAACCTTCCATTGTGGACCAAAACTCATTAAGTTACAGGATGCAAAGAAGCAGTG
The DNA here is from genome assembly GCF_007827085.1 of Peromyscus californicus insignis. NCBI lineage: Eukaryota > Metazoa > Chordata > Mammalia > Rodentia > Cricetidae > Peromyscus > Peromyscus californicus. The sequence goes on along the minus strand of NW_026294480.1, from coordinate 45,624,938 downwards.
GTTCTCAACAAATGGGTCTCAACTCCTTAGGGGTAGAATGATTATTTTACAAGAATCACCTATCAGATATCTTGCATATTGGATATTTACATTACGATTCATAAAAGTAACAAAATTACATTTATGAATTAGCAATTAAATAATTTTATGTTTGGGGGTGGTAACCACAAAATGAGGAACTGTACTAAAGGGCAAGAGCATTAGAAAGATTAGAAACACTGTACTAAAGGAAGGTGAAACTTTTTATTCAACAGGGAAGTCTATTAAGCCCAAGAGGCCAGCAACTCAAAGGTTTCAGCAAGTCCCTGAAACTGACTAGATTCACTAGGTCTCCTCCTTCCCAAGCACATAAACAGTAAAGACTACTGAGAGGCACTCTCAGACAAGCTGAGCTGCCTGATATAGACACAGAACACTGGAGCATCAAGACAATGTGGAGAACAACCAGGCTGCCTAAGAAGGACAGTCTTCTAGGACACTGCTCAGCCACCTGTAGGTTGTACAGTGCACTTGAAGGAAAAGGATGCTGTTACCACCTGGATGTTGTGCAGTGTACTCCAGGTTTCCCCTTGTGAGAGCTGTCACCCACAGTTTTGGTGGTGCGGCTGTCTTTTAGTCATTTCCTCTCCTGTAAGTAATTACTTATTCATAGTTTAAGTAACCCCAATAAAGCCATTGGTTACTTTGCTGGTATCTTTGGACTTTCATCAGTTCTCTATCTGATTGAGTACCTTTATATTCATGTCTACCCAAGCATAGTATCACAGAACAAAGGTAGAAATTTTGAGATGCATTAAGAATTTTTAGATTTTTTTCCTTTTAAAGTATGCCCTCTGGTTAGAAGAAAAGTGTATGGTTTTAGAAAACTCAACAGAAAATATAGAATTCCCTTCCCCCAGAACTCAATTATTTCACTGTATCTTTAATATAAAGAATTAATGCCATTGTTTTCTAGATGGGGGAGGGAGCTGAGGAACAGAGATATTGGACATTGGATATCTTGTCTATACTCAGAGCTTGGCTTGTGAATTCTAAGTTACTGTTTATACTCTCACCCCATGATTATGTGCCAGGAAGGCTAAATGAAATAATCCAGATATGATTAGAACAATTTTGGACACATAATACACACTTGATAAAGAGAAACAGAAAACATATCATTTAATCTTCCATGAAACCCTATAAGGTAATTATTATACCAATGAAGAAATTTAAACTAAACTAAATTAAATTAATTATCCTTGGTTGCATAGCAAAGGTGTGGTTGACATGGGAATCAAATCTCGGTCTTTATAGCTTAGATTCAGGTTGTTTGATGTCCATATATGGAGTTGTATTAATAAGTGGTTTTCTTTTGCTGTCATTCCATTTTCATTATTTGATGTGACTAAGCTGGAGTTTGAAAGTGAATAGTTAATAGTATTGATGTAATGATATACTAATATGTTCCAAGGAGGAACCTCTTTTCATGAAATGGAGCCTTGAGGTAGAATAATACACAGGAAATCTCCAGAGACATAAGCACTATGGTGTTTCAAATCACACAGCTCCATGGTCATGCCCACTCCCCATCTACATATACTCTTGGGCAAGTTACAAACTTTCTTTGAATTTATTATGTCTTCTGTAGAATGGGTATAATAATGCCTCTCAAACATAATTTAATATTAGGGGCATTAAAATGTCAACTCTTCTCTCTGTTTTCAGTTTGTGACCCATTTCTCACTTCTAAAGAACATGGCTACAGTTTCTGCATCAGCCATTAATTACATCACCTACTTTGTGATTTAGAACTTCTGTCATTCTCACACAGGGACACATCGTTGTTATATTCCTGTCAAGGTAATCCAGGTGTTTTAGGGTTTCTATTGCTGTGATGGAGATACCATGACCACAGCAACTCTTTTAAAGGGAAATATTTTATTGAGGCTGGCTTACAGTTTCAAAGGTTTAGTCCATTATCATCATGGCAGGACATGGCTGCATGTAGGCAAACATCATGCTAGAGAAGGAGCTGAGAGTTCTATATCTTGATCCACAGGCAACAGGAAGTGAACTGACTACAACCCTGAGCATAACTTGAGCATATATAAGACCTCAAAGCCCACCTCCACAGTGACACACTTCCTCCAACAAGGCCACACCTACTCCAACAATGCCATATCTCCTAATAGTACCACTCCCTATGGAACAAGCTCTTTAACACATGAGTCTATGGGTGCTATACCTATTCAAACCACCACACCAGCATAATCCCCATCTCAAGAAATTTAATTCAATCACATCTAAGTCTTACATGTCACTTTAAGTAATTTTCATAGGTTCTGGGGATCCTGAAATGCTGATTTTGTTTTTGGTTGGGAGCATTGGGCAATCTATTACAAAGGATTCATGAAGTTTTCTCCTCTATGTATTCCTGCTAGCCAAGAGGTGTTATAATAACTTTTATTGCAAGAACTCATATACATATACCCTCAAGCATCTTCAGTTTTTTACCTGTTAGTTTTCTAGTTCACATGGTGATAATCTATAGTTCTGTTGATGAAGAAACTGAGGCACCAAGGTATCGATTAACTTGTATCTTATCACATTGTTATGTTTCCAAGTGAGAGCTATGTTCTGAAATCTTGCAGTGAGAACCCAGAAATCATGATCTTGCAATGTTTCTCTACTACTACTTGACTTAAATGTTCCTTTCCCAAACTCTTGATTTTCCTTAAAAATTGCACTCATGGCATTGTTATGTCAAATTCTTTGCCAGTTGACTGTGTGAAGAGACCCTAGTTCACAGGTTGAAACAGGGAAACATAACTCTTCAGTATGTTAGCTTCATCAGCTAATTTAGCTTGAATTATTATTGTAAAATAAATACTCTATGACTTAATTTCAAATCTTTTTCCGGTTATCAACCAAAGAAATCAACTAGTGTTATTCTCTTTCTGAGGATTCTCTCTTTCCAACACACCTGAACTTTCCTTCACTGTCCAGGTTTTGATTATAGATATTTTTGTGGAAGAACAGTACTGAAAGGCTATTAACAGGGAGGATTAGCTAACAAGGAGCATTATAGTGCTCATTGGAATCCTGGATAACATCTTGAGATAAATCTGTTTATTTTTGCTTGTGAATCTCTTCCTCATTTCCTACTAGATACAAATATATCTGTGAGTCTTCAAACACTGCTACATTATACATTCAGTTCACTCCTTTAGTTATTCAAGAACACAGCTCCCTGTTCTAGCTAGACTGAGGTCCTTGCTGACTTCTGTGAGACTGATAGGCTCATGCCTCTCACTGTACTTAGTAACCAGGCCTTCCCTAAGCGACAGTAACTTGACTCTATGGTTGACGTTTTTCTCCCCTCATTATTTATCTTCCCTAAAAAAATGAAGTTGGAAGATTCTAGCTGTGTGAGCTCTGGACCTGTTTATTATTATATAAAAATATTAATATACCACAAGGGTTGGTTTACTCCTTGAGAATTTGCAAAAGGATGAAGAGCTATTCAACTAACAAAGGTCTTAACAATGAAGACAATAAACCTTCAAATGACATTCTTTAGATGGCAACCAAATACTGAGTAACTCCAATGTAGCTATTGTGAGTGATACAAATCGCCTTCATTCAAATATTATCTTGAAAATTTTGGCAGTAGATGTTGTGTATAGAACCTTTCTAAAAGGGAAAGAATACATACTCTTTTTTTGTCTCCTTTAGGCATGTGGTTGGAGCATAGATAGCTAGGTTCTTGAATGTATTCTGTATATTTTATTCTAATTTTCACCTCCTAATACAGTGACTATGAAAGTAGTTGTTGAGGGTGAACATTTATTTTACTTATTGGACTTTCTCAATTGATAAACTTGTCCTGTCAACATTTATCTCACACACTTTTGACAAATTAAGATACTTACATAGATAATTAGCTGACCAAACAATAGGTTCTTAAGTTTTGACTTTTTGAAAATAAATTTAGTGGACAAATGAGAGCTACTTTAACTTGTATTTTGAATTGTTTGATCCACTGCATTTTTAGTAGAAAATAGAGGCTAGCAACATTACATTATATTATAGAGATTCAACATGTATCATACACAAATTTTATGTCTAATAGAAATAAAGGCAAGTTTAGTACCTGAAAACTTTGCTTATGGGTTATGATAATGATCCTAGTGATGAAGTGAGAAAAGAGAGTGTTTCTCAGAATGAAGACAAGTATAAGGGATGACAATGTACTCTGGAGAAAAAGGTACCTGTTGGTAGGAATATGTAATCAACAAGGTTGTTGGGTTTTATCAATATGTGTTATGGTAAAAAACCCAGAATTTTGTCTTGATGGCTTGGTAATATTTTTAAATTTTCTCTGTATAAACCCACTTCTTTATAACAGATCTCAAGTAGATTATTTCTTTTTTCATTGGGCTCACAATTTCATTTTGATCATCAAATATGTGGAACACATTTTCTTTAATTTATGCTCTGCCTGGCCATGGTTAGCTCCCTGGGTGATCCAGTAACTCATTGACTCTCTGTTTTTATCTTTCTACACTTACTCTGCTTTGGTTTTATATCGTGGCTATGTGTTAGTTGCAGACTTATAGTTCAATGTGATTTTTTTTCTAATTTTACAAAGCTTCAAAAGTCATGTGCATCCAGTAGAAAATATACTATAAGGTATGGATTTTTATCTCTTCTTAGGTAACCATGTATGGTAGGGTACTTTAACATAGTCAGGAGTAGTAAAGAGGGAGAGTAGACCTCTGATACACAACTTTATTATGGTGCTACTCTGTGATGTTTGCAAGGTTAAATGTGTCAAATACAGTTTACATTATGAAATTTCCAACTGATATTGAGTTAAATTGGGTTACAATGTGGGACACAAGAAGTAGTTGATTCCCTTTGAGATAGATATAGTGAATTTGTAGCTGGAAGTTTTTCTGTGTCCCACCTTGCCTGGGTTCAGGACAAATCTCTCACCCCCCATCCCAAAGCCTTTTATAAAATAATCACACAGAGACTTAATATTTTTTATAACTGCTTGGCCATTAGCTCAGGCTTATTACTGACTAGCTCTTATACTTAAATTAACCCATGATTCTTGTCTATGTTTAGCCAAGTGGCTTGGTACCTTTTCTCAGTTCTGCTTTGTCATCTTTCTTTCTCTGTGTCTGGCTGGTGACTCCTGACTCTGCCTTCCCCTTCCCAGAATTCTTCTCATCTGCTTGTCCCACCTATACTTCCTGTCTGGCTACTGGCCAATCAGCATTTTATCTATCAACCAATCAGAGCAACACGGCATACAGAACGATATTCCACAGCACTTCCCTTTTTCTGTCTAATCAAAAAGGAAGGTTTTAACTTTAACATAGTAAAATTACATATAACAAAATAGTTATCAAGCAAGAATTACAGTTACAATATCGAGTCTATTGGTATTTGGCAAAATTAAAGAAAATATTCTATCTATTCTATATTTATGAGTCTAAAGTTTCATATCTAATTTATCTTTTATCATAACCAAGGAAAATTATAACTATCTAGTCTTCAACTACATCAAAGACTCCAGAAGGATATAATAGTACCTAAGTAAACAGGAAATGCATTGTAAGCAACTTTCAAAAATATCAAATGACAGAGACAGCTGCCTGCCTGGACAGTCACCCAAAGTTCTTCTGTAATGTTGGGACATTCATCTTCAGCCCACAGGTCTAGTCTCTCAGTCATTTTTGTTTCTGTGTCCTGTAGAATGTCTGGCAGTTTCTTTTGTAAAGCAGTAACCTGAAGGATCATCTTGCCTCACAAAGATCAGTGGTCACCTTTCTATGGGTCCTGCATGTCCCGTCGATACAACATTTTGCCAAGCAGTCCAGGCAAGAACAGTTTCTTGCCCCAATGGCTATTTTTGCCAAGAAGAAGATAAACTCTGTATGGAGTGTCTTCGATGCCCATCTTTCTCTTTGAAATAAATTGGTGCTGCCAGGAGCAGATGTGTCTCACTGTCCAGAAAGTCTAAGTTTTTAAAACATTTTAAATGCCATATTCTGTAGGTCTTTGAAGTGTTTGAAGATTACCTACCTAATTGAAATATATCGATGAATACCTAGAAAACTTAACATGACTGTAAGTTTGACTATCACAGTAATAATCTGTATTTCTCAACTATACACTACAATTTCAAATGAATTGCACAAACATAATACTTTAAACATGAGTAGAAATATATACAGTATAACAAAATTAACTTTAAATTTGTATCAATAAACTAAAATCCATAGCAATGTAAAACATTTCAAACAAGTTGTTGCTCTTTAAAAGTAGATTCAATAATCTACCCTTTTATCCTATCATATCTATATCCTTTATTTCTGTATCATATCCTCCTTTCTTCTTTAGAAAGATATTGACTATGACCAATAACCATTTGTAACCAACAACCTAAACAAAGACAAACATCTATAATTCTTTTTTAGGAATGTGGGTGTAGTTTTCTAGGCTACTTCCTGCTGATAAAGGGTGCTGTATTCTTATGGGGGTACAAAGAAAATTTTAGGATTATGGTCAAGTCCTGACTGGAATATTCTGTGAGGCTGCATTATCTGAGCCAGTTGCCTTAAAACCATTTTGGATGTTGGATCATCTGGTCCATAGTGTCATTGGAGACCTTTCAGGGGTCTTGACTGGTTAAACCATATTAGCCTGGAAGCAATCCACAGGTTCTCATCTTCTGTGGAAACAAAAGTAGAACCTCTTTTCCAAAGCAAAGTATCCTTAGACATAAATTTGGAAATCAAAATATCTTTTAAATATACATATTGATTTAACTGAGCAGCCTTTACAATCAAATGTCTTCTTGCAGTTAAAAATATCAAAGACAACACAATCCAGATTCTCTGTATAATAGCCATCTTTATGTGGCTTATTTTTTATATTAACTTTACTGTCTCTTTAAAGAATTTATTTTTTAAAATTATTTCTTTATGTAACTGCATATACTTTTTTTCTCACTCTTCCAAGCCTACATATATTTTTACACACATTGTAAACTATTCCACCTGAATCTCTCTTATTGTGAAACTATTGCTTTAAACTTCAGCATAACTAGGATTGAAATGGCAGCTTTGGCAGCTGGCTCTGCCCACTTCAGTTTTCTAGCATGATAGTGGTACGTTTACTGCCAGCTCTGGGAATCAGGCTCACTGCCGACTATGGGAAGCAGTGGGTCTCTGCTTCCATCCAGCAGCATGTAGCTCAGAAATCTTTTTTGTTTTTTTACTAGCAAAAGCTAAATTTGTCAAGACGCAGTGCACTGTGCAGCTTGGAGACACTACCTGTGTACTGTGGCAGAAATCCGCTATATTGCATTCAAGCCCACATGCCACTGTGAACCTGCCATACTGTAGCTCACAGCTTGCCTGAGAGACACAACTAGGAAGCTGTTTATAGCTCCATTTTAGAATCTATTTTTTAAAAGCTTTCTCATTTGTAGCTGAAGTTTTCCTGGGTCCTGCCTGTTGTGCAGTTGCTCAGACCTAAGTAAACACAGAGGCTTATATTAATTAAAATTGCTTGGCTATTAGCTCAGACCTACCACTGACTAGCTCTTACACTTAAACTCAGCCCATTTCTGTTAATCTATATGTTACCACGTATTCTGTGGCTTTACCTGTGTGCCATTACATGCTGCTTCCTGGACAGTGTGCTGGCGTCTCCTGACTCAGCCTTCCTCTTCCTAGAATTCTCCTTGGCTGCTTATCCTGCCTATACTTCCTGCCTGGCTACTCACCAATTAGCATTTTATTTATCAACCAATCAGAGTAACACATTCATACACAGCATACAGAACATCCCACAGCATGAAATCATAATTGAACTGAAAATTTAAAGACCAAGATGAGCTTTCCTGCTCTTGTAAAGAGGGAACAACCTTCTGATTGTGTACTGGCCATTTAGGGACAGAATAAGAGAGTAACCTCTTTTGTGCTAAGACTACTGATTTGAGGAGCAGCATTTGCTTTGCAAGACGTCATTTGGAGGCAGGATTTCCAAAGTCATAGGACCATCCAATAATGACTAGTCATGTGATTTAGAAGGTCACACATGTATTTGGGGAGAATCTCCTGGTCATTCTTCTAATCACTTAGGTGGTTACTTATTTATAGAAAAGTCTGTTCAAGGTTTTTGGTCTCCAGTGGGAACATTCCAATACACAGAAGACATGGGATCATTTTCAATATGCCAAAAAGATTCCTAGTAGTGGGAACAAGCTAATGATCTCAGAGTTGTTTTACAATTTATTGGTTTACTATTTGAAAATGAAATGACCTCCATTTCACAGTAGGGTTGTAAAGCAAAAGTATGTGAAAATGTCAATGCACATTGTAAAAACTTAAGAGGCAATGGAAATTTTCTGTGTAATCCTGATTTGTAAGATTTCCATTTGAGGAAAATCCTTCTCAAGGCCATGCCAATGGGAGTTAACAGCATTGCATCAGCTTTGCAGGAGTCTGACCACACAGCAGCACCTTGGAATTCAGAGAAGCCACTGTCACACCTGCCCAATGCTATCCTGTATCTCTTGAACTAGCAGTGGGGCTGGAGGACACCAACATCTATGTTGATAAGATAATGGCTGTCACTACCCTATTGGCAGAAAGCTGGCTCTTTAGGTTCATGTCTTCTTTAATCTCAACATTGTTTTATTTATTTTTAACGGGCAAATAGCATGTATTTATGCATACAGTGTGATATATTGACATATGCATGTATTACAGATGCTTAAAGTAAATTAACAGTGACTCACTTTATGGATCCTCATGGAGCTATGAAATGACACATAAGCAAGCACAGGACACTGCTATTGAGAAGCAACAGGGAGAACATGCTCATTCTCATCCAGTCTGCATACTTTTCTTCATTCTGTCTTCTATTCTGTCTGATCATGGCTTGCAGATGTTGCTATTGCTTGAGGAAACACTGTTAACACTTAATTCCAGAAAGTAAACACTGAAATTAGACACAACTCTGAGTAATGGAACTGGTAGGTTCTCCATTGTCTCAATGCCACTGAGAAACTAGTTTGTCGTCTCTGTTTTCTCATCTTCAAATTCACCTCCATTAAGAATTCGCTCTTCACTTGTTCAGCTATGTTCATATCAGCATTGTTTGTAATAGCCAGAACATGGAAACAACCTAGATGCCCTTCAACTGAAGAATGGATAAACAAAATGTGGTACATATACACAATGGAATACTACTCAGCAGAGAAAAACAATGACATCATGAGGTTTGCAGACAAATGGATGGATCTAGAAAAAATCATCCTGAGTGAGGTAACCGAGACTCAGAAAGACAAACATGGTATGTACTCACTCATAGCAGGATACTAGATGTGGAACAAGGATGACTGGACTGCTACTCACATCACCAGGGAGGCTACCTGGAAAACAGGACTCCAAGAAAGACACAGGAATCGCCCAATGACAGAGGATTGGAATGAGATCTACATGAACAAGCCTGGACATGAGTGGGGGTGGTGAAGGGCGAGGGGCGAGGGAAAGAGAGCTTGGGGGAGCGGGAGAACCCAGCTGGATCAACAACAGAGAGGGAGAACAAGGAATAGGAGACCATGGTAAATGAAGACCACATGAGAATAAGAAGAAGCAAAGTGCTAGAGAGGCCCACAGAAATCCAGAAAGATACCCCCACAACAGACTGCTGGCAATGGTCGAGAGACAGCCCGAACTGACCTACTTTGGTGATGGGATGGCCAAACACCCTAATGGTCGTGCTTGAAACCTCATCCAACTACTGAGGGATCTGGATGCAGAGATCCATGACTAGGCCCCGGGTGGATCTCTGGGAGTCCAATTAGCGAGAATGAGGAGGGTTTATATGAGTGAGAATTGTTGAGACCAAGTTTGGATAAAGCACAGGGACAAATAGCCAAATGAATGGAAACACATGAACTATGAACCAATGGCTGAGGGGTCACCAACTGGATCAGGCTCTCTGAGTGGGTCAGACAGTTGATTGGCCTGATCTGTTTGGGAGGCATCCAGGCAGTGGGACCAGGTCATGTGCTCATTGCATGAGTCAGCTGTTTGAAACCTGGGGCCTATGCAGGATCGCTTGGCTCGGCCTGGGAGGAGGGGACTGGACCTACCTGGACTGAGTCTACCAGGTTGATCTCAGTCTGTGGGGAAGGCTTTGCCCTGGAGGAGATGGGAATGGGGGGCGGGCTGGGGGAAAGGTGAGGGGAGCAGGAGGGGAAGAACAAGGGAATCCGTGGCTGATATGTAGAACTGAATTGTATTGCAAAATAAAAATAAAAAATTAAAAAAAAAAAAGAATTCGCTCTTGTTCTTTAAAGAACTATGTTATTGATGTGGCAGAGTGTGAATGGCTTTTACTCTTACAATTCTACACTATGCTTTATAATAATATTAAAACATTGTACTTTTTAATGGAATATACCAATGTTTGCCAATCTAGATTTAGCTTTATATAAGAAAGGAAAAAAAACTTTATTCACAAATTGTTCCAAATCTGACTTTGCATGGTAAGATTCAGGTCTTAATTCATTTAGGCAGAGCTGGTTTTAAAGCTTTACATGGGACGTTGTCTCAGCAAATATGTATTTTCCTCAAAATGTCACAAAACAGGGGCTAAAATTTTGTCCACTTCACCACTCATCACCACTTTGAGATTGGTTCCATTTTGTTCAGAGGGAAGCATCCTTGCACAGCTGTGTGGAACACCTTTCCAAGAGTCATGACTAAAGAAAAAGAAAATATTTTCCTGTTCAGCTGTAGCAACAAAAGAAAAAGGGATAAATAAAAGCTTACCTTTTACTTTCTAAGCATACTACTAACAGTTTGACACCATCCCTCGTGGGAGTCTGGCCCTAAACAGAACACCGTGGGCTGGCTGCCAACCCATTCGGTGCAGAAGTTTCATTGGCAAGAGTTTGTGTTGGCAAACGACCCGTTTCTTTCTCAACCTCGGGCTATTACAAGCTTCCTGTCATATCTGCTTCATCTGATTCTCTGCATATCACTCTGCCCTGACCAGAGCCACCTTTTAATCTACTTAGTGCTTGAAGGAAATATAACAAATCCTCCCATTATTTTATCTTATCACAAGCTGTCCTGTGCTCTTCTTCCGTTTTAAAGGCTATTGCTCTGATATTGGAGTCAGAAATGATCAAAACGTAAGTGTGACTAACGCTCATCAGTAACTAGCTTCCCAAGAATAAGTTGCTGGTCTGTGCTGGATCCACCCAGAATACTTACATATTTTTACAAGTAAATGGAGATCTTGTACTGGCGTCATTCTGTTCAGTCGGTATTTGCTTTTATCTTCTTGTTTTGGTAAGATTTGAATTAAACACTCTTTATGAAAAATAGTTCCCATAACTCCTTGGGGTATTTTTCAGTTAATTAATGATTCAGTGGATTAGCACGTAGACTCTGAATTGAGTGCACCTGTGTCTGATTTGCGGCCCTATAATTTTTAAAGAAATTTTTGACAAACCATTTCTGCTCTCAACATTGACATATCTGATGATGAAAATAATAACGAAATTTGATGGGCTAGCCTACAGATAGTATGTAGCACATTGCCTGACACTCTGGGTTCATGGTGAGGAAGACTGTGAGAAGGAATTTGCCAATTTGTTTAAGTTTAATTATGATTTTTTGTTACTCTGCAATAGAATTATAATGAAATGATAAAATACAGCACCAAATAAATTTATTTGCCATGGATTCATTAACAAATGAAAAACAGGATTTGAATTTAAATGAGAATTCATTTAATTCAAATTCATAATTAGCACAGGAGCCAAAAATTAAACTTTGATTCTATATCTAAGCATGCAAAGAAGTATTCTCTCTCTTTCTCTCTCTCTTTTTCTCCCCCTCTCCCTTTCTCCCTTTTCTTATGTCTCTCTGTCTCTCTCTTGTCATATCACTGTCTGAGAAATTTCATTGTCCTTTACTCCAAATAAAAAGTAAATAAATCGTAAGGAAAAATGCTTGCAATGCACTAAATGAAGATGTACAGGGAAGAAGAAATGGAGAGATCAACACAGAGAGGGGTGTCTCTCTATCAATCTATCTATCAATAAAGCTACCTACCATTTACCTACATATTTTATCTGTGTATATGTATGTATACGTATCCATCTATCATCTATATATCTATATCTATATATAATCTTAAGAGATAGGTGGTGGGACGAGAATGAGTTTCTGCATGAGGAATCGGGTCAATCTACATACAAACACTTCTTGTCTCTCTTCTAGAAGCATTGGTAAGTGTGCCTTGTCTACCTTTTGCCATGATTCAACTCACTTTTTGCTTTGCTGTTTATGATAGAATTGCTTCATGGCCAGAAAATCCTATCGAATTTCTTCCTTCTTTGTCCAACTCACAAGGATCAGGTACTGTCAGTCCCAGGAAATATGTTTTGTAGCCTCCTTGAGAACAAAGGTGATCAAGCTTGAGTACTGCTGAACCTGACACAGAACTCTTGCGACGGTTTTGCTGTTGTATGAAATAGAATAACATGAGATATGAGTTCATTCTCTAGTCATTTCCTTTTTTTATGGTAATAGGGAATTGGATCTAGGGCCTCCCATGTCTTAGGCAAGCTATGTCTCCAGCCAATAGTTCACTCTCAACTTTTTATAGCTCTTAGCATTAATTCAATGTCTGGAGCCAAAGCAACTGTTTTCTCCCATGAAACAATATCCATGAAGACAATTGGCCAACAGATAAGAATGATGAGGTGGGAAAATATGAAGACACAGAATCTCCTTGACAAATCATGTGGTTCCTAATCTTTCTTGAGGCCACTCGACCCTAACTTGTTACGGCAATCATAACTACTTTGTATTAAGCCATTTTTAAGTGGATTCTCTGTTTCTTGAGGAAGGCATATTTCTCAATGAAACTTTTATATTAGGTGTGTTAGACAAATGGATAGCATATTTATGTAGGAAAAAATGATTATTATCACATCTGCTTCAGAAAAAACAAAGAAAACATGAAAATACATATATAAATCATATGACCTCAACTGATTGTAAAAGCAGAAACAATGTGTCAGCATAGTTCTAATTATTATTTAATACAGCTAATGTTACATTTTATCCTATGGTACAATACTTCAATGATTATCCTTTGAGGGTAACCTTGGGCATACTATGAACCACATAAAAACATGTGTGCTAGAGTTTTTTGAGTTGTACAAATAAAGGAGAATTCCTGTTTATGGATCCTGAGGACTTCTGTTTATAGCACTTTCCTGGATTTTAGTATTACCCCTTGGTCCATCACAAAGAAGGAAATAGAATACATTGCATACCTCCATGGGTCTTGGGAAAGACGTTGATAAATATCTTCTAAAATTTAAGAAATTATAAGATTTTACATATTACATTTGTGTGTGTGTGTGTGTGTGTGCTATGCTTGTGAGCATGTATATGGAGATACCAGGAAAATTGCAGGAGTCAGTACCTTGTCTCTCTAACATGTGAGTTACAGGGATCAAAATCAAGTCATCTGGCTTGGTGGCACATGACTTTACCAACTGAGCCTTTCTGCTAGCCCCAAAAAAATTGTCCTTGAAGAATAGTTTCTTTCAACTTACTTTTAAACTTATTTATACCAAGGTTTTGAAAAGAGATATTTTTCAGTGTGGCATTTTTTTCTTACTTAAACCAAAATGGAAAGTCAAATGAATGAAGGGTCACAAACAGAAATGTGGACTTGCAGAAAACCTTGTAGAAACAAAGCAAGAAGGGTTTGGGTTGGATATGAGAGTATGTAAAGTGGAAGGGGAGATGAAGCTTTTATCTCATTGAAAGAAAAATAACACAAGAAAACATGCATAAAAATACAAAATAAATGTCTGTTCCCAAAGCAGAATAACAAGAACCACCCATAGGAAAGACTGAGACCTCAGACATTGTCCTTTCTTCCTAAAACAAAACATATGGAAGTGTATTTCAGTGTGTGATTGTGATGTGGCAGTGGTGTTGGCAGTGGTGGTGGCAGTGGCGGTGGCGGTGGTGGTGGTGTGTGTGTACATGTTCTGTGTTGGTGGTATAAGACATTTTTGTGGAGAGACAGAGCAAAGGAAAGTATATGGGAAGGCTGTGTCCCAGGATCCTCTTTCTTCAATATGCCTGCACATAACAGGAACAGTGTACATATATAGCCTTTGAGCCTACTTGCAATTTAAGTGGTTCTGGACTTTCTGAGAGACTCTGTTATTGAGTAATATAAAATTCATGTTCATGTAAAGTGTAACATATGTAAGAATGTCCACTGAAGCATTACAGGTAAAAATTAAATCCTGGAACAATTAAAATTTCATTAGGAAGTGATTAGTTAGCCAAGTTACAATAAACATGTAAGACACCTTGTATCTGACTATTGACATATTAGGACAAAATTATGTATTTATATTAAATAATGCCTATGATGCATGAAGTCAACAATATTACAAGTTGAAAAACGTTTATAACATAAATTCATACATAGAGATGTGTTTAATGTGATGGTGTTTGTGTGTTTTTATGAGTGTGTGCTGAATACATACATGCAAGTCTACACGCATAGCAGTAGTAACTTTACATTTTAGTTTCAACATTTTCAGATAATTATTCCAGATATTATTGTGTACATTATTAAGGTAGTAGGTATGCATCAAGAAGTTTATGAACAAAAGTACAAAAAAGCAAATACTACTAATTCTGCTACCCAAAGGTACCCTTTATATCCTGGGTCTGCTGTGTGTATGTTTTGTTTTCACAAAGTTTAAATGTTGCACTGTTTCCACCCTGTAGACATTTGGATTTTGAAGACCTAACCTCATATCATCTGCAAATAATTATTTTGCCTTCTCCTCTCCAAGTTTCACTAAGCTAAGCTTAAGACCGTGTTTGATGGTAATGGTGTCTTCCTGGGGCTGTAGGTCAAGGGCCCACATTGTCTTTTGAGCCAGGATGGATGCTTTCCATTGTGTTGAGGAAGTGCCTTCATTTCAGTACATTAAAAACTTAGGCTACCTAATGATTCATGGATTTTGTTGGAGTCTTTTGGGGGAACCTAATGGAAAAGATTATATAGTATTTTTCTTTAACTTTACCATGTGACACATTTTATTACTGGATCTCATCTTGATTAATAGCTTAATTCTGGGAAGAAAGACCATTTTGATGCAGTCTGTTTAGGTTTTAGCCTCTCTGTGGTCATAAAGAATTGGATACACAGACTTCGTTGCTGTATTCTTTGTCAGCTTTTACTTTCAGAGTCATTATTGTGTTATAAAATGATGTTTGCAATCTTCCTTTACACTATCAATGTTTTTCGCTAATTTTTATAGTAGAAGCATTATCTGTGTCTTCAAACCTTGGACTAAGTCACGTGAAGGATCATCTGTCTCTGGAGATGCTTTTATGTTTGTGATAACTTTCTGACAGTTCTGAACATTTTGCTTTATTGCATTTCCATTCTAAACATCATTGAATTAGTTTGGGCTATTTGTGTTCTTTACTTTGGAAGGAGAAGGGTATGTGGGTTACTGGAAAATAAAGTTTACTGAAGAGAACCATAGCTAGGAAGAGAGAAGAGTTGAAAACCAAATTCTAAAGAAATAAGGAGATTAAAGGCCAGAATTTAGTTTTTACAAGAATAATGTGAATTGAAAATGTTGGCAACAGTCTTGTAGTTCACAATGCTGGTTTATTGGTAACAGTGAAAGCCAAGTATCAACCGATACAGTATTAGTACTCAGAATTTCATCCTTTTCTAAGTTGCTCATAGAAAGAGATTTTCCCCATTAGTATAGATAAAAATGGCAATTAAAGGGGATCTGTGATTGGTACGTAAAATGAATAAATATTTATTAATAATAAAACAAGAAAATATCCCTAAAAAAGACTAATGATGTTAACATTTCCAGAAATTAAATCCAGCATGATGCAGAATTAGTTGTTTTTAGGAATAATTTTCCTTGTCTTTCAAACAATGAGAAACCAGTGATATAAGAGAGGGATATGAAAAAGCAATAGTTTAGAAGTTGCAAAGTTTTAGAAATGTTAATCTCTGGTCCTTGTTCAACTAGAAAATGTGATGTGCAAAAATGAAAATACTGTGTTGAAATCCATTTTTAACAATGAACATACAATAAAATGTTTTAATACACATAAACAGTATATGTTATTGATGTGACTTGTTTCTTATCCTCTGTCTTATAATGAGTTCATTTTATATATCATGATATTTGAAAATATTAGTTTTAATAATATGTCATGAATGTGTGTTAAAATTGTTTTAAACACTGCATTTATTAAATTTTATTTTTGCTTCAACATTATACCGCTCTTCTAATAACAAAATTTGTGTACATCTACTTGGAGTCCTTAAATATCAAATTTATAGAAGTAAAGCCATTTAACAAAATTATAAGTTCCAGTGCTTTATATATAAAGCAAAGTTACTTTGTTAATATGTTTAAATTGCCTAAGTCTATTCTTGAAGTTGCCTATGTGTTTGTGTACTTTATAGGCTCAAAGACAGTAGCTCAAAGAAATTAGCACCCATGTATATGGAAATGAGAGTGGTGGTTACATATAACACAAAGAATCCAACTACAATATGACCCAGCTACACCACTCCTGGGCATATCAATGAAGTAATCTAATAAGAATATCACAGAGACACTGTACAGCCATGTTCATAACCATGTGGAATTGTGGAACAAGCCTAGATGGCCATCAACAAATAAACTGATACAGAAAATATGTGCATACAGAATATTCATTCACCAAGTCTATAATTACAGGGTAGTAATTTACAGTATAGATGGAACTGCAGATCCCTAGGTTAAGAAAAATAAGGCAACTTTCTAATGCTATGATGAATGCCATGACCAAAACATGGAGAGGAAAGGGTTTATTTCAGCTTGGATTTCCAAATCATAATCCATCACCTGGAGAAGTCAGGGCATGAATTAATGCAGAAAGCATAGAGGAACACTACTTACTAGCTGGCTCTCTGCTTGCTCAGCTAGATTTCTTCTGCATCTGCCTAGGAATGGTGTCACCCACAGTGGGCTGGGCCCTCCTATGCTGATCTTCAATCAAGACAATCTCTCACAAACAAGGCCACAAATAATTTGATCTAGACAATCCCTCATTGAACTCTCCTCATCCCAAGTGACTCTATGTTGTATTAAGTTGACAATAAAAACTAACCTAGACAAGTAGGTTTGGATTTTACAATTTTACTGGGCACACTCTTCACATGTCAGGCAAATGTTTTGACAACCTGAGGAAACAACCATGATGATTCATACTTCATGGTTGAAGAAGCCCGAAGTACTAAACGATGGCCAAGGCTGCTCAGTAAGAGTCTGAAAAAAGAAAGAAAGAAAGAAAAGTATGGCAGAGTCAGAAGGACAAATGTAACACCTTCTCTAATAATTAAAATCCAGATTTCTTGAAACAAATATGATTTAAACTTATTAATATCAAATAAAATTTGTGTTCATTCTATAATATATACCCACTTATCTCTTTAAGGGTCTTATTTTCTTTAATACTAACACTTTTTTTTAAAAATTCTAACTGGCTTCCAGAGGCAACTTCAAACAACTCACCAGCCAATTCAGTAAAACGAGTCTGTATTACGTATGAGCTCAATCATTGTAATCAAACATAAAGTCACAATTGCCTATTGTGATTGACAGCACAGGACAGGAGGAAATGGAGACAACACGCAGAAGGCTCTCTGTATCACAGTTCATGCCCTTTGTCACTCGGCTGAGCTTGCTTGGTCTTCATTCTGTGCCATGAGTGGGAATTTTTCATAATGGACTGGTAAGTGAGCTGAAGCTTGGAAGAAGGGAATGAAGACTATTATCAATGGAGGGACAGCTTCATGCTCAAGTCAGAAGGCCTTTAGAAGTGCCAATGGTTCATCCTTCCTTACCAGAGGACCAGTGAGGAGAGGGAGTGTCGCCCTAGTAACAGTGAATGAGAACGACGCTTCTTATTCCAAATCACTTCAAAGATGAAAGTCACTCTAGAAACCCAGAGTCAGTTACAAGGCGCTGACCTCAAACTGCCACCTGGGGCAAGAGAAACAGGAAAGCTTAAGTACACACCCTCCAAGTTCCCCAGGGGTGTTCTTTATGCCCAAGGCATTTCGGGTGCAAACACTCCCAAAGAGCCCGTGCTGTTCTCAAAATTGCCTAGGCCTTTTCAGGGCACCGAGAAAAATACAACCGTACATAACAGATCTATTCCTCAGGTGATTTGAGTACAGTGTATTTTTAAAAATATTGTCTTTATCTCTCATGAAGAGGAGATACTATTTTTAAGACATAAAATAATCCTATATTTTACATAGAAGTTTTGTATAAAATAGTATTTGAGAGCTGAGAGTGTAACTCTCAGGAGAGTGCTTGCTTCAAATTCATGAGGCCCGAATTTCAGATTTCAGTCCCCTCTACTACCAAAGATCCATATGGTTTTGGATAAAAGCATGACCATTATTAAGCAATCATTATATATATATATAATATTTCTCTGTGTAACAGCTCTGGCTGTTCTCCTGGAACTCAATTTTTAGACCAGGCTGGCTTGGAACTAACTCAGATCTGACTATCTTTGCCTCCCAAGGACTGGAGTATGCCACCATGCCAGGCTTTAGATATATTTTTGGTGATTAGCAAAACAATATTTTAGCTAATTGGGAGATAAAACTTTTGTGGTTTTCTTTTCTTTTTTTAAAGTAGAACTAAACAGTACATTTAATTACCCAGTCAACTGACATATTAATATCATCACAGATTTTACAGTCTGCTCCAGGTCCTTATTCACTGTGAGCTGTTAGTTGTCTGTGGAAAAGAACTCAGCTGATGGCATAAATCACGCAGGCTCACATACTTCTACATAAATGCTAGCATTTTCTTCAAGGTGCCTCTAGTAGATGGCTATGTGTACCAAAATGAATTCAGAGTTCAAAGTGATTTCTTGATTTGCAGCTTCAGTGGTGAGGTCAGATGTCCAAGTTCCAATTACAAGTCACAACCATACTTGTGTGTGTGCGCATGCATGGGCATGTGTGTGAGTGTGCATGTGTGTGTGATACCCTCTAAAGCAACAGAGGGTGTCAGATCCCCAGGACTGGAATTAGAGACAGTGGTGAACCACCGTGTATACTGTGAATTTAGTCTGGGTCCTCTGCAAGATCAGTAAGTACTCTTAACCACTTAGCTACCTTTGTAGCTAGAGTTTTCCTGCCTGGCCCACAGTCAGGACAAATCTCTCTCACCTGCCAGTCCCACAGCCGCTCAGACCCGACCAAGTAAACACAGAGACTTATATTGCTTACAAATTGTATGGCCATGGCAGGCTTCTTGCTAACTGTTCTTACAGCTTAAATTAACCCATTTCCATTAATCTATACCTTGCCACATGGCTCGTGGCTTACCGGCATCTTCACATGCTGTTTGTCATCGTGGCGGCTGGCAGTGTCTCTCTGACTCAGCCTTCCACTTCCCAGCTTTATTCTCCTCCTTGTCCCACCTATACTTCCTGCCTGGCCACTGGCCAATCAGTGATTTATTTATTGACCAATCAGGGCAACGCATTTGCCATACAGAACATCCCACAGCATACCTTGTCAGTCTTAATTCTTTTTAAAAGACAAATGACATCAGAAATTTCAAATCTTGTAGCCTTTGCCTTAATGTCAATTACAAAGATGTTGTTTCATTTTTCCTAGATAAGGTATGTAATAAATGTGAAAAAAGTCAAATGAAATTTTCTTTCTTTGTTTAATTTTCTAAGTAAATTTATGGATGGACACACACACACATACACATACACACTTTGCAAATTTGTTCTCTATGATCTCCTTCCTCTTCCTAAATAGTCTGATTAATTCGAATGTTTGTTTATCTGGCGGTGTATATGTTACAGCGTTGAGACAGTGTTGAGGATAGAACTCAAAGTCCATTATTAGGGAAAATTTTCTCTTGAAGTAGAATTTTTTGATATTTAGATACCAAAAATATATTTTTCATTGCTTCCCGTGTGTGTGTGTGTGTGTGTGTGTGTGTGTGTGTGTGTGTGTGTGTGTGTGTTGTGCTTGTAAATAAATTCTGAAGTTTTGGACACATGCATTCTTGCACAGACTTACACATACATACACACACACACACACACACACACACACACACACACACACATGCAAACAGAGAGAGAGAGAAAGAGAGAGAGAGAGAGAGAGAGAGAGAGAGAGAGAGAGAATATTAAGAATATATCAGTAATAGTTTGCTGACAAGTTAAAAGTTTATCAAGATTGTTTTTCCTGTTTATTTGTTGAGGAGCAAGTGGTCGTATAACCAACCACGGCAGCAATTTTAACAATCGACAGTAACTATATTTAAACAGTGTGGTTCCTTCTTTCTATTTCTAAACATCCCTGATAGGTGACTGTAAATTCATTGATTTGGTTACCAACCCTGGGGATTTACTTATTTTTATCTAGAAATGCATTGTAAGACTTTTCTTAAGAACCAATTCCAGCATGCGTTTTTCTCCACAGTGTTACCTCCTAACAGCCACTCACAATCAGTGATATCAACTGCAGCTTTGCACTGACAGCTGAATTGAAAATAGAGGATATACAAGCTGCCAGATTCCTAGACATGGACTATATGTTTGTAAACGTAACTCAAGTCACAATCTCACAACGGTAAGATAATGAAAACACATGGCCAAGAGGAAAGAACACACAGAAAATTCATTTTTAATTTGGGTTTAAATATTAATTAGTTTGTTATGGTATTTTTCTCTAGAGTAGCAATACAGTACAATATTCAGAAATTGCCTGTTTTAACTAGTGTCCTAATATTGGATTTTAGATATATTACTTAAATTTTAGGGCCTTGTTTTCCTCATTTTTGAAAAAAAAATGAACAATGTATATATTTTTTGTAAGAAATAAGGCAATTAACTATAAGTAGTATCTTATACACATAGCAGTTATTTATATTATCTAAAAGTTTTAACTATTTAGATAATAGTTTCATAATACATAGTAATTATTTTCCAAAAATAGTTGGTTCTTTATAATCTTATGAATGTTGAGTCAAGAATTTTGTCTAGCTGTAACCACATACACACAATGTAATTTTGCAAGTACCCACCAGTCTGTGAAAAGATTTATCAGCAAATTTTATTTAATATGGGTTAATTTTATTAGGAATGTAGTGAAATTATATGGTTCAGAGAATGGCTCTAAGTCACCATAACTGACACATTGCTGACTGTTTTATAATGTAGATTTCTTCAGACTTCTCTAACTATAGGATTCCCCTAGATGAGGAGGTAGGTAGGTTTCATGGAAATACTCTGCTTACGACCACTTTAGGTTTGTTGAATAAAAATTTTGAGATGCTTAGCCTAGTATTCTGTGTTACTTTATAAGAAATATTTTTTTTTCTTTGAATGTTGTATGTTTAGGGAATCTGGGGAAAATTGAAGGGAGAAGTAAAATACAATATACTTATAGACATCAGTTAATGTGGCCATGAAAATAATTTAATGATTTATTTTAAAGCCTATAAAATAGGTGCTACAAATAGCAGAAAGGAAGTATATCTATTTTGGAAATGAGATGATCTTGTATCTAAAGGACTCCTTGGACCTAATCAGAAAACTCTTAGATTTGATGAGTACTCTCAAGCAAAGTGACAGTGCCCAATTTCAACATTCAAAAAGTCAATTGCTGTCTTGTATTACAAACACAAACCAGCCAAAAAGAAATTAAGAAAAGTGTTTTATTTGCAACAGCTTCAGGAATACACTTCAGCAAGAAGATAAAAGACCTACACAATGGAAAATTTAAGATACCTAGAAAAATTCAAAGATAACACTAGAACATATAAAGACCTCCCCAGCTCATGGATAGACAGAAGCAATACTGTGAAAACAGCTATTGTACCAAAAGGAATCTAGATTCATTACAGTCCTCCTCAGAATTCCAATGGCATTCTTTGTAGAACTGGAAAGACAATCCTGAAGTTCATATGGAAAAACAGAAGACCATGAGGAGCCAGAACAATTTTTTGTTATTATCATTTTATTTATTTTTACATCCCTATTGCAGTTTCCCCTCCCTCCTCTCCTCCCAGTCACTCCCACCACCCCCCTTGGCCCCCTCCATATACCCCTCCTTCATTCTTTATTCAGAAAAGGGCAGGCCTCCCATGCATATCAACCAAATATGGCATATCAAGTTGCAGTAAGATTAGGCACCTCCATTCCCATTAGACTGGACAAGGCAACCCGATAAGAGGAATAGGGTCCCAAATGCTGACAAAAAAATCAGAGACAGTCCCTTCTCCCACTGTTAGGAGTCTCACAAGAAGACCAAGCTACACAACTGTAACATATATGCAGAGGGCCTAGGTCAGTCTTATGCAGGCTCCCTGGTTGTCAGTTCAGTCTCTGTGAGCCCCTATGAGCCTAGGTTAGTCTATTCTGTGGGTTTTCTTGTGGTGTCCTTGACTAACCCAGGACAATTCTAAGCAGAAAGCACAATATAATCTACAATTGTCTAAAGCTCAGGGATCATCGTGGAAGAGGGGGCTCCTACAATCCACAATGATTGTAGGATCCAGAGGGACAGGGAGTTTGATGTGCTTGTGTCTCTTAGGAATGTCAGGAGCTATAACCCTGAAGACTCACCAATAAGGCTACTTCAACATGATCTGGACAGGGTAAACACCAATAGACTTACTAATAGTGTGGAAGGAGGAAAGCTCAGGAGGCCGCAAATCTACACAAAGAACTAAAGGCAACTAAGGAATGCTGAGGGAAAGAGAAATTGTCTACCCCAGGGAAGAGCATGTCAACTAGTTAACCAACCAAATGGTCAGTCTTAAAAGCATATACATTATAAGGTCTGAACAGGTTGTACTTATATACTGTGCAAGTACATTTCTATATTATATATACATAAATTATATATCTATATACTATATATTTATATATTTCGTTTATGTATCACAATATATAGCACAATGTATATGAACACATATGTAAAAAAGTGAAAAAGTCCATGAATTTGAAAGAAAGCCAGTGTCAGTTCATGGGAGGATTTGGAGGGAGAAAGGGAAAAAGGAAAGTGATGTAATTATATTATAAACTCAAAAAAAAAACATATTTAACCTACAGAAGAACCATAGTGACTAAGACAGAACAATATTGGTACAAAAGTAGACATATAGATCATTGGAATAGGGGAGAGGACAGTAAGCCTACATAGCTGAAACCACATTAAAAAAGAAGAAGAAAAGAGGCTAACAGAATATTTATGATATGAAAGCAGATGGGGAGTTAGTGATAGAGGATGGAAATTGGCTGGAGTTGGGGAAGATGGTCACCAGAAACAAAATGTGTATAAAAATCCCACATGAAAACCCATTACTTTGTATAGCAATTTTTTTTGTTGTTGTTGTTTTCGAGACAGGGTTTCTCTGTGTAGCTTTGGCACATACCCTGGAACTCACTCTGTAGCCCAGGCTAACCTCGAACTCATAGAGATCTGCCAGCCTCTGCCTCCTGCATGCTGGGATTAAAGGCGTGCACCACCACCGCCTGGCTGTATAGTAATTTAATAGCAATAATAGCACTAACATAAAGAGTCAAATCAAATCAAATCATTCTAGTACAGAACAGCTAAAAATGCGCTAATTTGGAACTCATATGCTGAGAGTTTTAGCTCTTGGTTGGCTATATTGAAATACTTATGTTTGTTAAAAAAAATCAGAATTCTTGAGATTCATAATTTATTCATTGAGTACATTTGTCCAGTTATATATCATTGTCACATTTCAAAGCTCTTATCTTATCAGAAGTTTGTGCTTTCACTTTAAATTAGTGACTGTATACAAAATATACTAACTACCTGATGTTTACAGAAACAATACAGTGTTTCAAGGATATATTTGTCTGTGTATTAAAAAAACAGCATGAACATATTGACCACACAAAGTATGAATTATTACATCCCATTATGCTAAGAATTTTTCTAAAATGGGTTATTGGCTCCCTCATCTCTCTGTCGTATCAGTATGGAATTAATATTATCTTACTGCTACAATGCCACAGAATTACAGTGCCGCTGATATGTATCAATAATTTTATACAACTAATAACAATAACACTATTTTAATCAAACACAGGAGCAAACAGTGTCATTCACCCACTTCTCTTATTGTCATTTTAGTACAACTATCGATGGCATGAGTTATTCTATGGTTCTGGTCTCACAAGTATATGTTGCAGGACATATCTAGCATGAGAGAGTTAAAGAAGGTTTTCCAGAGTTGGAGTTTAGCCTTAGTGCTTGAGTAAATCCTGTCTAGGAGATAAGAATGGAAAGGAAAATTATTAAGGTCAGGTCATGAAAAACATTCAGAGGCTCATGTCAAACTCCATCTTGTGCATGTATTTTTCTGTTTTTATAAGTCTATTTCACTTGTCTATAATGACTAGGTTATATAGAATCCAGTATGTGAGGAAATACTGAAAAATATACCCATGATATGTTAACAATTGAGATTTCAAATTAATAATTTTAACCAATACAAATTATTATGATCAAAAATCAACCTTAAATACTTCAATTAAAACTGTGCATGTGTGAGTGTGTGTGTGTGTGTGTGTGTGTGTGTGTGTGTGTGTGTGTGTGTGTGTTTAAAGACTTACATTCTTGCCGGGCGGTGGTGGCGCACGCCTTTAATCCCAGCACTCGGGAGGCAGAGCCAGGCGGATCTCTGTGAGTTCGAGGCCAGCCTGGTCTCCAAAGGGAGTTCCAGGAAAGGCACAAAGCTACACAGAGAAACCCTGTCTCGAAAAACCAAAAAAAAAAAAAAAAAAGACTTACATTCTTGTGTGTGATATTTGCAGGTGTATGCACATATGCCTGATGCACTCATTTGTGTGTGAGCAGTTGGTTAATAGTTGGCATGGATATCTTCCTCTTTTGCTCCTTACCCTATACCTTAGAAACAAGGTCTCTCACTGATGCTGGAACTTGCCATTACAGTTAGACTGACTAGATATTTAATCTTTGTTTCTATTCTCTCAGTGACATGGTCATAGACCTGGCTGTTATGTGGGTGCTGGGCATCCAGAATCACATGCCTTGCACTGCTGTAGAAAGCACATTATTCACTAAACCATTTCTCCAAATGAGATCTCATTGTTTTCTAATTTAATTCTTGTTCTTTGCAATATATTACAGTTTTTCTTTCCAAATTAAAAGAATAACTGGAGTTCTAGTATCTCTCTATATATTGTTTCCTCTTTTACTTCATGTAACCTTTTACTATCATGAATTTCCATTTCTGGCATGTACCTATTCCACATTGAAGTTGTCATGCTTATGTGGCATCTGTTGAGAAACAGACCACACCTCTGTTAGATTACACTATGTCACTTAGTTTTTTTTTTTTTTACTGTTTCTTACTGTTTAGACCTTACATATAATAATCCTGGGTAAAGAGTGTACCATGAGCATATTAATTATTTTCTACTATATCCAATTCTCCCATTTACTATCTTCTTTAATTCCTTGCACATGATAGTAGTCCTCCAGCAGAGCGAGTCAATAAGATAGAAAGTCAGGGTCCATCTCTGCTACCTTCCTGTCTGGTGTTGCAGGCACAGGTAACTCAGAGGACACCTGTTCCTAATATGTAGATTGTTTTCACCTTATAATTTAAACCTGTATTCCACAGCAGAAACAAATATAACACATCTTCAATTAATATTTTACAACAGTCAAAGCACTTGATTCTCTTATCCTGTTAGCACTGGCACTGGTGAGGACATCTTGCTCCTGTCTGTTTCTCATTTTATTTTATTCTTAAACAAGCCCGTCACTGAATCTCTTAAAGTATCTAGGGAACAATTGGTTTCCAAAAGAGCCCAGAAATAGAAGAACTTAAATCAAAACAAAACAAAGCAATTCCAAGAACGTTAAGATCATAATATTGGAATTTAAACATATTAGCAATATGTGATCTTTGTGTATATTTTAAGCTCAAAATACCTCAATGCACTTACAGGACTGGTTCTGTTTTGTTGGACATATGTATCTGTGGATATGAGTTTCTCATGGGAAAACTGTGGGAGGGTTGGGGATTTAGCTCAGTGGTAGAGCGCTTGCCTAGCAAGCGCAAGGCCCTGGGTTCGGTCCTCAGCTCCAGGGGAAAAAAAAAAAAAGAGGAAACAGTGGGAATGAATGTTACTGTGGTTCACAAATGCTGTGATGAATTTTTACATGTTAAATTGAATAATAAAAGCTGTAATAAATACTTTATGTAATGTTAAATATTAATTTTAAAATTTACAACAGAAAGGAATAAGTACTTGAGGTGACAGGAATAATAATTATCCTGGATAATATGACACAATTGTATGCTAATCCAGAATGAATACAATGTATGCTGTATTGTGTACCATTATTATGTGCTAAGTATAAACTAAAAATTAATGATTTTAAGACTTTTAATTTATTTGTAATCTAGTCACAAATTTAGACTCTGCAATTTTCTTAGCTATAAAAAATTAAAGATGCACTTGAAATATTATTAAAAGAAAATATATGTCACTATGCCATAAAACACTGCTTTATAGTATACACAGAAGGTACAACACAAATTTTAGAAAAATTCATGGGACTATAAGATGATGGCTATTGGAGAGTAAGACTAAATGGTTAAAGAGTCCAGATTAAACTTGGGAATGCTGTATGTATATGTTGAATTATCACACTGAGGCCCATTGGTACATATAATATATGCATGTTAATCAAGACAAACTAAAAAAAATGAGCCACACAGGAAAGCTGTATATATAGATTTAAAATTTCTAGAAGTCACATTTTAAAAGTTAAAAAAAACCATGAAATTGATTTTGATAATATATTTCATTTGATCCTTTATATCTAAAAGTATTATTTCAACATGTATAATAAACATCTCAGTTATCCATGAAACCTTTTATCTTCTCTTTTCATATTACCCTTTTGGCCCCAACATTTATTTCACATTTGAAGTACATTTTACTGAAGACAAGCCATATTTCAGGATTTCGATAGCCGGATTAGAGGCTATTGGACAGCAGACATTTGCACATTCTAAGTACCAAACTCCCCGGGATCAGAACAAGGAGACTTTCCTCTAAGGTTCCCCTGGTCCTTTGCTTATTAATCATTCTCCGGCCTGCTTCATCAATCCCAGCAGATTCTATTTCTTTGAAAACCCAGGCACCCAAACTCTTCTTTAGTATCTCCATGACGATCCTCAGAATGAATTTCTTTGTGAAGACAACAAAAATGTTCTGTTTCCAATACTCCCCACCAAGCCGAGTGAGTCATCAGAGTCCAAGGCTCCTGCTATCGCTACCTCTGCCTGGCAACAGCTGGCAGAGGAGCCGTTGAACTTTGCTGCCCTCGGTCCACAACCTCTAGCTGGGGTGCTCCATCAGGTGACTTACCTGATCCTGCCACAAGATGAGCAATTACATCCACCAGGCTGTGGCTGTTTCGTTCACAGCGTGACTCAGGATTGGTTGCAACTCCACTGCTTTAACAAGCACTTTCAGAAACACTGCATAAGTGCTGCTCAGAATCTGGTCCTCAACTGATCCGTGCAATTCAATCACAAACTAAGTTGCAATGCACAAGAGTTTATACGTATTAATTCCTCCACTGTCCCCTTACCTTTATGCTGGTAATGCTGGGACATGGTGTACAAAAAAAATTGCAATTATGTAATGATAAATCTAATGTGTCGATCAAAGAAAGGCAATAATGACTGCTGGACTACCATCATAGGATGTAATCTTAACTCAAGAGCAGTAAGTTCTCATTAATAGTTCAGTTATGTCAGTGGGTCCAAAACCTAACAGAAAACTGCTGAACAAGTGCTGTACAATTCTAGACAAGGGAAAACCATGCACCTAAGTCCGAATGCCATCATTCAGTGTTATTAGTTCTGTCTTGGTGGGAACTTTTCCTAACTCTCCAAATCTCCTCTGTTGTTACAGCAAAGGCAAATAAAATAGTGTTTTTAATGTGCCCAATCAGTGAACCCTGGAACCTAGTACTTAATGGAAACATGGAAGTATGAATTTTCATTTACAAAACAGTGGATGGATATTTCTTGACTGGCGCAAGTATTTTCCATTAACTTATTTGCTCTTTAATGTTTAAGGCTACTCCTTATGTGGAGAGCTGGTTTTAGGAATGGAGATTCAAGATTGAACAAACTGGACCCAGTCTCTGCTATTCTAAGTCACAGTACAATAAGGGATATAGAAAATCCCTTAAATAAGCATGGCTAGGGTGCTTTGATGGAGGCTGTCCAGTGTATACAAATTTCTAAACAGTCTTATTAAATAAGAAACACAGAGCCAAATACAGAGGTAATAGCCAAAGAGATCAGAGCAATAGTCACCACTAGCTTTAGCTTACCATCAGCAGTAGCTTCAACAGAGAGAGCTTCTTCCCATCTAACCCATATTTTTATTACCTTCCTGTTATGCCTTCTCATTGGCTCTAAGCCCAGCCACATGACTTCCTTGTCACTGCCTGTCTAAACAGACCTCCAGGTCTCTATGGTTGGTACTGGGATTAAAGGCTCGTGTCACCACGCTTGGCTGTGTCCTTGACCACACAGAGACTCTGCCTGCCATGTGATTGGATTAAGGGCATGGGCAACCACCACCTGACTTCTGTTTATGGCTCACTGACTGCTGATCTCCAGGCAAACTTTATTTATTAACATACAAATAAAATATATTTCAGCACAAATAAAATATCACACAGTCGAGAGACCATGGAAGAACATCAACCTAGACTCTTAAAATGGAAGCAAGGTCAAAAAAGCTCTCTGGTAAAAGTGGTAATAAGCACAAACCTATGGACAGATAGAACAATCATGACACAGAGAAGATGGATCCATATTCTAGAAAAGATGGTACATACTCCAGAGATTAATGAACAGAACTCAAGAAGCTGAAGGAAAAAGCTCAGAGTCAAGTGGACGCAGTTTGTTTATAAAAATAAGCAATTCATCTGTTTTTTAAAAAGCAAGTTTTGAATCCTTGTCTTTGGAGTGACTTCCATTTCTCTTTGCTTCCAGGGGCTCTGATATTGAGGTTCCTTTTCTCTTTGGGATTACCATGAACACTCAGGTTTTCTAGAGCCCAACTAACAAGATTTCTTTCTAATGAGTCCATGGAACAGTTCTGGTTTCATTTACGTGTACAAGTTCATGACAGCCTTTCCTATAGATTATTCCTGGCCATTCCCACCTACCTGTGGCCAATGTCAAATAATCTCTCGTGAGCAACTTCTCGTGGGTAAGCTTTCCAAGTTCTGACTTGAATGTGATCAGTCCTGTCTCATCAGGGAGTGTCTGGAAGATGGCCAATTGAAACCTGTTCAGTCAGACACAGGGAGGAACATCTCATAGCAGTTAGTTGTCATGGTAGCATGAATGATCAAAATTTATGACCTAGTAGGATTTTCCATTCGTTCAAAAGTGTTTGGAGTGGATATATTTCATAGCATGGAAATTTCATAGCATAGAAAGTGTATGATTTCGAACAAGTCTGCATTTGCTTATAGGGAGAGGAGGCGATATATGTAGGCTATAGACCTTTACACAGTTTACATTTTTTTGTATCAAGTATCTTCTGGGCAGTGTTCAACTTTATTTAGTACTAAGGCCCTTAAAATGAACTAAAGTCATTTTATCTCAACATATAAAATGCCAGTGTATATCTTCCTTTATGTTTGATTTAATTGTGAGTCATAATAGTCATCACTGAGCTACCAAGGATTGGCAAAATTATTTTGGGGACTATGAGTGATACAGACTAAGAGCAGATACTCCACTGGGATGTGCAAAAATTCACATTAAATAGCAGCAAAATTTGTCAAGGATGAAATGAGAACATATGAGAACATAAAGCCTAGAAATTTACCCTGTTCAATTCTGCAGTCAATGTCTATGTCTTTTTTTTTCTTATCTTTAAAAATTATTTATGTGTTTTTGCATTTTTTAGAAATTTACTTATTTAATTTTCTTCACCTGAACAATTTCACTTATAAGTACTTTCTTCTTCAGATCTGCACTAGAAGTACTTTCTTCAGTCTTTCCTAGTCCTCTTTCCTTTTTGCAAGATTTATATTTTTTATTTTTATTCATGCATATGCATGTGTTTCTGATGGGGTATGAGTACATTCTTGTGTTTCTGTGTGGGGAATGTGTGCACATGCATGTGCTTCTGTGGGGCCAGTGTATATACACATGTGTACAAGTTTCCTTGGAGAATAGATGAGGTTTTCAGATCTCCTGGATTGGGAGTTGCAGGCTTCTGTGAGCTGCCTGACCTAGTTGTTGGCACTGAATTCAGGTCCTAATTTATTTATATTTACTTATTTATTTATTTATTTATTTATTTATTTATTTATTTATTTATTTAGTGTGTGTGTGTGTGTGTGTGTGTGTGTGTGTGTGTGTGTGTGTGTGTGTGTGTGTGTGTGTGTTCACTATTTTGGTGATAAAGCACTACTGCTGAAGGATTGGGGAGGAAAGGGCTTATGTCATTATATAACTTTTAAGTCCATAACTGAGGAAAGTCAGGGTAGGAAACCAGCAAAGAAAGCTGCTAAATGTCTGGCTCCCCATGTTTTGCTTAGTCTGCTTTCTTATATCATTCAGTACTATCTAGGACCTGTCATCTATGGGTGGCACCACCTACAGTGAGCTGCGCCCTCCCACATCGATCATGAATCAAGAAAAGGCCCCACAAACTACCCTCTAAGACAATCTGGTGGGGGCATTTTCTCAGTTGGTTCCACTTTCAAAATGACTTTGGCCTGTGTCAACTTGACATAAAACCTAGCCATCACAGTGTGCACGTATGGATGCATGTGTGCATGTTACAAGTTGGGAGTACATTCTGTTTCTTTGTTTTCACATTTTTAGAACAGAAAATGTTCCTTAAGTCGTGCTGACTGCATATGTACTCTTAAATACTATTGTTCAACAGTGTAATAGCTTGTAGGAAATGCAAATTTATTTCCCCTATTTTCTTTAGTATCAAAAAATAGCGATATTTGCCAATAGCAGTTATATATCAGATGGAATTTGATAGGTTAATAATGTGACATCCCCTCTTTGGGCATTAGAAGAGTAGGGGAGACAGGCAAATTATCACCCTGTTTACTTGGAAATATAAGCTAAGATCTTTGGGGAAAACCTTCCATCTGTGTCCACATCATTCCTGTTTTCAAACTTCATCTACACTATCCTTTTTCCCCTCTTTTTATTCCTTGTTTCCTTCATCACCCACCTCCCTTCTGTCCTCTCCTTTAACTTCTTTCAACAATGTCTCACATATTCAGCCTGGCCTCAAACTCCTTATGTGATAGAGGGTGACCTTGAACTTGTGATCCTCCATCTACCAACTCCCCAGTGCTAGGATTACATGCATGTTCCTCCACTCCTAGATTGGGCAAGGCTGAGGACTGAATGTATGCATGCTAGACAAGTACTCTACCAAATGAGTTACAATTAAGCCCTCTTAATTTGCTTAAGTCCTCTTAAGATGCTTATGTTAAAGGACTTGTCAATGAGATAAAATTTACCCAGGTATATAACTTGTTCATTTTCTTTTGTTAAGAGTCTTTTTGCCTTTGTCAAAGAATAGACAGCAGAGACAAGACCAGTGTATAAAACTGATTACCGGCAAGAATTTCTTCCTAGTTGAAGCCAATGGCAACTTTCTTCTTGAACAGGCTTTGATTTTCTGTAATTGCCCTGTGCATCTTGGGTTCACCAATTCAGCTTGATTGTTCTGACTGAGTCATGGTTTCCTGTCTTTAAATCCTGACTCACTGTTTCAATGTGTTCCAGGGAAAGTCAGATAGCTTCCAAAACCTTCTTATGTCTATGAATTATACTTAACAATGACTCTGACTTTACTTTCGTTATGGGTACTGTGAAATGACTAGCATATAGTGTGTCACAGCTATGAGGAACACTTCCATGATTGCTACTATGATTAGCATTTTTCTTATTTTTTTTTATACCTGGTACCTACACCAATATGATTCTCCAAGCCTGAAGAATCCACACAGGTCATTTAATCAAACTCTTCTATTTTCTACTTGAAATATTTAAATTTTGTCTATAATATTCCTGAAATAATTATACAATGTAGTTTCTGTCACATGTCATGTCTCACCAGCACTAGAGATTCTCAGTTCTTGGGAAAGCACATCTTAACTTTGGAGTGCTCTGATTGCTAAAAAGGATGGATGTTTGACTGATTGTGTGTGGGTGGGGGTGCACACATGCAAACACATAGACTTGTGCATTCTGCACATTGCTTTTGTACCCTTCATTATTTGTTTTTAGTCCAGCCACATTACAGGAATTCTCCTTTGTTCTCCTAACTGTCCTCAACTTAGGGAAAGATGTCAGTTATTCTGCTTCTGGCTCTAAGTTATCAATTTTGTCTCATTTGATCACTATTCTTAGACATGACCCAAGATGTCAATATATTTTTAAAGTATGTGTTCTTAGGACATGATAAGTAGTCTAGAGTGGTCACTAAATACAAGAGTTTATTTGCTATTTTGGAATCCACTACTGTTGTTGATTGCTACCAGAAGCATAGTACACTAAAATCTCCATTTGTCCACTTTATGTCTGCAGAGTTATATATATTGTTTGCCAATCCAATTTAAGGTTAAAAGTTGGATCAAAAACCAAAGTTAATGGACCTTCTCGTTCAACCTAATTTGAAGCGTATGACTAGATATGATTGAGGATAGAGTCTTAGAAAATATCATCCTCCATACTGAGAATGACTGCAAATAGCACTATTTCAGTATGGTTCTACTTTCAACCAATTAAGTGTCCTGTCATCACGACCACAAAATAGCTTGTGACTGAGAAGAGAGCTTCAGAGATATTCCAAAATATACTGCAAGAATTCTGATACAGTTAATCTGCAGAAATCTCCTGATCTACTCAGATAATGGTTATATAAGTGGAATATACTCCCCTTCACTTCTTTCACTTCTTTACTGTTCACTAACTCTGGGCGTCTTGCTTCCTCTCACTGCCTAAAAAAAGATTATTTCAAAACCCAATACTTAGTTTCTCTCAGTACTGATTGTAAAGTAACGTATCTGTAATTCAAGAGGTGTTTTAAGAAAGTTAAAATTATTTTTAAGTCTCAACAAAAGTAAGCCATGTTCTTTTGATACCCAGTTAAATGATTGGTACGATCACAGTACACAAAATCATGTAAATAATATTTTACTGCTTATGACTGAATATGATTTTATGCTTCCATGTTAAAAGGTCACATTGTTTTTTAATGGAAAATGGTATATAGGTACATGCAACTATTTAAATCAGCTACTTTATTTGGACCTAGCTGTAAGGTTAAGATAATTAGCCGGGCGGTGGTGGCGCACGCCTTTAATCCCAGCACTCGGGAGGCAGAGCCAGGCGGATCTCTGTGAGTTCGAGGCCAGCCTGGGCTACCAAGTGAGTTCCAGGAGAGGCGCAAAGCTACACAGAGAAACCCTGTCTCGAAAAAACAAAAAAAACAAAACAAAAAAAAAAAAAAGATAATTAATAAACATTTTCATATCACTTTAGTTTTGGCAGTTTTTGTGTATATAATTTATGTTGTCCCAGCATTGTGAGCATTGATCTCACTGAAAAGACAAGAAATACTCTCTTTGAACCTAATTTACAGTTATTAAAATGAGAATATGTTAAATAGGAGAGTGCATGCAAAGCCTCAGACAAAGCCTGTTAGACTTTTGAATAAAATACAAAATCTAGACAGTAATTTCCATGTGAATTTGTTCTAGGAATTGTGTTAAAATGATAAGAAATGAAAAACATCTTACTACATTTACATGGAGATATTGTTAATTTACTTGATCAACAGACATTTATTACACACACCAACTACTACATACAGTGCAGATACTTCATTTAAAAAATCAAGAAGGTATGGACTGCAGATCTCTGGGAACATAGCACCTGAGCATAATGGGAATAAGAAAGAACAGAGTTGAGAAAGGAAATTCTAGGAAAATAACACTGCACGTAGAGAAGCATTGATGCACAATGCTACCACTGTGCTAGGAAACTCCAATCACTTAGGTATTACCAGAGTGCAGCAGTGTAGGGTGTTTGTATGATGCATGGAGAGGAACAAAGTGCAGTGTGAGAAATGCATCGAGATGATTCTCTCCTGCCTGATGCTATTTCATCTCTGTAAGATTTGAAAGGAGAATGACATGATAAGATGGATGTTTGTCAACAACTGTATGATATTACTAAGGAAATTTGGGATATATCTGAGAAAGAAAACTCTAAAGTGGTTCAACTACACAGGCTCAGTCTTTATGGCTTAGTATGAATATTATATAAATTTATTCACAGTGACAGACAAATTGCAAGGTCAACGGGTTTTCTAAGCAGCAGATGTAAAGCTAAAAGCTCAGCAGAATATTATATCATCTGTGTATACAATGAGACAGAGTTGTAAAGATTCATGTTTTGCTTTCTTCTGTGGTGACATCATCAAATGATATACTGTAAAAATCACGTAACTCCTCCAACTGTTTGGGTGATCACCACATGGTGGGAATTTTTATCAGTTTCTTTTTCCTCCCCAAGGTTAGAAAACACATCTATAAGCAGAAGACAGCTGTGCTTAGTGATTTCTCAAATACTGGCAAAAAAATATTTTCTATAGAAAAAGAATTAGTTATTTTTTAAGGCATTCAATTTGTTTTCATTAAACCAAACAAACTCATTCTTCTAGTACACTTAACTAAGCAAATGCCTCCTGAGAAGTCAAATGAATCTTCTAAATCAGCAAACCAGAGATTATGCGTCATCCTAAAAGGCATCTGCACCTATACTAATTAATCTCAGGAACTCACACTTTGTCAATGGTCCAAATAATATGAAGTTTTTGATCTATATCTGGAAGATGCTAGCTGTTCCTCTCATCATCATTATTACTCATGATTTTCAGATACACAAAATGAGCCGTATATGGCACCTAAGCCAGTTCTCAAACTCAGGACTGTGCTATAAACACTATGTTGCTTTGACTACAGGGTCAGGTGTCTCAAGGCTCCTGGTTACAGTGATTGACAGGCTTGTAGATGACATAGTACAGCCTCTGGGGACCCTGTATGGGGTTGTAGTTTACTTTCTCCACAACATCGAGTTATCCAGTCAAGCGCCAAGCTGCTGTGCCTTTATCATTTCAACACTTCTTATGGTCAACATTGTAATTCACTTCTGGCACTGATTAGAATAAGAAACAGTTGTTGCCACCATTATTAGTGTAAATAATTGTTACGGTGGTCAGTGCTGCCATTGCAGGGTCTCAACTCTATCATTCACTCCACAAATTGATTACTTTCCTGCTGTTGAAGCTTCTGTCTGTTTAAATTCTACACTAACTCATGCAAAGTTCCAAGTCATCTCAGACGAATAATATCACCACTTGTGGAATACAGTCTCTGTTTTTCTCATCAGCTCAGAATTTTATTTGTAGTTATTGGGAATAATAGGACAGCTTGATATTCAGGTTATTATGGAAGACTACTTTTTGAAACCTGACAGGATTTCTAGGTTATACAACAAGTGTGTATGTGTGTGTATGTATGTGTCTGTCTGTCTGCCTGTGTTTATGTATGTATACTTGTGTGCACATGCACAAGTTTATGTAGTAAATGATAGGCATACTAATACGGGAATGAGGAGAAGTCAGAGATTTTTCTTTTTTTAAGTATGTTTTATTGAAATAGATTACACCACTTTCTCTTCTTTTCTTCCCTCCAGTCCCTCTTAGATACCCTCTCTTACATCCCTCTCATGACCCCATTCTCAATTGATAGCCTCTTATTCTTTGATTACTACTTTACATATGTATATATTCACATAAATACAATGTGCTGAGTCCAGTTTTGTTGTTTGTGTGTTTACGGTTTCAGGCCTGGCCACTCTGCATTGGGCAACTCTTCAGGTTAAAATTTATTACATTGATTGAATACAAGGAAACACCACCCACCTTAATTTGTATGCATCATTTATCACAATATATTTGTCAATAGTTTATAAAACAATTCCCGTGATTCTAAAATGATGTAAGGCTAAGTCTGAAATAGTTTATTCATAAAATCTCAGGAAAGGATAGGAACATGAGGGGCATTTGAAAGTGGAGATACATGATGGAATTTCTTTTTTTTTTTTGGCTAATTTCAGAGATAAAACATTATGTATATCTCTCCTAATAAATATGACTAGGAATATGTTATGTCATGCTCCAATTACAAAATTCTGTGGATTGCAATAGGAGGGACCATTGAAAAACATAGTTGAAAAATAGACAAGATACTAGCAGACTTACAAGTCAGGAATTCCTTGTATTGTGTATATTGTCCCTGACAACATAGAAAGACAAGTAATAGAAATGTGTTTATCATCTCTTTAATGTAGAATGTTGGATCTATTGAATCCAAAAAGGGGCATGGAAGTAGATCCAGTAGAGATATGTCATTCAATTTGAACTTCAGTTTTCATCAGTCAGCATTTTGGTGAGTGAAACTTGAAACTTAACTTACAAACTACACTGTAGCTGTACTGTCAAGTTGCTTCATTCTATTTACTTACTCCTCTTGCCAGACATGTCCTCACACCTGTTCCTCACCACGACATCCCTTTAATTCAAAATTTATGTGACTTAAGTTCTCTTTCCATCAGGTGAGATTTTCAGGTGGCAATGGAGATGCATGATCTTCATTAATATTTCAATTCCTCGACTACATATTTACTTCAATTATTTAATATTCTCAGAAACTATTGTATAAGGCAAATGACTTTTGATGAGGGAACAAATACAGGCAAATGGAGTACTTCTAAAAATGGAGCTAAATTTGTAATAAAGAGAAAAGAAATAGAAGCAGAGGAAAAATATTATTTCATGGAATTCATGGTACTCAAATTAAGTTCTGCTCAGCAGCTTGCTCAAAATTAACTTTAAGAATGTTCCTATGGCAAGCTGTAGAACTTGGAAAAATTTTTGATTTTATAAGAAGTTTAGAGCCATGCATGATGTTCTAATGCTTTTGGGGGTTTGTCCCTAATGTACTTTGTATGGTTATAGCTTGTTTCTCTTAAGATACAGACTTTTTCATGAACTAATATTGGACTGTGAAATTAGAGATTCTTTGAATAAGGAAGGTACAACCACTGAGAAATTCTTAATAACCTCAAGTTTTGTGAATCAGCATGTAAACAGAGTTGACATTCTCTAATCTGAGAATATATATCATTTTAAGTGTATTGAGACTGTCATTAATTAAACACTTCTTCACTGAAAAAAAAGATTAATTCAAAATTCTCAATATTACACACAATTTGTCAATCTTATACTCTACAAGACATGTCACACAGAACAATGTATTTTTGAGGGAGCAATTTCGTGTCATCACAGCTTTAAATATAACTCACAGAGACGCCCTGCTATCAACAGTGTTTCCAGTGGCCCTCTTCTATCTTCCTGAGACTTAAATCACTCTGAGAAAGCAAATCCCCATCGTGGCATGCCATTACAACACCGGGTGATAACAAAACTGCTCCAGTAGAAAAAGCTCAAAGTTTAAACTATTTTTGGTCTGATTATTTCCCACTCCATTGTCAAATGGGAGCTAAAATAACTAACTAATTCCAGGAGAAGGACTGCATCATTTTAGGTCAAATTAGACCAGAGCATTCATGTTCCATATTAAAAGTTAAAAGAAAGGGATATTTAGTTTTTCTCAGAGTGTTTTAAGCAATTTCTGCTCTCCCCTCACACAATATATATATTTTTTGATGAGAGGTCTTTGAAGCCTCTATTTTTGTTATAAGCAGATTGGTAGCCTGCATGCATTTTTGCCTTTTGTCTCCTCCCTCAGCTGGTTTAGATGAATGGTGTACTGGGACTAGGTATGGTCTGTAGGTATCACAGCGTGTGTGGGACCATGCAATTTTAAATAGCTAAAATATTCAGTAAGAAATAGGAGATGAGGAAAAGTGTTTTTTCAAAGTATATTTAATTAAAAGCTACTCAATTCTTAATGTCTGGTTTTGAGTTTGACATAAGTATTACTTCTTCCATCTTATACTCTTGCCATATTCAAGAATATTTCTCATGGCTGGTAGCTGGTTGATAACTCCAGCTATTATTCATGTATGGGGCAAGGTACAAGGACAGTGACATGTTTTCATGGGCACAGCAAGGGACTTTCAAAAAGGACAGTGCTAATGATGAGGTGGTGAGCTAGTGTGTGAGGAAAATACTTTTCAAGCCTTTACTATCTTAAGCATGCATGTTTCTAGATATTTTCAAATATAGATAAAGGAACATTGAAAATTTCTTTAAATTTTCCAAGTTTAAGGATAAAAAAATGCTTTCAACTCTTATACCGTCCATTTCTTGTGCTTCTTAAATCCAAAGCTGTAGTTGTATTGGCTTGGATGGTTGTGTTCTTAGATACATGGACAGTGATAATTCTCTGTTAAAAACCTTTGGCCTGGATGGAATATCAGGAACCTATGTGTTTCACATTCTTAACACTTTATTCTCAGACCAGTAAATAAGGCTCATAATATCTTTTCTCCTAGCTACAGAAACCCTGGTCATAGAAATGTTTTATGATACATACTTTACAAAATAATTACATAAAAGTATGATAAATTGTTAGTACATTCCACCCAAATATAATTTAATCTCTTTAAAATTAACTGTGACAGAACATTCAATAAGATAGAAAAGACTACCAAATTTGAAGTCAACATTAAGAAAAATGACTAATTTGCGCAGTTGTACTTTGCTGGTATTTTAAAAGCCAGAGGATCTAAGAATACACACATTTGCTTATCTCAGGAAGACATAATCACACTGTCATCCATTTTTGAACCACAAAAGATGGATAGTATAACATGTGTTTAAAATGGATTCATTCATTATTGAAATAGATAAGTGTTTCATCAGGTATATACAGCAGATAGCATTTATCTTTCCTCATAGAGGGAAAAGATTAAAGTAATTCTTCTGCACATATTGGGAAGAATACAGCTTGCTGTATTGCAGCTTTCATAATGTGACACTGGGTAATGCACATTGCCACAGAGAGTGAAGTTTTACAAACACATGATCAGCTGGAGCGACCGAACTGAAGAGGCAAGAAAACCATTCATTTTGAACATAAGCACTACATGTTATTTTTCATGTCTCTCATGAGCACAAATTCACCAGAGTCACCAAAATTTTAGATATTTTAGTTTGCCTTATGTATGTTTTAGAAACTCCTTCATGTACCAGACACTGCGGATTGTCAGGGACAGTCAGGGAGTAGGTGTGGTAGCTCTGATGGCCATGGTAGGGAGCGATTGGAGGGCATGAATCACAAACAGGGCTGTCTTCCACACCTTACCAATGCTTTCTCTGTATGGGGCTATGACTCTCATGTTCCCGAGCATTTAACTGTGGTTATTGAGATCATTATTTCATTTTTCTTTGGAAAATACTTGTGTTTTTTTCTTATATTCATGCTTTTAAAGGTACCTTGAAGGAAAACGATGAACATATATTAATAATAATGCAAATTATATGAAGAATAATAAATATGCATAGTCAGAAATAATGAATTTTAGGAAAAATAAACCTCCAAATAAAATAGAAGTCTAATCTGGATTTTATTTAACACAAAGACATTCATAGTATTTATAATTCCATGCCTTCTTTCTCACAGGAGTTGATGGGTAAACCTGCCTCTTAATTGCTTCATAGTTTATTTACACTGTTGAGGTGCACTCAGATCACATGACACCACATTTTCCCCACCCCCTTTTAAATGCTGTTACTTTGGAATTGAGAATACTTTATAATGCTTACTACTAATTGAAAACCAAGCATTTGCATACAGGAATTCCATTTAGGTCCTTTGAATTTTGGTTTTCATAATACATTACAAAACATTTCTTAAGATTGTGCCATGTGCTAACAGTGAAAGATCCTATTATACTGATGTTCACAGGCATGCCCCCGTGACACTAAAAGACGTGATTTTCTTTGCCTATTAGTTTGTAAATACCCGATAGGTGATGCATTTTTGTGCTTGTTGCATTGATCTCATGGTTAAATTTATAGTTAGCAACTCTCTGTAATCAAGCAAGTTCTTTTAAGCTTAATATATATTGTGATATTTATCATGTCAAAGATTTTACATTATAACTCCTTGATTAGGTTATATTCTCCTCCCATATTCAATTCTCCAAGTAATGTATTGTTTCTTATGGTAGATACACATGAAATAACTCACTTGCTAGCAAAGTACTTAAGTGCACTTTGCCATCCTGAGTGAAACAAATGTGCATGAAAATTAAAAGAAAAATACCAGAAGTCAAAACAGTGAGAGTCCTGTGTTTGATTTTAACTGCACTCTACTGGTGGCATTCAAATTTGGCCTTTTGAAGAATTGTCAGTTCATTTGAGGATTTAAATAAACATTGCTAAGGGGCTCTAGGAAAACTTAACTGGCAAGAATGCTCAGAGCAGGAATCAGGACAAATCTCACTCTTTGGAGAACACCTTCTTTTCTACAAAGATTGTGCTGGCATTGCCTACTCCTAAAGATCCTTAAGGCATTTAGCTGTAAAAAAATTTAAATAAATGAAATGAAAAACAAAAAGAATGCTAATAGTTTGCTTATTCTTATAAGGTCGAGAAAATGTTTTTTAAGAAGTGTATATTAAAGTTATAGGATTTTAGGTATATAGCTTTTATTCAAAATTTCATCACAATTATTCAATAATACAATTTTTGAACTGTTCTGGCAATACCAGATATATTTGAGTCAATTCAACACCCCTTATTTAAACTGAAATTTTTCATGACTTCCCATGTGTAATAGCTTTGTCCATTGCTGAATTTAAGTTTAACTGAAAATGTCAAAAGCTAATTTTGTGCAAATATTTTTCATGTCAGATCATTTAACCACAACCTTTATGCTAAACAACAAATACAAAATATAAAGCTTAAATTCAGATTATCGATTAATCTTTCTAAAATACTGATTACATATAATTTCTCCCAAGCATAACATTAAGTAAAATTATTTTATCATTGCGTACTTAACAAAACACTTATCACAGATTCTGTAGCTAATACACATACAGCTGTGAAGATTTATGAGACGTGGAGTTATTTTCTTGATTAAAATGCATGTTTTACCCAAGCAAGTATATGCTTTCACTCTAAAAGCATAAACAGCACACGAGCACTAACTGTTAGCTGAGCTTGCAGCAGGATTGAGTGACAGCAGTTTCTGTGCATCTTTCTCCGAATCTCGTTTCTCATGCCTCACTCCAGATCAGCACTGACACATTCCCCTATGCAAATGAACATCTAATTAGAGACACCTCCCAGTCACTCAGTCACTTTCTTATCACCAGTTGTATTACCTGGCAAGCCCTTTCTCTGGAGTCTTGGCCCACCAAGAACCTTCATTCACTTTCTCTTCTCCTCTGCGAAGTGAACTGATCCAGCATAATCCCTGGAATAATGTAGTTTCTCTTGCCGAAGAGCAGCTTCCCTCTCCCCATTTTACATGAAGCTAATGG
This sequence comes from Peromyscus californicus insignis, assembly GCF_007827085.1. NCBI lineage: Eukaryota > Metazoa > Chordata > Mammalia > Rodentia > Cricetidae > Peromyscus > Peromyscus californicus. Next base: position 45,583,102 of record NW_026294480.1, on the reverse strand, counting down.
AGCCAGTAGGTATCCTATTGATCTTTTCTCTCTATGGTTTCCACAGGATTTGACGGACTTCCTTACAGGTTAAACATCCAGGCTTTCTGAAGTGGCTATAAAGCTTTGTTTTTGATTTTTCTAACTTTTTTTTTTTGAAACCCTTGCTCATCTGTAATCTTTAAAAGCTCAGTGGATGCCATGCAGAGCAAAGCCTCATTTCTTTGCAGAAATAATCTAGACACTGTCTAGTGTTGAGTACAGTTGTCTGATTCAAATCTTCTGTTACAAAGCAGATGCCATCTAGCTAGATGTCATGAGAAGAGCCTAACAATGACAATTCACTTATCCCTTAGAAAGAATCAATTCTCCCACAATGCATCTGTCAGAGAACTCTCACTCAGTAAAAGCAATTTTTCTCGCTGTCTGACACTGTAATTGCTCTTAAATTTTCAATGAACGTTTTACAAGGACTTCCCTGAACCATGATGAAAAACTTAACTTTTTTCTAAAAATGAGAGGCTGACAGGATGAAAGAGGTCTTTCTCTTTAAAGCCTTGCTTGCTTGAGTAGGAATTCTTTCATATCATCAACAAGCTGTTGAATAGAGGATAGATTACTTTCCATTTATTTCATCAATCAGATTAAAGGCTCTCCTTCACAATGCCCTTTAAACAAGAGCTGTTTATGATGTCCTCCCAGGTTTGACTTTAATGTAGTTTTAAATCACCATGAACAGTGGCATCAGTAAATAATATAAATATGACGACTATCGGACAACATTTAAGTATTGCATGTATTTTGGTTATTATCTTTATTCTTGCCCTTAAAGAGAGGTGAGGAACAGAAGAAAAACAGCTATAGATTTTCTGCTGTTTAGGTTGAACAACAACAACAACAACAACAACAAATCAACACAATTTCCCTTTACAGACCAGTAGACAGAAATACCCAGCATGACAGCATTTTCCCCAATTTAGACCAAGGATGTTGAGAAAAAGTAAAAAAGAAGCAAGTAGGTATTTTTCATTACTATGCACACCTACCATAATTTAAAAAAGAAGCCTGCAATGATACATTTAGTTAAATTTGGATGCTGAGACTATAGCTACTTTAAATAAATTCCTATTTTTAAGACATTTCTAAAAATAAAACACAGCAAAGGTTGTTCATTCATCTTATTACTAATACAATGAATAGTCTTTTCATCACTGGAGGTGTGTATGTCAAATAGCTTAGCATGGTTTTTTTAATATGTATGTGTTTGAATGTGTGTCTATAAGTAAATAACTGAAAAGTTAGATACACTCAGCATCCTTGGGTGAACAAGAGAACTCAAACTCACCTGCACTCAATCTATTTAAGATGCATGGCTATATCACAACTATTTTAAATCTGGTATAATTTAAACTTCGAGCTCTATAAAAATGAGAGAGACATTTTACTCAAGCTATAGAATCATTTTTTAAGTATTAAACTGTGGGTAGGAATTCTGTTACCCCGCATCCTGTCTCCTTCTCTGTTCATCAGAACCTGGACTATGGCCATGCTGCTTTCCATCTTCATCTGGAGTCTCTTCAGGGATCAATCTTATTCTGCTCCTAGACAGCATGCATGTTTTCACACAATTCTAGTTGATAGCTACGTTTTGGATGATCCCACATCTTCATTCTGTGACACATAAGCCACTATTTTGCAAACTAATATACATGTCTCTCATCTATATCTTCTTCTCTCTTTAAAGCTACTCATAAGCATGTGTGTATTTATTTATCATATCAATTTAGTGGGAACAAATTGCCTATATATGGGAAACACGAACACCCACACAATATCTATTCTTTGATGTTTCAGTGGCATACAAACCACACACAGAGAAGAAAAATGCGGCTGAGAAATATTATGAAATCCTGTCACATGTGTAGTAAATGGAGAGTATAGAATGCAAGCCCATATCTGTAGACGAATTTCTAAACAGTCTTATTAAATAAGAAACACAGAGCCAAATACAGGGTTAATAGCCGAAAAGATCAGAGCAAATAGCCATGACTAGCCTTAGCTTACCATCAGCAGTAGTTTCAACAGAGAGAGTTTCCTGTCTAAACTGAGCTTTTATTGCTTTCCGTTCTGCTTTCTCATTGGCTCCAAGCCCAGCCACATTAGTTCCTCGTCACTACCTGTCTATAGGGACCTCCAGGTCTCTATGGTTGGTACTAGGATTAAAGGCTCAAGTCACCAAGCTTGGCTGTGTCCTTGACCACACAGAGACTCTGATTGCCATGTGATCAGATTAAGGGCGTGGGCTACCACCGCCTGAATTCTCTTTATGGCTCACTGAGCTCTGATCTCCAGGCAAACTTTATTTATTAACATACAAATAAAATATCACATTTCAGCACAAATAAAGTATCACCACACATATCTGTAATTGGCATGGGCTACCATGTGTACATGAATCCACACTATTGGCAGACCATTGTATACTACCATTTGTTTTCTATTTACTTTCTAAATTTATTTTTCTCTAAATTGTTAAACCATAAATATTGGACAAATAATATAGATAAATTGGTTATGCTGTGCCCCTGTCAAGAACTGTGGTGGTCATTAGTATGAGATGTAAGGATATGTGGACAGACTTTATGTTTGTCCTTATTTAAAAATACCATGCACTGTCTTTTCTTTCTTCTTCCCCCTTTCCCATCCTTCTTTCATTTCTCTTTATGAACACACTAATACATTTTATAATTTGTCTTCTTTTCATAAACACATGGCATATTATTGCATCTAATTCATTGATAAAATGGGTGCAGTATGCAAGTTTGAATATTGTACCCTTCAATCAATAATTCACTTAGAGATTTGCTTCTACCCTGCATCAGCCAGTTACTTGGCAACAAATCCTTCTAGATAGATCAGTTATCAAGTCAATGTTATTTCAGTGTTCAACAGGAATGTCATGAAAGTCTTAATTAAATGCCTGTGTTTCAGATGCTTTGTTGAGAGTGTTATCCCATCCATGCCTCTTAGATCTAAACCAGAAATATCACTGTTTTGATACAATTCGAAAATATGTTTTTAAATTATTCCTGAACAATGTCATCACACCATACCTCCCAGAAAAGTGACTCTCCTTATGGCAGTTTTCATTATTTCAAAAGGGAAATGGCAGGGGTTTGGAATGCAGCTGAGTGATCCAGTGCTTGTCTATCAAGTGCAAGATCTTGGTTATGCCTAACACAACAAAAACTAATCAAACAAACAAAACCACATTTCTCTTCTTATGATTTATCTCCTTTAAGACATAACTTGTACAGACATGAACGATTAGTTCTTGATAGCCTTTGGTTTATCATGTGACTTGCACTGTTCACACATGCCTTTTAAAGAGATTCTGATTTCAACCCAGAGACCATGGAGGCTGTATACCGCGGGATCATTTCCATCTATGGAGCAAGAATTCTCTAAATAAATATTCTTTCATTTATGACACTATCTCTCCATTGAGTATCTCAACTTGTAGACTTCTATGCTAATATTGTTGTTCTGGTTTTTTTTTTGTTGTTGTTGTTTTCTTTTTCTTTTTTCCCCTGACTACACAGGCTTCTTGGAGAAGAGAGTGATATTTTATTAACTTTCTTTCAATCCATCGTCAACCTATTCTGATTTTTATTGCTTCATATTTCATTAAGAAAATTGAACTTTCAGATGGAATCTCCTAAGTTAATGTACTTCTTTGTCTTAGATTTGCTCTGGTAACTTCAGCTGTTACCATCCTACCTCTGTGTTCTTAGTGTCCCTAATTATTTTTTCTTCTATATGTATAAAATCCTACTTATTAGTTTGCTCTTAGCAAGTGCACATGATTTATTTGCTATCTGTAAATTATGTAAACATCATAGGACACACTGTCCACTCCTTATAAACAAGTCAATCTTGTTTTCTATGTGAATGGTCCAGATTCTTGCACCAGAGCCGTCTCAGCACCATTACATTTCTTCGCTCCCTGTCAGCACTCAATCTCCTAGCATCCGGTTTCAAATCTTTCCTCTAAATTTTGTTTGCAAAGGTTATGAAAGCAGTTGAGGTTGTAAGTGTTACCTACTTACACCAAGACACTTTTGAGAGATGGTAGAAACTTTTGACTGGTGGAGTCTAGTTTTTTGCTCATTCAGAAATGATATTAAAAGAGAATGTTAGACTCTGTGGAGAAAACAGTTTCTTCTTCCATGCTTTCCTGCTGCTGTTGACCAAAGATCAGACTAAAACAATGGTGCCAACAGTCATAGATTGAAACTGTCAGCATTGTGAGATAAAATAAACCTTTTTTTTCATGACTTCATAATTTCAGATATTTGTTACAGCAGCAGAGAGCTGAGTAGATCAGTTATTAATGAGATTCTCATATATATGTCTTTATCTTTTACTAGCTTGGGGGATTTTTCTTTGCTATTCAATGTTATAGCCATATATGTCAGAATCTGAAACATTTGTGCTATAGTCATGTATCATCAAGTTCAATGTTTTCTACTTGCCCTTGATAGTTGAGATTTTCTAAAACATGTATGTCTACATTTTCAAGTGCCATATTCTCTCCTAGGTACATTCATTCAAATCCAAGGCTTTAAAATATGATGATAGTATTTTAAAATCTTTTTGATTAGGATTCATTTTGACACCTGGATGCAAATATCTGCCATTACATATGTCTAATTTCACTGGTTTAGCTACCTGAATGATGAGGCAGATATGTTTTTTGCACTTAGCCCTCTGTTCCTATTTTTCTTGAGTTTCAACCCAGAGAAGAAGCATGACTGACATGTTATAGCAATACTGGAAAACCCAAATCAAGGGCTTACATTCATGGGAGGAGCCATAGGTTTCACAAGTTTTCCACACCTGCCAGCCCTACATCCTATACCTTCATCTTGCTAAGGGAGCTCTGTGAGTGATTTGTGTGAGTGTCCTTCCACACTGCCCTTTCTACTAGGCTCTAGGATACAGTTTCTTTGCATTTCCCTAACAACTGTGTTCTTCACGTACTTCATGTCTTTTACTTCATCCATTTCATTTTATTGAAAACAAAATATTTCTATCATTGTAACTCACACCATCTCAGATACCATGACCTTTGTTTGATAGCATTGCATTCCTCAACAGTGTGTTTAGCCTTGCATTTTCAAAGCTCATATTGGAAATAATTTTCCCAGTAATATTGAGTATTAGAATATTTCCTTATTTAGACATTTTCTTCTGAACCCACTTCTTCTGTCTCATGCTCTGAGTTGTCTCTATCAAATTCAATGATTACCTCAAATACAGAAGTTGCTGCTCTATCATTTTATCTTTAATCTTCACTTTGATAAAGTTGATATTTTCCTATCATCACCATTATATTTATACTGTAAGCCATTTTTTCTAATGTCAACAATATGCATCCATGTTAATATCTTTTACATCATTTTTTCCTATAGAAAAAATGTTCTGTGTTATCTATTCATATTTTATGTGTATCATGTCTGTTATTTTTTCACCAGGAGTATGTAAATACTGAGTGAACATGAATTTTATTTTAAATGAATGAAAAGCTGCTTTCTAAATACTTTCTTATTTTGGCTTTTCTGCTAGTCTCTTGTTTCTGCTTCTACCTCTCTGCCTTCTCAGTCAAGTCTAAATTTTACAGTACAGGGAGACTAAATGTGTAGCTCTTTCTCTCGTTTAGCCAACATTTTTCCTTAATCACATCTAGAACAACAGATCCTCATAACGACAGTCCATAACTTTTTCAAGCTTCGCTTTCATACAGCTGGCTGCTTACTTCATATTTTTTTTTTCTTGGAAGTCTCAGAAATGTCTTTAGTTTTAACATGCTCAAAAAAGATCTCTTTTCTTCATACTCAGTTGCCTATCTACAGAGGTCTTTGTCTCACTTGTATCTACTATCTCATTAAGTGTTCAATCCTTATATGTAAACATAGCTTTGAACACTCCTTTTTCTTTATTTCCCCACAGAAATTTATTCCCATTGATTTTTTTTTTTCTGATGAACAGTTTTCTGTTTCTATTTTCTCCTCCCTTAACTCCTCCCAACATACTTATCTCTAAAAGATAAAAATCATGGCCTGGAATGGCATGATAAACAGTTACCACCTCTTTCATTTCAATCTTTGCAGTCACTTCTGTTATATACAGAAGACGATTCCTACATCTCACTATCCCCGAATTGGCCCAAACCTGCTTTTGTATCCTACAAACCTCCTTCTCTCTAGCCATATGCTCTCAAGTCATGAATGCTCTCCTCTGTTCCTGAAGCATGCTAAGCTTCTTCCTACTCCAATCCTACTTCCTACTTCACTTCAGCTGTTCCCTTTCCTAAGCCACTCTCTCCACAGAGTCCCAGAATGCACTCTACTGTAGCCTTAGGAATTCTGTGGTTGAGAACAGCAACAATGGCTTCTCTTTCAGTACATTTGTCATTCATGTGTAAGAAGGCTGCTGGCTTTGTGTGTTAGTATTCTATCCTGTCACTGTGCTGAAAGCATGTATCAGCTCTATGAGGTTATTGGTAGAGTCTTTAGGGTTTTTTATGTATAAATCAGATCATCTGCAACGGGAATACTTTTCTTCCTTTCCTACTGTGTTTCTTTTGATTTCTTCTTATTGTTGTCTTATTACTCTAGCTAGGACATCAAGCACTACTGAGTAGGAGTGGGGAGAGTGATGCTTTGTCTTATTCTTGATTTTACAGGGAATGACATGACTTTTTCTATGCTTAGCATGATGTTGGATATAGGCCATCCCATATAGACTTTATTATCTTAATAATAATATTATTATAATAATAATATCAACAATGCTGATGATGATGGTGATGATGATGATGATGATGATGATTCCTAGCCTCTCCAGTAGTTTAATCATAAAGAGATATTGAATTTTGATAAAAGCTTCTTTCTTCATCTAATGAGATTATCATTTGATTTCTGTCTTTGAGTATTTTTATGTGATGAGCAACATTTATTGTACATGTTGATCCATTCCTTCATCTCCAGAGTGAAGCCAACTTGGTCATGATAGATGATCTTTTCAAAATACGCACGCATTGGGCTTGCAAATATTTTTACTAAGGATTTTTGGATTTCACTTGCAGACTACTGAATCTTTGGGGATATTGGACTGTAGTTTGCTGTTGTGTCTTTACCTAGTTTTTGATGTTGGAGTAATGTCAGCTTTATAAAAAGAAATTTGGATTTGTTCCTCCTTTTTTGGAATAATTTAAGGATTGGCTATAGATCTTCATTGAAAGTATGCTGCAAATCTATTGTGAATCCATTTGGCCCTGGACTTCTTTTTAGTCTCAAGCCCTTTTATTACTGTTTCAATCTCCTCCTTTGATATGGGTTTGTTAAGGTTGTTGATCTCTTCTTGGTTTAATTCTTGTGGTTTGAATGAATCTAGACAATCATCTATTTCTTTTAGAATTTCCAATTTAATGAAGTACAGGTTTTTAAAATATTTGGAATTTCTTTGCTGCAATATTTCCCCCTTCATTTCTAATTTGTTAATTTAGGCCCTCTCTTTTTGCCCAGATGGCCTGTATATTGAGAAAGTGGGAGCACTGAAACTAACTGTTAATACATTGATATTAACCTGTGTCTTTCATTCCAGAAGTATGCTTTTTATGATATTAGAAGCACTAGAATTTGTTGAATATGTATTTAGGATTGTAATGTCTTCTTAATTTATTTTTCTCATGATTAGCTTGGTTTCAATGAAATGTTCTTTATATCTTATTAATTTTATTTTGAAGTCTGTTTTTTCATATGCTAAAACAGTAATGTCTGCTTTCTTTTTGTTCCCATCTGCTTGAAATACTTTTCATGTTCTTTCACTTTAATGTGGTTCATATCTTTAAATCTACAAGGAGATAGTTCTTCTGTAGACAGCAGAAGACAGATATTGTTTCTTAAACAATTTCACCCAGCCTGTGACTCCTGATTAGTGAGTTCAGTCATTAATATTTAAAATTATTACTGAAAGATATATGTTGATTGCAGTCATTTTCTTTTGATTTTTTTGCTGTTTGTGTTCTTAGTTATACTTTGTGTTTCAGTAATTATAGCTTAGTTTTTTTTTTTCTGGGGTCTCTTGGTTGTGCTTATTCTTCTCTTTTGGCCAAAGTATTGCTTCAGTTATTCTTTTAAATCTGCCATGGTGGGCATGAATACTTCCAGAAAGTTTTTCTTTCTCTTTCAAATCTGGCGAACAGTTGTGCTGTGTATATTAGTCCAGTTTGGCTTCTGTTGTCTCTTAGAATTTGGGGTGTGCTGCTCTAGAAACTGGCTTTTAAAGTTTTCATTGAGAAATCGGGTGTCTTTCTGGTTTTCCTTTCTTATGTGACTTGTGTTTTTTTTCTATTGAAGCATTCAATACTCATGTTTTGCTACATATATATATATATATATATATATATATATATATTAGTTTTTATGGATAATATTCTATAAGGAGTTTCTTTTTTGGTCATATCTATTTGGTGTTCATTGTGCTTCTTGTATTTCTTTGCATATATCTTTCCTTAGTTTCTGTTTGATAGTTTTAGATGGCACACTGAGTACTATAAATTATAAGTTTCAGTACTCTCTCTCTCTCTCTCTCTCTCTCTCTCTCTCTCTCTCTCTCTCTCTCTGTGTATGTGTGTGTGTGTGTGTGTGTGTGTGTGTGTGTGTGTGTGTGTGTGTGTGTGTGTGTTCATATGGGTACAGTATGTGTGATTATGTATGCAGGAGTGTACACATGCATGTGCAAGCCCAAGTCAACCTCTGATGTATTCCACAGAAACTGTCCCATCTTACCTTTTGAAACATTGGTTGACTAATTAGGCTAAGCTATTTGGCCAGTGAGCCCCAGGGATCTCTCTGTCTCTGAGTCCCACCAGTGTTTGGATTAAAAGCATTAATATTCCAACATCGGTTCTGGGTATCAAACTCAGGCCTTTATGCTTGCACAGCAAACATTTTGCTGACTGAGCTGTCTTCCCAGCCTCAACAAATGTATCACTTTAAATTCTAAAGTTTAGTAATTATACTTTATTTTCAAGAATCATTTTTAATCTTGTCTTTTACGTCATAAGTCCACAATTACTTGTTTATAAATGAGAAATTTCCAATGTCTTCCAAAGCAAACTCTTTTGGTTTACAAATTTGACAGTTTTATGCTATATATTTTAGTGTGCATATATACACACACACATATATATAGTTCATATAGTGTATACAAATATAATGTACTAACTCATTTGATTAGAATATCAATGCTCTATATGGACCATATTTTATTTCTAAAATATAGAAACAGGAAAATTTCAGAATAAATTTGACCTGAAGGCCTTCAGATAAGTTATTGCCAACTTCATCAAATTGATGAGGAAAATTAATGATTTTGATCTCGATAACATGTATAGGTAAACGTGACTTTAGTAGGAAATATTTTCAGCAAATCGTTATTCTAGACTTGCTATGAAGGCTGTGCTACCCATACTACCCATTGGAATAGTTTTGTTAATGTTTTGATGTATGCTACCAAAATAAATCAGGCAACTCCATATATTTTATTTTCTTACAACATAATTATGACCTACAAAGATTAGACATATAGAACTAAGTTCTGTAAAGCCTGCTGACCTCTCCTGTCAAAAGTCATTAACTGGACACTCAATTTTCTACTGTCCGTTATATTGGTGTTATGGTTTGTAACTAAGTTTACTATATTTTCTTCTGAAAATATTTAGTCTGTTGAACCTTTTAAATCATAAATTTTAATGACATCTCATCGGATGTATGTTCTCATTTTTGACGAGCCATGGTAAATGGTGAACACTGATTATCTGTTTTCATGGGAGCAAACTTTCTGAGAGGTTATTTTGTAAATGAAAATGTATATGTGTGTTATTAAGTTTCTGAAGGAAGGTCCCGACACATTGATCTAAGGGCAATTTTCAAAATCAAACAGAACATTCTAAAAGTAAAAACATGTTTCAAGACACACCCCTCATATTACTGTTTGAAAAACCTGCAGACCAAGCAATTAGAATCATGCGGCATTTAAAATATAAAGCTATATTTCTACTGCACTGATTGATTTTACATCTGGCATGCTGAAAGAATGAAACTTGAATAGTGTCTTTGTTTATGCTATGGAAGTTCAGAATGAATTCTCTATATCATCATCCCTTAGCAGAAGTAATCTTCTTTGAAAATGTAATGTCATTTCAAAAGCAAATCCATTTCTTAAGACTCTGAATAGGAATGTTTTCTTTTAAACACAAGGAGGTTTTAAATATTTTTTCAAATATTAAACACAACAGTAATATTTTATCAATTGTGATAAGATACCAGTGGTATATGAAAAGAAAATAGGACAACTATTACAATTACAAAATAGGAAAAAAAGGACAAAAACTAATAAAATGAGTCCTCTTTGGAATAAGCAGAAGAGGAAGGAGAGAGAAAGGGGCTAATATTTCTTAACTGCTATATAAATCATTATTCATAACAACTTATTATGATTAATATTAACAGTTTATTAAGGCCTTATTACCAGTTTTGTGCTAAATAGTCACCTCGGATTTCTTGTTTTAATCCTCCATCTATTCTGTGACGTCACCTAATCACTGTCTTTACTTAAGAAATAAAAAACTCAATACAGCAAACACAAGGAGATTGCCTACTTGCTCAAGGCAGCCTGAGGAAATGTGGGAAAGGGAGGGACTCACACCCAGGCAGTCTGGCTGCAGGGCTTCTGCAGTTAAACTTCATGATATACAGCTTCTTCCAGTATTGAAGGCTGACTCTGCCAGAACAGTTTTAAAGGATTTACATCCATTATATCTTTCATATTTAATAGAAAAGAGGTAAAGCACAGATCTCTAGCCTATCTTGCACCCATATATCAGTTCAGTGCCCGTGTCTGACAGTACTGACACCAGGACTTCTACCACAAAGTGATTAGGAGACAAGTAAGACATTGTGGACTAGGAATTTTCTGGTGCTCCATTCTCAGGATCTTTTGGTGAATATGTGTTTGGGGTAGCATTATCTAGACTATTTCCATGTGGCTCTTCACTCAACATGACTTTATGTTTTTGTAACTTGCAAGTTTTCCTCTCATTCTCACACATGTGCATTGACACTTGCATGCACAACTCCCCATCAACATAGATAAATGCCAAATTATTTAAAACTGGAAGAATTTTGTTTTAGCTTATGGTAATAATTCAATGAAGAATTGTGCCCTGAAGTGTGGAAAAATTCTGACAAAATAAATTGGCCCCAAACAGAATTTTGAAAAAGGTGTTTAAGGACAAGTTACTGAGGACACATATTGTCATGATAACAACAGAATAATTTTCATCCTGGGTGTCATGCTACAAGCCTGTTCTCAGCACTTGGGAGACTAAGAGAGATTGTGAATTTGAGGAAAGCCTGTTCTCTCTGTGATTTTTTGTCTCAAAAATAGGGTAAATTTTCATAAAGAAAAAAAATTAAGATTGTAATTGTGTTTTTTTTTTTTTAGCCTCTGTATATTCTCAAAAACTGATGGTGGGAAGTGTATGGATGATATAAATGTTCTCATCTACATCAAGAGCTTTTCAGTCTTATAAACTCAGTTTACACAAAGCTAACAAAGATGATGCTAGGTACATAATGAAGGCTATTAGCATGGGAATGTTCTATGGTTGAGCCATTAAAGCACATAGTCTCAATTTCTTCAAAATTATTCTCTAGTAATTTCATATGTGTAGGCATATAATTTACTTAAATAATATTCACTTTCTGTCCCTCCAACTTTTCCTGGTCACCACCTCAGTCCCTTTTCCAGCTTCATATAGCTTGTTTTTCTTTCTTAATAACCCATTTAGTCCATTTAGTTCTGTCTGTATATTCACGGTTGTAGGGCCATCCATTGGAGCATGGGCAATCTTCCATGGGCAACATTCCAGAAAACAGAACACAAAAGCAAAGATGAATGTGACTGTCGCTCCCCAAGTTCTCCCAGCTCCTCAATGAGCGGTTGGATCTCATGATCCCCTTCCATATCCCTGCTGGAGTATCGACTTGTTTGAGCTTGTGTACATCTTGTACAGGCAATGACTGCAACAGTCAATTCTTGAGTGTAAAGACCAACCTCTGACTCTTAGGATATGTCTGTCCAGCTCCATCTCCCAATCGTGTTCTCTGAGTTTTGCATGGAGCAGTGTGATGACTCATGTCGAGAGGAACACTTGGCCGTCATTGATCTCTACACTATCACCACCTGTGAGTTTCTCCATTAACTTCTATTTACTGAAAAAGGAAGCTTCTTTGATGAAGGATGAGACTGAGCTAACCTATGGGTATAAAGATAAGAAATTTGAGAGTAGTTTGATACTGTAACTAGTTAACAAAATAATATCATTAGGTCCTCTCCCCGGACTTATGACTGCCACAGTCCTGGGCTCGTGGCCAGGTATGGCATTTCTTTTCCATGTTTGCTTTTTGGCATATCCTAAGTAACTGGTGAACATGTCCTCAACTATAATGCCATTATCTGTCATGGGTTAATATAAAATAATACAATAAGGAAAGCATGTTGGTGAATACTATGCCTATGATTTTAAAATCCTGACAGGTTTGTCATTTCCCTTTTGAAGATTATGATATTTGCTTGTTTGAAACTTTACATCTTTCAAAGCAGTTTTATTGATGAGTACAATGAAATGAAAATGGTACATGATACATTGAAATGGAAGAAAATTTACATAGTAAAGGTTATAAACTATGAGACCTTTGAATGCATTCTTTGTTCATTTATACACATTTTATAAAACGATGTAATACATACTATTTGTGTGTGTGTGTGTGTGAAACAAGGTCTTTCTTTTTTAACTTTGCACAGCCTAGAACTCAGTATTTAACTCAAAACTAGACCCAAGCTGGAAGCAATCCTCCTACTTCAATCTCTGGAGTGCTGGCATTACAAAAATGTATTCCTATGTCTAGATTTAATAATTTATGTGAATGGTGGGGTTAAGTTTATTACAATGTGTAACAAATAAGTATTTTATTGAGCTGATGACATGAGATACCTGGAATCATACTTTTCCTTTCAAACTGAGACTTTCAGGAATAGACATGTGGAATCAGACCGCAATTGTGTTAATATCAGCATCAGCAAAAGGTAATTTTAAAGTGTTTGTTGAGAAGAAATTTATGCCATGCAGTTTAAAATATTTTATTAACTTTCAGATTAGGCATTCGTTTCTGTTTTGTTTTTAATTATGCTAACAAATCAAAAGGATTCATAAGAAAGTTAAATTTTCATGAATATTTAACATATGTAGACTTTCTCTAGAAACTGAAATATACGTGGAAAAAATATGTATATGTGCCATACACGTGTATGTATTTGTATATATAAAATGCTGCCTTCCTTTTTAATAGTGTAAATGTACATATACTTGGAAAATACAAAAACAGTCAGTCATTTCATTTAGAGTGACTTTTGACAAGTTCCTAACATTCAGATGTATTTCTCAATGTGTATTTGTCATGATTAGTCCTACAAACATGGAGGAATATTTATGGGCATTAAGGCCTGATGAGAAATGAATATCCACATTTTGCAGCAGTGGATAGAGATACCTGGAAAAAAACTAGTTAGTGACTGCTTGTTTCTCTTGCCTGACTCGTAAGCACCTGTTTATTTGCATATTTAGTTTTTCTTCAATGAAGAGTAAATACATTTACATTAGAATCTAAAAAGTCCATTAAAATCTACTTTGCTAATTTTACTTTATAGGAAGATCTTAGTTAAGAGACTATCTACAGAATCTTAAGAGCATATGCAAGTGTTGAGGAATAGGGAATTCAAAATGAATATCATTTCATGATAGTCAGATAAGCAAAAATATCTAACATGGTTTTGAGGTAGAAGAATTTTTGCATTAGCATAAGCAGCTTAGAGATACAGCACATTACTTAAAAGGGGTACTTGTAAAAACACTGCTGTGCGGTAGATTCATGCTCCTCTGTTTCAATTAGCAGACCCATTTATTACCCACCAAGATGTGAAACTGCAAGGTGAAGTTCAAATGCCACCAAGGGTGTCTTCATCACTTCAATATCATTGCCTTAAAAGGTACTGACCAGAAGAAGCAGATGACCTCATTTCAAAATTATTACAGTACAGAGAACTTAGTTTCAACATTATAATTCATTGTCTCAGGGAATATTTCAAATTTATTATCAGTTTCCTGACACATAATGGCTAATCGTTAAGAACAGCCACTTTAACATAATATGAATACGCATTTCTCCATAGGTAATACAACAGCTCCTGCATTAGCATTATTGACTAAGGTACATTTAACTTCTTCACCAATACTTAATGGAAGGTTAATGTACAAGTCAGGAGAGTAAATGGCTTTTACTTAAAACAAGTATATTGATTAAAATAACTTAGTGAGATTTTTAAGGCTGATGGTATAAAAAGTCACACATTTTAATATTTTATTTGATATTAAGAGCAAATTGTAGGGTGTGACAGATCACGATTAGTGGAAGCTATTGCACTAATTACTAGTGGAACTGTATCTTGCTCACAGCTAACAAATGGATATTGTATATTGAAAGGCAACAAATCATTCTGGTTATTTCTGGTGTTCAAGAGATTTCTCTGTTTGAGACTAGCCATTGTTTCTTGAGATGTCCTTCAGGAATGCGTTCCTTGTATCTTACACCTGGCACCATTGAAAGATAAAATAACCTTCCTTAAACAGAGCTACTATTCAGTGTCATTGAAATGTAACTCCATGTCCCCTTCCTCTGTTGCATCCTATTATTTAAATCTGTGTTAAACCCAATACATGCAGTGCTTGCAGAGAATTAGTTGATGTTACTTCATCATTTCCTTTGTTTGCTCAAAACCCAATATTCTATCATGTTTAGTAGACTAACAAATTGCCCTTGTAATAGTATGACATACGATGCCTGCGGTCATTCACTTATTTGATTCTGTTTCCGCCTAGAAATACCCAGGCACCTCCTCTATTCATCCATTCTATTTAGGTAGCACAAAGTTACACCTGCAGGGTCTTGCTCAGTTTTGACCTGAGCTTTGTATTTAAAGGGATTTTTATCTCAAAGGAAAATGATTAGGGTCCCTGTAAACACTGCCAGTATAGCTGCATAGTGAAAACCGTAAGACAGGTTTGCAATACATTCTGCAGCTGAAAGCAAGGTGGCAAATTAGGCAATCAAAGTTTACAGTGGGAAATGTATACTATCTTTTGAAAGTGATCTATGATCATAAAAATGCTAACACTCAGATAGTGCCTACTATGAACAGGAAGATGATTCACAGTACTTGAGTGTAATAAGTCATTTGTAACGCAACACAACTCATGAATAGATCATTTGTGCTCTTCCTAAATTTCAGATGGGAAACTGAGGCACAAGAATGTTAAGATGCTGTGGTTTAGAACCTTTCTATAAAATTTCCATGATTATATTGCTGATAAGAAGCACAGCTGTGAGTGTCTCGGGGCTATGCACACCAGCCTCCTGAACACCATAATGCATTAATTTACGGGTTTAAAAACAAAGACTTCAGATTCCAGTACGGCAAGTTCAGAAAATGAATCGTGTGTGTGTGTGTGTGTGTGTGTGTGTGTGTGTGTGTGTGTGTGTGTTGTTGTTGTTGTTGTTGCTGTTGTTGTATGCATGTATGTACATGTATGTCACTGTATGAGTGTATAGAGGACAGAGATTGAAGTTAGTATGTCCTCCTCGATCACTTCTCAAGCTTGTTTTTTGAGAAATCTCTCTCATTGAAACTTACTTTTTCATCTAGTAAAGCCAGCTTATGAGCTGCAAGGATCCCAATGTCTCTGCACTGGAGCTTCAGACACCCACTTTATGTGTGGCCTTTATATGAGTGCTGGGGGTCTGAACTAAGGTCCACATGCTAGTCCAGCAAGCCATCTGCCCAGTCCCTGTGTCTCCATTTGCTTGTTAAATATATTAGAATAATCTCCATGCTGTAGGATTATGCTACTGTGAGGAAAGAAAGAACACAGTGGTCCATGCAACCAAACAAGTGTGCCTCCCATCATATAGTAATCAGTCCACGAATGAGAACTATTATTTGGATATTTTAACTGCACACAGTTGTTAAATTAATTCAACAGACTTCTACTTGGTCAATATCAACCGAATGGAGGTGAGGTCATTGACGATGTGTCAACAGCGGAGATAGCAAGACCCAGTCCTTTGCTGTTGCTTCTTTGCTTCACAGACTCCATGAAATGGGCAGATTTATTCCATCCTAACCTTCCTGCTGTGGTATTTTATCTCCCATAAATCCCCCAAGGACTGGCACACAACCTCCTGTGGATCAAAGCTTCTGAAGCACTGGGTTTAAATAAAGGGTTCCTCTAGTAAGTTAATTTCATTAGATATTTTGACACAGGCATGAAAAATAACACAGGATATATAAGCAATTAATAACTTAGGTAAATAAGTGCAGAATACAGCAGAGAAAGTAATATTTCTAGTAGCAATAAAGACCATCTCCATGATATGTATATGCTTTGTCATGTCATGGTTTTACTCAGGCTGAATAATGTACAAATCAGCTGGACGCTTTATATATTTATTCAGCTCATTGCTCATCTCAAAAAATCTTGGAATTAAGGAAAACATTAAAAATTCAAACTGTGCCACTTTATGGCACAAAATATGTTTTATTAAAGATTCTAATGAGATCAATTTACACCATTCTGTACTTAAAACACAAGACTGTGAAATATGAGAACAATAACCATTTCATCTTAATGTTGCTTTCAGTTATTAGGTAAATTATATCTGGCCTTGAGAACCACTTTTGTATCTTTAGATAAGCATTTTCTATTAGCAAATGATATATGAAATGAAAATTAGATATAGGAGTGTCATTTTATAAAAAAAACTGCATAAGATGAAACAAAAAGTTTTTCACCTCATAAAATGTGTCTAACATAATTAAAAGAACAGTATTATTAAATATTCATCAAACTGTTTTAACATATTTGTTTTTCAGAACATAAGTGGAAGAATAGTAATCCAGCTTTTTGTCTAAATACAATTTATACTTTGTCATTATCTAAGCATAAATATACTGAATTTTGGTCACTTTTCAACCTCTATTACACTGACATACGCACCCTCTCTTGCTGAAGCCCTCCTACCCAACAAGCCCCCACCAACTGCTTTGATGTCATTTTTATATGTTAACCACTGAGTTTAATTATTGCTTGCATGAGTGAAGATAGTATTACTTACTGGAACAAGGCAAAGCTATCAATGATTACATCACTTGATACTACACCCTTTCCTGAGGAACATTAACTGCCCATAGTTATCTATGTTAAATGAGGGCTGGGGCTTAGTGAGTCCCTCCTCCATGCATGGTAGAATGGTGATGGTCGCCCAGCCTTGCTCAGGACTCATGCAAATAAACATAGATGTGGTACATACTTTTATGAGCGTAGTAACCATGTCGTATTCAGAAGACATTGATTCATAGCACTCTTTTACAATCTCTGCTTCTTCCATTTTCCTACTCCATCCCATTTCTGTGATCCTCTGTGAGTCTTGGAGGGAGTAATGTAGGAGCTGAGTATTCAACCATCATCTGTTCTCTGCACTGTGACCAGTTGTGTCTTTGACTTGACCATCATCTGCTCAAAGAGAAGTTTCTCTGATAAAGGTCGAGAGCAGCACTAATCTATGGGTATAAACACATGTATTTAGAAAGTAATATGATAAAAATTCTTTAGCCAAAACACAGTAGTAGATTTACGACATCCCCTAGCCACATTTTTTTTTTCCTAAGACAGGGTTTTTTCTGTGTAACAACCATAGCTGTCCTAGAACTCACTCTGTAGCCCAGGCTGGCCTCAGACTCACAGATGCCTGCCTCTGACTCCCAAGTGCTGGGATTAAAGGTGTGTACCACCACTGCCGGGCCAGTCACAGAGTCTTGACCAGGCTTCCAGGTGTAAGTTTTCTCAGGTGGAGCAGTCTTCAAATTTAACCAAAATGTGAATTAGTTAACCCTGTAACAGTCATGCCACTGTTGCACCAATAGCATACCTTTCCAGATGGAGTAATTTGTAGTCCTTAAGGTCCACAGCTGGTAAGAATCATTGATGACGTTTCTCCCCCAGCAGCCTATGTATCTCCTCTGGCACTGTAGAAAGTAGCCCATAGGGAGAAAGCTTCGAGTTCAGTTCCAGATTCATTTCTCAATGTCCTGTACTCCCAAGAATATGATGCTTTCAGCAATATGATCTTATGATGTAGTTCAGGTCAGTAACTAAGGACTATGTCAATAGGCTGTGTTGTTTTGGGCAAGTGGAGGGTCACTGACCAACAACCAACCCCTTGGGCACTGCAGTATACCATACTTTGAACAGAACCAGAATTCTGTGTTACCTCATGATCAGTTTCCAAAGATAAAATAGAGGAAGAAGTTTGCTTATGAAACATGGTTTTCAGTGGTTTATCCTTTTTAAATAATTTTCCTCCTTTATTAATTGTGAATTTTATTGTACCTATGCAACATACTTGATTGGAAGGAACATTAAAATAAAGTTCCAAATTTATTCTTTATTTTTCCTCTGTTTGGTCAACTTTGGAGTCATCATAAAATACTGGGAACTCAGAAGCATTTGTCATCTCTTTCACATTATTGTTGTTTTCTTTCTTTTCCTTTTCTTTTAGTTTCTTTTTCTATTCTGATTTGTCACATGAGATTTAGGTAGGAGAGAAGCACATTCAAATTAAACTATTTCTCACTCTCTTGTTCATAACACAAAAGCCACACTGACGTCTTCTTCACTGCCTGTTTCTCCATACTTCTCTCCACAGTCCGCTCCAATTCTCTGTCTCAGTGGTCACGGTCAAGCCAAGTCTCCCCAGAATTCTATATGTGAAAGTCTCAACTTCTAGGTTCTCAGAATGAGACACGATTTGAAGGCAAATTTTTCAAAAAAGTAATTATGTTAAAACGATGCAAGTTTCAAGACAACCTGTCTACACAATAAGACCATGTTTCAAAAATAGGGAGTTAATTGAAAGAGGAAAATCTTATCAAGTGTGTTCTTAAAAAAAAAAAAAAATCCCACAGGTTAATCAGCTCCAACTGCAGTCATTTATTTCTCACTGTTCTGGAGGCCGAAAAGTTGGGTATCAGAGTGTGATCATGGGCAGTTGCTGGTGACAGAACTTTTCTTGCTTGAAGATTGAGCTTTCTTCCATCCTTACCTGGATGGGAAAGGGTACTCTGTTCTCGTCATCTCTGTATAGATCTGCATATGCATTTTTACAAGTTTGTATGCATGTGTATGTGTTTACATGTGTGCAGGTTCACATATATGTGTGCTCTTGCATGTGCATGTGTAGTAGACTGAAGGTAAATGTTCATTAACTTCTTCAGTGTCTCTGCATCTTGTGTTATGAGACAGTCTCTCACTGAACCCGGAACTCACCACTTTGGCTAGACTGACAGGCCAGAGAACAGGAAGATCCCCCTGCCTCCAGACCTGGAATGCTGGGGTTACCAGTGAGTGTTGCCTTGGCCTTTGACAAAGTATTGTGCACTGTACTCTAGTTTTCATTGACTGCATGGCATCACTTTACTAACGGAGGCCCCCATCTTCTCAGCTCCTTTTTGAAGGGACAGTGACCAACACACCTCTTCGAAACCTAATTACCTCCTGTGCCTGTTTGTTTCCAGTACTTTAGAAAAATACTCAGGTCTAAGAAATCATTAATATTAGACATTTATTTCATGAGAAGCTGCAAAGTCCAAGATGAAGGTGAGTTGGTGAGATTTCTTCTCTTTTTTCTGTGATCATGACTCATGCTCCAACTTCCATATCCCCAATGCTGTGGCCATTTGGTGCAAGAGATGAAAGAATAGACTCATTTAGAGCTTTTAAAAAATGGGATCATTACTCCAGGTTGTGAGGGTGAATCATTCATTCATTAGCTAGTTTTGTAAAGGTGGTGCTTCTCCATGGGGGCTGAACATTAGCATGAGTTTTTGAAAGAACACAGACATTCCACTATTGTGCCACTTAAAGCTCCCATTCCAATTGTTGTACTGGGCTCAGGGCTTCACTATATGAATTTTGATAGAGTTAAACATTCAGCACATAGCATGAACTCTTTGGAAACTCACACGTATCTTTGTACAGTTGTGTCTGAAAGGAAGAATTTTAGGATAAATTTGTTATAATCTTGAGGATTTCTAAATCTCCAAATGGTCAGGTGTAGCATGAATCTTAAAGGGTCTTATTAACAAAAATAAACCCGGATCTAGGTATTACGGTGAACGCTGAAATATCAGAGAAACAGAACCAGCCACAGCTAACCTCACCTTGCCAATTCCTCAGCTGATCTCATTTCCTCAATCTGGAAGCCTGTGTCCTCATCCGAATGGGTCTCAGCTGAACTGCTGCTCAAAAGCCTAAAAGCTTAACAGGTTCTAGTTCCTAGTCCTCATACCTTATATATCTTTCTGCTTCCTGCCATCATTTCCTGGGATTAAAGGCATGCGTCACCATGCCTGGCTATTTCCAGTGTGACATTGAACTCACAGAGATCCAGATGGATCTCTGCCTTTGGAATTTTAGAATTAAAGATTTGTGTGTGCCACTATTTCTGGCCTCTGTATCTAATGACTGCTCTGTTCTCTGACCCCAGAGAAATTTATTAGAATGTACAATATATTGGGGGACACAACATATCACCACAGCCAACCCAGGAGTCTCTGATGTTACTGCCCTAAACCTAAACCTAATTCTTGATTGAATCCATCACTTCCACATCTAAGCATAGCTGAGGAATATGCATTTCTCTCACTCCTCTAAAAATATTGCCCGTATTTTTGCCCTGCAAAATTAATTTTTGGAATAAAATATCTACCCTGGACAATTCCAAGGATGACAGGGCTCTGAAAAACTAAAAGTTTATTCTAGAAGTAGCTGTTTTAGAAACAGATGGTCACATTGTAAGTTTATGCTAAGCTAAGCTAATATAAAAACTAATATTAATGTTTCATACAGCTGACTGTCTACCATGATCTGGGCTTTTACAGCTGTATTATTTTGCAAAGATATTTCTCAAGACATATTTGTCAGAGTGAATATTTAATCACTTAAATAATTTTGAAAAATGACATTTATTGATGACCTGAATATGAAAATACACTAAGGCAGTTTTATAAGGGTACATATCAATTTATAATAAAATTATGTACTATATAACCCTTTCTAGTTACTCTGAATATTGCTTTCATTTGTATACTGCACTTAGAGATGTAAAAATTGTTGCCATGTGACATATGATTGTCTTTTCTTTTTCTTTCACTTGAAACTTTAACTTTCAGTAAGAAATGATAATTGCCACTAACAACATGACTCTGAATTAGAGTTTTATTTTACCTTTGTTCTCACAGAGGAGAAAAAAGAAAAAGGAAAGAAAAAAAGATAATTTGTAGAAAGCCACATATAATTTTTTATCTCAGAACAACACTAAACCAATTTACAGAATTTTCACATTATCAACACATTTTAGAAATTATTATTAGTATATTAGAAATATATTATTAGATTGATATATTTACATTGAGGGTTTTAATCTGAATGCGTACCCAGCCTAGTGGCTCATTCCTTTGTCTTTTCTTCAGGAGTAGTTCCATCCTGCAGATGGTCTAGTTCTCTGAGAGAACAGGAAGTATAAGACACTTTTAATAGAATGGTCTCTGCAGGCAGACTGCCTGGCCTCTAAGTCCAGGACACCCACTCACAGCATTAGCAACAAGTAAGTGACCTGACTTAGTTATATTTTCCTTTCTTCATCAGGAGGTTTAGGAAAAATGATGTAACTCCCTTGAGGACTCCTGTCAAGATCATATGAGATGACACCCACTGAATGTGAGTAGTGTCTGGCACGTAAAAAATGTCATCTCATCAATGGTACATAATTAATTGTGCACTGAGACCTTCGTAAAATACATCACTGCAGGGAAAATTTGAAGAAAGATCAATACAGGCTCAAACACATTTAAATTAAAGACTACATTTCACTTAAAAGAACATTATACTGATAAGCTGGTAAAATGAAGACATTTGAATGCTTCACTGTAACCTTTACATTTGAGAAATGCTAACTAATTTATTCTGTATTCCATTAAATAGTTATCAAATATGTATTAATTCCAAATAGCATGAATGAGCTTTACATTCTTATTACACTGGGATATGGTTGATAGGACAATTTGGCTGGTGATAAAGAATAAGAACTTGGCATTTTACTGAAATAGATATACAAAATGTTCAGAGAATCATCTTCGAAGAAGCATAAGGATGGATAAATCCTACAGTCTTAGGCAAGAGAGTCCCAGGCATTCAGAACTGGAAGCCTTAAAGTCAGAGTACTAAATACTGCTTTGTTTTCACTAGGCAGTCCAGGTGAGCAATGCATAGGCTGTTACATATTGTCAATTCTAACAGTCAACTTTACTGACTGAATTTTAGGAAGAAAGTTTTGAGGTTTCCTCAGCTATAACTGGGGCTGCTTTGCAAGCAAGTGTGTTCGGCTTGGCTCTTGAGTTCTCCTCCATACAAGAACATATTAGTTGTCCTCTCTGAATGCTCCCTAGCAACCATTGTCTATCCCTCCATTTTCTCAAGTTTTGACATGCCCTCTCTCCAGGCTAATCCCCTCCCATAGAATGAGAACTCTGCAAATGTGTGCATGTATCCTATTCGATATCAGAGACATAAGACACACAGCAAGCCCTGGTATGTAGTGACCAGTTGATAAACATTGGTTGAAGAGTGCTTAAATTGCTTCTCCTCACCTAGACCTGTGTCCTTAGATTACAAGCTTAAGATAAACAAGGGCTGGTGATACGGCGCAGTGAGCGAAGGTGCTTGCTGCACAAGCCTGTGAACTGAGTTCGAGTCCCTAACCCACATACAGGTGGTTGAAGAGAACAGTCTCCACAAAGCTGCCCTCTCACTTTTCATGAGCATCGTGACACGCATTCTGCCCACACACTTCATACATCCACATAAACAATAATAACAAATAAAAATTTAAAAAAGAATATAAGCGCAGTAATGAAAGTATTTGGGTACCCACACGTGCTGCAGGTGTGGCCCTGTCACATAAAATCAGCTTCTTTGAAGTCACCTGGGACAAGTTTCCCTGCCCTAAATCTCAATGCCCTGGGTTCAAGTTGAGGATTTTTAGGAGACCTCTCTCAAAATACAAAGTGGGACAATTCCCACATTACACACTAATATTCCTGCAGCTAATGTTTCAGTCTTTAGCTTTATCAGTTCATGTTTAATTCAGGATTTTCAGTGTGTGTGTGGACAGTGCATGCATGAGTGTGTGTGTGTGTGTGTGTGTGTGTGTGTGTGTGTGTGTGTGTGTGTGTGTATGCCTGTGTGGTGCAGTGGAGAGTAAAAAGTGTTATCTGGACATGGTGCCGGCGCACGATACACACAGAGGACACAGGTGGATGCCATGACTTTCATTTTGCTCAGCTATGACCTGGCTTCTTAATTCCTCCTCTACATGGATTTAAGTATGACTCAACCTTCTGACTTCAGCCATCTGCTTCTTAAAATTCTGACATGAAAAATACCTTTCTCATTTCTAAAACTTCATTGCATAAGATCTTAAAATTTTCATACATTATCTTCATCTCTCACTAGTAATTTCTCTATTAGTTTCAACTAATAGCAGGAACTGTTAAATAAATGGACATATTTCTCTGTATTCAAATCACAATGAATATAATCAGCTTTACCATATAACTCCCTAAGTAAATTGTTTTGGCTAAAATATACAGATTAAAACTTTTTATGTTTGTCTATCTTAATTACATTTTTAAAACTCTATAGGTTACTATTGTGTTTAAAAGTAGAGCTTGATTTATGGTCTTCTTGGTCAGAGTCAATTAACCAACACTCCTTTGAAAGCTGCACACTGAAAGGCAGCACAGCTAAAGTAGAGAGCAGAAAGAGTTCAGAAATATGGCTAATATAGGATAAAATAATCATATTTTATTTACATTGCAGCTTCAAAGTTTACACATATTGTGACATCAGTTTTTCCAACAATATGGAAGATATCTGAGCTTGCAGAGACCCCCATTTATTGTATAAACTATTGTGTTCTATCCTCAGGGTGAGACTCAAGGGCTCTGTTCACAGAGCCCACTGTTCCAGAAAAACTTTACACATAAAGAATTCTGCTGTTGACAAATTTGAAATGATTAACCCACACTTGAGTTTTGTAACAGTCCCACTGGTCTTTTGTACCAGAAGTCACTGTTGATGCTGTCTCTTACGACTGAAATGATCAGAGCATCTTAAATCTTATCATTGGGATTTCTGTCCTCTCACTGTCCTATCTGTAGCTCTGAGACTGAGTCTCCCAAATTTCATGTGTATCATGATGGCTTTATTCTGTAACTCATGTTCCAGCTCTTCTGCTTGGTGCAGCTTTCATGTGCTGGCAAGCTCTTGGATCAACTCAACTCAAGCAGGGTTCATCTAGGAAGAGGAATCTTAATTTAGAAAATGCCCACAGAATTGGCTTCTAGGAAAGTCTGTAGAGCTCTTTCTTGATTGGTGAATAATGTGAGAGAGTTCAAATCAGTGTGAGTGATACCACGCGTGGGCAAGTGGTCCTGGATGGTATAATAAAGCAAGGCAGTAACAGCATTTCTCCATGGCTTCTTCATCATCTCCCACCTCCAGATTCCTTTCTTGAGTTCCTGTCCTGACTTTCCTGGCTGCTAGCCTGTAAACTGTAAGCTTAAATAAACCTTTTCTTCCCTAAGTTGCTTTAGTCCTGGTGTCTAACACAACAATAGGAACTCCATGACATCTACCTTCGGAATCCATCTATTCTCTGTACTGTATTTTGACTTTCTTATCTGAATTCTTCACTCCAGCCAGGCAAGTTTCAACATTATCCTCTATAGCAGATTCTGTTTCCATTTTACACTCCATGAGCTCATATTCTTGGATAAACTAATAATGTAGTCTTCCTTTTGACATCTTGTGTCCCCAGAACCAATGTCATCAGAGTGACCATGGTTCTGACTTCCCCACACATCCTTCCTAATTATTTGATATTATTATTTTAGATTCATTCTGTGATATACACTAATTAACACATACCATAAAATATGAGTATATGTGAGAATTTCCAGACCTTATCCATCTTAATCCCAAGGAACCTGCATTTTTTTCAAAGAAGCATACATGTGACATGAGTAGATACTGAGAATGACGAACTCCATCTACCTTTACTTGTCCATCCTGCCATTGGCAGTTCCCAACAGCAGTACTATGGATCTAACCCCTCTAATATTCCTAAAACTCACTAGTATGATCAGATTTTAAATGCGATCTATTAAAAGCACTTTGGAAGCCAAGATCATTCTCTGATAGCTTAGCTCAGACCTGAACTATAACTTCTCTCAGACATTAGCTAAAACTGAAGCACCCTTTTCTAATTCATGAAAACATAGAACCAGAGAAAACTTAAAGTAATCACTAGCTCTTGGGAAACATTGTAATGATTTAAGCAGGAGTGAATTAGTGTCATGTACTTTGAAGTCCCTTGGGGTCATGTACATGGACTTATACCTAGAAAATTGTCTTTTAGGTTTTCCTCATCCTAAAACATCTGAAATGTAGTTCAACATGCTTTGGCAGAATTTAAGCGCAGTGGAATCGTTCATTTTCTTATTGTAAAATACTTTTTCTGGCAGACGGTGTCCCCATGTGCTGTGTTTGCACACTGTCAATAGACTAGATATAATGAAACCATTAGATGGTCACCAAATGGCCAATAAGGTCTATGTCTTTCATTTTATACTTTAAAAAAATACGTTGTTAGGTATTAGTTATAAGGTAGATGCGTTGAACGGAAGTTGAGAAGCTGCAATGCAGCTCCTAATATTAATAATCTCTACAAAGGACTTACAACTATGCACAGAGGATATCTTACTAGAAGAAATGGGTGAATGTGAAAAAACGTAAGGTTTGAAACAGAGTATGTGTGTCAAGTTCCTATTCCAGAAATAACAACAGGTGGTCTTCCATAAGGTGTCCATATGGTAGAGACATGCTGCTGCTGAGAATTCTGCATAGAGAAAAGCAACCTATAACCCCCCAGGGAATAGAATCTCCCACATTGTCACAAAATTGTGAATCCTTTTATAGGCAATGGCTGTGATGGCTTATCATACACTCATAGGCTTATGTGATATTTATTCATGTAGTCTATAACTTTTTACATTCAAGGAGCTCCTCCTGAGATTTTCTTAGCAGGAAAAAAAAAACATCAACTAGAAGTGAATATTTTATATTGAACATTTACTATACTCTTTTGTGTAAGATGAATTTGTTAAAGTCATTTTTGTGTACAGTAAATTGATTATCCACATAATTTAATATTTTCAATATGAGCAAAATTAATTAAATATTGTAAAAGTTAGGTGTATGTGTGTGCACAGATGTACGTGCATATATATATATATATATATATATATATATATATATAGTGTCTATGATCAATCATTTTAAGTCTTCAAACACTTGTACAGAATAATATTTCTCTGTTGCATGCATTTGTCATGCACAGGCAAAGGAATCTTTTATTCACATCAAAGAAAATAACCATAGATGCACTTGTGTTGTTAAGCATGTTTTTTGATATAAATTTTTATTGTCTCATTTTTACCATTAAGTTATATATTCACTTAATTTGAAAGAAGCATGGCTTCATTGACTTGCCCACTATGGTTACTTATAATCTATATCTACTTTGAGTATTTAATTGGAAATAAATGCTGAAATACTAATTGTAGACCAGGTTCACATTTTGATAACACTTCAAGGCAGCCATTTTGAACATGTGTAGCTAATTTCCTTTCAAATAAGTATGTTAGTTGAAACAAGACGTTTCTGGTTTTGTTATATCATTATCTTTATATTTGTATTTGTCTTTATACTATGCTCCACTTCATTTTCTTGTTCTCCTCCCAAGTGTGGCTTGCCTTCTTCTGGCTGCTTGCCTTTTTCTTTATTGTCCTTTTCTGTCACATGTATTTACTCTTTTCCCTTCTCATTTAAGATCTTTTCCTACTTTCTCATGATCCATTTTTATAGTATCACGACTGAAACACACACAGACATGTATGTACACACGCACACATACACACACACACACATACAACACACACCCCCACCCCCCACACACACATTTTAAATTGAGGTTTGATATATGAGAGAAAACGTGATATGTTTATCTTTTTGTGTGTCTGGTCTACTTCATTTAACATGATGATTTCCAGTTCCATTCATTTTCCTTTGGACGTCATGATTTCATTGCCCTTTACAGTAGAATAGAACTCTACATATGTATGTACCACATTTTTTTCATCTATTCTTCTTTTGTTAGGCTTCTTGGCTGTGTTCTTACCTTAGCTATTACGAATAGTGCAACAGTAAACATGGATGCATGGATACCTTTGTTGTGTGTTGTCTTAGAATCCATCACATGTATAAGCAGGAATAATATAACTGGGTCATATGGTAGTTCCAATTTTAATTTTCTGAGAAGCTGCCATACTGATTTCCATAGAAGCTGCACAAATTTACATTCTCATCAGCAGCAGGCTTTGTTCCCCCTATGTTATTGCCAATATACATTTTCTTGATGATAGCCATCCTGACTAGGATAAAATAAAAATCTGATAGCTGTTTTAACCTGGAACACTGTAAGAGTTAAGAATATAGAATGCTTTTTCAGTAATGCAGTGGCCATTTGTGTTTATTGTTTCGAGATCTGTCTATTCAGTTCATTAGTTTATTTATTGGTTGGGTTATTTGTTTCTTTGGTGTTTTAGTTTTACATTGCTTAAAATATTTCAGATATTAATCTGTGCTTGATGTGTAGTTTTTGAAGAACTGGTGTCATTCTATAGTGTGTCTCTTCTCTTTGATGACTGTTTCATTCCCTCTACAGAAGTGTTATAATTTGATACAATCCTGTTCTTCAACTGTTGAATTTTTCTTATGTTGTGGGAGTCATTTGCAGAAAATCCTGCCTGTATCTGTGTCTTGCAGAATTTTATCCATATTTTCTTTTTATTTTTTGAGATTATAATTATGTAGTTTTTCCTTCTCTCTCCTTCCTCCAAACTCTCCATGTACCTCTCCTGCTCTGTTTCAAATTCATGATCTCTTTTATCATCACACACACACACACACACACACACACACACACACACACACACACACACACGTACAAACACACATTTTCCTCTATTGACTTCAAAATTTCAAGTTTTTGATTCACTTTAAGTTCATTTTTAGTCACGGTGAAATTTATGGGTCTAGAGTCATTGTTTACATATAAAAATCCAGCTCTTTCCAGTTCCTCTTGTTAAAGTTGTCTTTTCCTCAGTGTTTATTTTTGACATATTTGTCAAAAAATTAGGTGCCTATGACTGTTTGGTTAATTTCTAGATTCTCTAATTTATAACAATAGTCTAAATGGGTTTCATTACAAGTATTGTGCTGTTCTTGTTACTCTAGTACTATAATGTGTTTTGAGATTAGATATTGCAATATATCTCTATAATTCCTGTTTTAGATGAGGGTTGTTTTTACTACTACGGTCTTTTGTACTTCTACATGAATTTTAGAATTGCTTTCCTCTAGCTTAATATAGACTGGAATTTGGGTTTTGATGGGGATTTATTGGATCTGTAGATCACTTTTATAATGTAGCTATTTTCACACTATTCATCCTCCCTGTCCTTTGAGAGTCATTACATCCTCTACTTTCCTCTTTAATTTCTTTTGCCTGTGGTTTAAAGTTTTCATTGTGTAGTTTTTCATTGGTGAATTTTTTTGTATGTAATTAAAAAAAATAAGGCTGCTGTGACTGAGTTCCCTGTCCTGTCCCTATTGCTTTCTCTGGAAGTTTAGTAGTATGTAGTTAAACTAACAGGTTTGTTCATTTTCTATTCTATTTTTCTGAAAGTGATGACTAATTACATCTGTGAGTTTTCTGTGGGATTCTGTTTGGTCTTTTAGGTCTAGAAAAATGCCATTTGCAAGTAGAAATAATTTGAAATCATCTTTTACTGTTTACATCCTTTATATATCCATGTCTAATTATTCTAGCTATGACTCCAATCAATATACAAAGTAAAAATAGAGAGAGTGGATAGCCTTGTCTCTTGTTAGATTATAGAGAAAATGGTCCTGTTTCCCCCTTCTTTAATATAATTGACAACAGGTCTGTCACATTTCGCCTTGTTATGTGGCAGCATGCTCTTTCTATTCCTAATGTTTATATCATTAACAGGTGTTGGACTTTGAGAAAGACTTGCCACACCAACTAAGATGATCGTTTGATTAGCAACCTTAAATCTAATTATGTAATGAATTATGCTTATTTATTTGTGTGCATGGAACGAGTCAGCTTGCATCCCTGGAATGAAACCTACCGGGTCAGGTACAAAATCTCCTTAATGTGCTATACCAGAGTAAGAGAGGAAAGATGTGCACAGTTGGGCTTCTCTTATCTGTTTTCCACTTGAGACACTGTCATGTGGATTTTGATTTTTTTTTTTTATTTTTGACATAACAAAGTAGCAAGGATTCATCCTCATGGGGAAAAAGGCTGAGACAGCATGTCTCAGAAGTCTTCCAATCTGCTACCCACCATAAACAGAGCTAGATCTGGCTGCTTAGACCTGCTGTTGCCCATCATTGGCCTTAACAGTCATTCCTGCCTGACCACATCGTTAGGTATTTCTTGAATATTAAAGTCAGAAACATTTCTTTACTTTGTTGTATTTGAAGTTTGGACTGGGAAAATTGATGAACAATGTGATATGTTTATATTAATTACTGAGGATCTTAGGAGACACATATAGACACGTGTTCTGGTATGAGTTTTGTAATCCAAAAAGAAAATCAGAAATATCCTCAATGTCCAACAGTAAAGGTATAAGTTCCATTAATTTGAATATTCATTTGCTAAAACGAGGAAGTAAATGCCTATATATATTTAAAAAAAGTTATTAAATAAAAACTTCAATGTTCACAATGATGTTAAATGTGGATAAAGGGAACATACATACTAATAAAACACTATTTTATAAAGAAATTACATCCAGAAAAACTAACTGCTGGTTTTGGGGAGGAGATTTCTGTAGAAGGAAATTTACATATCATAATTTAATTTAAAAATGTAAGCACAGAGATGTATCTAATCATTATTTAAATCATGTGACAACAGTGCTCATATTTTTTTAAGAAACTATAAAGGATTTAGGGTCATTAGTACTTTATTTCATTTAATTACAATTTATTCATCTCATGTAAAATCCAAGTGGAGAAACAGTCCATATGCTAACGTAAATGAGCTCATGAAAGATGTCAAGTGAAAGAGAAATTGTTGAGATTGGATAAACCAAGGCATCCCTTGTCAGTTTATCTCTTTAGAGAAGGCAGACAGAAAGGAAGACAAAAGCCAATATTCAAATTATCTGCTTGATTTGTTCTTTCTTTGCTACAAATTGTCAATGTGAGAAGGGTGTGAGAAGAGACAGTAAAATCAAAACGTCACTTTGTTAGCAGATCAAAACCCCCATTTTTAATGGTATGGAAGCTATATTGAGCTTTAACAATGGAGCGATACTTACTATTCCTCGACTTGTCAGTCTCGATTTTGAAGTATTGTTTCTAATGACCCACCTAGAGAGTTTAGATTTTAAAGAGCATGAATATATTTAGGTGTTTCATCTGTCAAAATCATGTTTTGCTTCTCCACAGTCAGACTGTATTCTGTAAGTGTGGTGGACCCTGACAGAAAGTGTCAGTTGTTACTAAGATGTCTCCATGGATGCAATACAGCATATCCTAAAAATGCCTTGACTCTAATCAATTAGTGCAGCGAACTACATGCAGATTCAATCAGAACCTGTAATTCCAAAGTCTTCACACTAATTTCGCTGGTAAATTTGATGGAAACCAATCGTTAGAGAAAGAATCTCAGAAATGTTTGCAAACACAAGTGTTAAAATGAAATTAAGTTAAAATTAGGACAAGTCTAAAGTGAGTTCCTTTATTAAAAGTGTGTTCACAGGTGGCATGTACAAATAATTATTTTTCTGACTGTGAGTCTGTTTCTACTTCCTACTCAAAATTTAGGAAGCTATTATTCTATTATGTGCATTAAATTCTTTATGCTGTTATACAGCCTTGAAATTGAGTTTTGGAGAATAAACCTAAAATAGAGTAAAGCTGAGTTTAGAGATTAAATAATCTGACAGATAGAATGAGATAGTGGGTGGATGAAGAAGGAGAAAGGGAAGAGAGAGAAGAGGGAGGGATGGAGAGAGAGAGAGAGAGAGAGAGAGAGAGAGAGAGAGAGAGAGAGAGAGAGAGACAGAGACAGAGATACAGGGAGAGATTGATAGACCCTGGGATATTCACATCTTCCAAATATTAACATAATTACTCAAATATAATCACTGAAATCTCTACCTTTGTAGTTGTAAAAATATCAGTTTTGTTCTTCTCAAAATTTACTTTTTATTCTTTTGAAAAATCTCAAAAATTCCTTTCAGGAAGCTCAAAGGCCGGTGCAGGTGTCTGTGGCTGGTTACTTTTTCATGCAAACTCCATTTGAAGGGCACGTCCTGGTGATCCTGTGCTCCCCTGAGCATGAAGCTCAGATCAGAGTTCCACTTTTTCCACATCATCATCATCCTCATAACCCCAACTGAGCAACCCAAGTGGTTTAGTCATTCCCCAGTTCTCGATGAAGCTGTCAGTGGGCAACCCTTGTGCTGGCAAAAACAAAATGCTGTCCCTAGGCTCCAAGGAGCTGGCATCTGTGGGGCATCGCATGGGACACTGTCTCTTCCACTTTGCACTCATTTAGTGAGAGGATTTATAAAAGGATTTCTAGCTGTGAAGGATGAGGTAGGGGAATCGTGAGTTTGAGGCCAGCCTGGGCTACACTTATTCTGTCTCAAATCACTCAGAGATGTAGATCAGTGGTAGAAACCGTGCTTAACAAGAGTGAAAATATGGATTTGACCCTTAGCATCATATACAAAAAGAACAATAATTCCTGAAGTACTTCCTACTATGATACCACAATGCTGTTAGCACAGCTTCTCCTCTGTACTTTACAAGGATTGATGGGATCAAAACCTACTGCACTGTCAGAGTCTCCTCTGCTCCCTGCACTGAAAATCTGTTGCAAGCTTGAGGACAACTATAAAGTTGTACCTAGGTTGGGCTCTCAGTCTGCCATGTTACCTGGGGTTCCCTGAACTACTTTGTTTCCCTTGTAAACATGTTGGACCACAATGTTTATAGTTAGATGTAGTCCAGGTGGGGAAATGGATTACTCTACCCTATCATAATAGTCATCCAAACAAGTCTTTCTACCCAGTCAGGATATTGATTTGCCTCTAGAACACAGGCACACTGCTAACTGGATCTGGAGATCTTCAATAGCATATGTCAGGGTCCTGAGCAATACCAGCTTTCTCCATACTGTATGAGGAAACAGTTTGTAACATATTCCTGCACACTGCTTGCCATTGTAGCTTCACTGGGCCTCTTTTTCCTTCCTTTTATCTGTCAAATCAACAGATGAAGCTGGAAATATTGTTTCTGTCTATGGATGAAAATTAACACGTATGAAGTATTTGGATCAGCGCCAAATACATGGAACGAATTCACCTTCACTGATTATTGTTTACTATGTCTTAGTTACTTTCTTATTGATATGATGAAGCGCTATAGCCAGGGTAACTTGTAGAAGAAAGAGTTTATCTGGGGCTTATGATTTCAGGGTATAATGTATGATGGTACAGCAGTGGCAAGAGGAGGCAAGAAGCTGCAGCAACAGCTGAGAAGCACAGCTCGAACTACAAGCCTGAGGCAGATAGGTGACCTTCCTAGAAGTATAGCAGAAACACCAGGGGCAAAAATGGCCGAGAAAATCTCAAGGGTAAAGAGTTGTTTCAGAAAAGTCTGCATTATTTTGTAATTGAAGGGAGACACATTCTCTCCTAGAGATTTCATTTGCTTTCTTCTTTCTGTCTCCCTCCCTCCCTCCTTCCCTCTGCTCCTCTCTCTCTCTCTCTCTCTCTCTCTCTCTCTCTCTCTCTCTCTCTCTCTCTCTCTCTCTCTCTCTCCCTCTCTCTCTTTCTGAGACAGGGTCTCATTCAGCTAGAACTCTCTGGGATGTTCTTGAACTCCTGATCCACTAGCCTCTCCTCCTGAGTTTTGGGATTACAGATACACACCACCAGATCTGTTTTATGCCATGCTGGGTATCAAATTCAGGGCTCTGTAGCTGCTTTAAGCAACTTATCAACTGATCTACAACCACATCACTCTCATTTATGTTTAAAAATTCACTCCATATAAGTCTTCCTGGAATAACTGCCTACTGTCGCCTAATATTTATTTTCAAGAATACAGAGACTTTCTGTCTTGACAGGCTTATCTGTGTGCGCCAGTTCAAGGCACACATAATCCTGGATTGACAAACACACATAGAAGGGTGGGATCCAAAATATTAGAATAATGATGGAATCTGTAGCTGGTCCCCCTGCCTTTTCCTTACAAGATTTCATTCATATTTTTATTTTATTAAAAACAAATACATACTTACCAGGTCTATTCATGTTTAAATATTTCTATAAAAAGTTGATGGGTCGTCTCTCCTAATGGATAAATGTCTTTCTGGTAAATGTTTTGTTTTTCTTTTATATTATTTCAATCATCTCCTGGAGCCAATACAGCAGGCTGTAGGATTTATGCATATACAGACCTAGTACTTTCTAGGATTTCCCCACATTGTACCTTAATACTACTTTGCACTAACAATTTGCATGATAAAGGTTATTTTTTAAATCATTTTCACTATTTCTTTTTTTGCTACTGTGATTTAGATGAGTGACATCCAGAGCTCTCTGGGTAAAGTCCTGGTCCTTGGGGTGGTGGAATTATGAGGTACTGGGGACCTTCAGGAGGGAAATCTAGTGAGAAGTTCTTGGTTCATTGGGACCATGCCCTTGAGGACTGTGAGACCCTGACCTCTCTGTGTCTCTTTGCTTATAGGGTTAAGATAAAACTAAATTGCCTCACCACATATTCCCACCATGATGATGAGATCACACAGTCATGGACGGAAATCTTTGAAAAACTCAAAGTGGATCTTACTCTTGGTAAATTAATTTCTTCAGGTGTTCCGGTACAGCAACATAAAGCTTTCTGGTGTGTTCTAATATTAAATTTTTCATAGATACTAAATTTTTATTTTGTCACTGTTTAGTTGGTTTAGGCTATGAGTATTATAATTCTAAATTCAGCAATTATATTGGTGAGGTTTAGCAGCTGTTAGCTTGGGATGACCTCAATTGGTTCAGACAAAATGCCACTGAAAAGATTCTGTCTGCGGCTGATGTATTTATCTTTGTAAATCGATTACTCTTTCCTGATGCCTGAACAATGTTTTAGTAGAATGAGCAAGCACTCAGGGAATGAGGGTTCTGATCACAGAAACTCCGGTTTTAGGAGCTGTGCAGACGACTGTGGCAGATCCCTTCCTGCTTTCCTCGTCCTCTAGACATGACTTCTGAGTCCCCCTTAGCATATGCCCTGCTGCTTTTGAGGAAATCTGTTAGTGAGTCTTGCCCTGGTGAAAATGCCCTGACAGCTGTCATGAAAAGGGATCTCTCAGCAGCTGCTCCCCTGCCTTTAGATGCGCCCTGAGCAGATAGCTGCCTTGCTGATCTCTATCTCACCTCCTCTTCTTCACTGCTTAGGATATTTTGTCATCTATTTGCTGGGAACATTCATTTACCGGGAGGCTTGGAGTGTTCCCTGGGCATGGCTGTAACTCACCGAGCTCTGTGCAGTTTCCCTACCAGCCAGGTACCGCACACTCTATTTCCAGTAACTCCTTAATGTTCTGGGATATTTTTGGTATTGTTTTGACTTTTCAGTTTTCTTCTAATATTTCAATTTATCCTGTCTTTTAAAATAGGATTTGGGAAGAGGAGCAGGGCTATGTACTGTAGTCAGTAGGTAGCATGATGAGGCGATACAGTAAATATGTTTGTCTTTCATTGGAATTCATCAGAAAGTTCTTTAACGCATCTTTCAAATAAAAATACTTATGCTATCCAAGAACATTTGGTAACATAAGCCAGGACATGTTTTCAGTTAAGGAACTCTCTGATTACTATCCTTCGTGCTCATACAGAACCAGATAAACTCACTGTTTCAGCTTCCCTTTCTCCTTGATGCACAGAAGATCACTATGAGCAGCAAATCACTACCAGCGTATGCAAATGGGTATCACGTTTATGATAAATGATTAACAGCATGTTTTCAAAGCATAGTTCAACAACTCTGCACTTCTTTATTCACATCCACAAAAAATTATAAAGATTCCATCTTCTATGACCTTTGATAAAATATGGATTGCATATGGATACTATTGTGTGAAAAGTACTGTTTAAACCCAGCAGGTGGGAGCAAGGCAACTCTTGCTTTAGATGCTCTTTGTGTCAATACATCAAATTATACGCTGCTTAAAAATCATTAAAGTATAAATTTATAAACATATTTAGAAGGCAAAGTAACTAAAATATAAACGAATAAACCTTGCATGTAACTGAAAACTAAATACATGATACCTCTGTAGAAGAATCACACTGAACTTGTTAATTCTTCAGCAAACATTCATGTCTTGAAATACCAGTTTCTCGGATGTTGTATTACATGTGTCCCAGTGACTGTATCATGGAACTGTACATATTGTGCATTCTTTAAGAAAAATGATAATTTCACATGCACTTCTAGAATAAGAACTCATAACTCAATATACCATAACAGTAAGGAAGTATTAGCACTTGCTTTTAATGTGAATACTGATATAATAAAATGATGGATCAGTGCACACCAGCCTCACCCTCAATAAGTCTTCAAAACATTTTAATTAGTGAATGGAGTCAGATACAAAAGGAAAAAAATATTTTCATTGTTTAATTACATGGAATTCTAATGAGGGGCTAACTGTAATGATGAGATTTGAAGGTAGTGACAGTTTCCTGTCACGATTCTCCTGTTACCTCCATAACCTTGTACATTATTAAAACTTACTGAGCAGTGTACTTACGATGAGATCCTGGAGTCCAGTGGAAGAGAGACAGGAGGGATTACATGAGCAAAGTCATCAAGATTATGATGGGGAAATCCACCAAGACAGCTGACCTGAACTAGTTGGAGCTCACTGACTCTGGACTGCCAGCTGGGGAAAGTGCATGGAACTGAACTAGGCCATCTGAATGTGGGTGACAGTTGCGTGACTTGGGCAGTTTGTGGGACCACTGGCAGTGGAAACAGGATTTATTTAGCACATGAATCAGTTTTTTGGAGCCCATTCCCCATGGAAGGATACCTTGCTCAGCCTTGATGCAGGGGAGAGGAGCTTGATCCTGCCTCAACTTAATATGCCAGACTTTGTTGACTCCCCATGGGAGGCCTTACCTTCTCTGAAGAGTGGATGGGGGGGGTTGGAGGAGGATGGTGGATGATTGGGAGGGGAGGAGGGAGGGGGAACTTTGGTTGGTATGGAAAATGGAAAAAAAAACCTTTAAATTTGAATAAAAAGGAAAAAATGGTGAGTTTGCAGTATTTAAGTAATTCTTCAAGTTTTCAAAACAGAAAGAAAATTATATCCTTCAGTATGTACTATGTAGATTCACATTTTCACTTCAGGTAATTTCTAAGATGTGTGTTACGGATCTAAGTAATAAAATGATAGTAAGTGTGTTTCCTAAAAATACAGAAGAAAATAAAAGGAGAGGAATCTCACTAAGGTAGCAATGTGGGGCAGAGGGCAGGAACAAAGTCTAAGATTAAGGCACAGAGACAAGGGACAAGTGCATTATTAGAAGAGTAAGACCTGACCCTGGATCACCTGGGAGATCCCATGCTATACTCATGTATAAGTAGTTCTTTAAGAAAATCTCGAGCTGGCTGCCATCATGACTGCACTCTTTTCATCCCCATCTATGGTGAATGGGAGTGCTCCTACTGCTTCACAGTCTTGCCAACACTTGCTATTGCTGAGCTCTGATCCTGGGCTGCCTTAAGAGGTGAATGTTTTGTTGTTGTTCAGTTTCCACTTCCCTAATGACATATGAGGTGAAACATATTTCCATACATTATATCCATATGTTTATCTTCTTTGATGAGGTGTCTGTTCAAGTGTTTGTGCCATTTTTAAGGATGCTCATTTTCCTATGTTCAAGTTTGTAAATTCTTTGTGTGTGTAGTTATATTTACACATGTGTTAGGTAACAGTTCTTTATAGGTATGTCTTTATAAGTATATTAGGTTTAATTTATTATTTATTTTCATTACCATCTCTGTAGTATAAATTATAATATTCAGATTACCAGATATTTTTCATGTATTATACCTTTAGTGTTTTATAAAATTAACGTTCATATCTAATATAATGTAGATTTTCTCCTATTACATTTTAAATTAATTCTATAATTTTACATTTCTCATCTATGTCTCCAATATATTTGAATTAATGCTCTACAATTTGTAAGGTATGGGTATGGGTCCATTTGCTGCTTTCCTTTTGAATATTGATTTATTACAGAATACTTTTATCCCGTGTATTGTCCTTGCGTGTTTGTCATGTGTGTGTGTGTGTGTGTGTGTGTGTGTGTGTGTGTGTGTGTGTGTGTGTGTGCCTGTTTGTGTTTCTTCCTGACTTCTACATTCTGTTCTACTGATGTAATTTTCTCTTTAGGAAACAGTCATTTGTTTTGTTTTAAATTCAAGAACAGTTTTATTAGAGTTTTAAAGAACAGTCCGGAGTAGGCATACCGTAAATCTTTGCAGCCACTATGAGAAGGAGAATGGAAAAGAGAGAAAAAAATCCATGGCCTTTGTATTATGCTGGTATGAAGCTCAGATGCATGGTGGATGGTAATAACAGAGATGGAAAGGGGTGGGGGCTACATCTTTTTTGTGTAATCAGAAAAGTGAGCAGGCTTGATGAACATGTTTGCAGTTTGTAAGATTGTGCAAGGGAGCAGGATTCTGAAAGGGAACAGTATGTCATCTCATTAATTGTATTCCATTTGTTTCTCTCACATGGCTTGATGTGACCTCACCTTCTTGTGGTTGTTTCCTTCAGTAGGTCCTTCACCCTTCCCAGTTGGAAAGAAAAGTCTCCATCCCTGCAAGAGATGACATCTGACAGTGTCATCTTGCCCTCTCAAAACCATTCAAGATCTGTGCTGATATTGATGAATAGACATAAGCTACTTTCAGCATGGGAGTTTGGAAGTCCATTTCTAAAGCTGTTGACTAAAAGGAATTAATGTCTGGGTTGGAATTCTAGTTTCCACCATCACAGAAAACCTTTAACTTGAGCTCCTTTCTTACCTTCCTGGCCAGAGAGCCAAGAGCTTTTATGGAGCAGCTGATCTTTGGGTCCCTGTCCCGAGATTTCTATCCACTTTGTATCTCCTATTCTAACAATATTCTCTTTTGAACAGGTAACAGTAACTATTGTTAGGAAACTGGGGTGATGACCGAACAGAAGCATCCACTGTTTAGTTTTATTTTTCTCCTTCTATGTAGAATTAGCTCTTCTTTTTTCGCTTGCTTGCTTGTTTGTTTTTCCCTTTTATGTATAAACATAATAAACAATTTATAGATATTCATGAACTTGTTTGGATTTCCATGAAGATTACAATGTTTCTAAAGATATTGTTGGAGAAAACAGAAGGCACAACAATGAGTATTCTTTCCTCATGGATGAGGAACAGCTCTCCATTTAATTAGGTTTTAAAATAGATCTTTCCTCAGAGCTTTCCTAGTATACATCTCATCCTTATTGGTTAGAGTTATGTCTTAGTATTTTACTTTTTAAGATTCCAATATGATCCACATTATGTCAATTTTAATTTCTACTGGCTTATTGCTGGTATACAGAAAAGGGGTTGGCATTTACACTCTTACCTAAAACCTGATAAATTTTATATGATTAATTAATTAATTTGATATGATTAATCTGAGGCAGACAGTTGAGATACCTGAGACGGGTAGTTAACAGGCCTTACCTATTAGGCTTTTCAACTTTACATTCTGCAATATTACCAAAGCACAAAGGATTGCATGAAAATGAAGCAAAGCTCCTAAGTAGAAGGGCAGATACCAACACAAAGAAGTAGCCACCATGAACTGATGGTTGTTAAGTGTATCAACCATGCACAAAACAAAATTATGGAAAAAAATACAGAGCATTTACATAAGGAAGCAAAGTTAAAATCATACATCAAATATATCTTAGAAAGATATTAGGTTGATAAATCCTCAAAGAATCTTATTACTTTATGTTTACCTAAAATTATAAACAATGCGCATTTGAATATGTGTGTGTATATATTTAAAGGAAGATAAGCCACTTGTGCTGACAGTGCTTCCTACAAGAATCATAGATTAAGAAAACTCTAGTATCAGAGAAAGAATCCTCCTTTCAAATATTTGGTCAGGTTAGTCCAAATGACTCCCCAAACAATATAAATTATTAATGTAGTCCTTAGTTGCTGCTCAGGGTTTGAGGGTGGTCCCCTAATGCTGGAGACACTACACACACTCACAGGACAAAGACCCTGATGATTCAGTCTAAACTTGACAGGAAACCTTCCTTCTTGTGGTCTACTCTCTGTGTCATTAGAAAACAAATTCTATGTAAACTATCACAGGAAGGAAATAATTATATAATCCTACCCAAGCTATGGAAACAGAAACCTGGACACCAACCCAGGCACACAACCCTCCAAATACAACCTGTCTTCCTTGCAAGATGTGCTGGGGCAATGGTGATACAGAACATGTGGGAGTGGACAACTGATGTTTGGAGTATATTGAGGCTCACCCATGAGAGGAAGCCCAGGCTCTATACTTCCTGGATGGCCCGGAACATGAGAGCAGATAGCTCAAAGACCTAGGGTAGAACCAAACATTACTGGCAAATAAAAAAAGAAAGAAAAAGAAAAGGAAAAAAAAAACAGTACAACAATTCCTAATGATATTCTGCCATATTCATAGGTCACAGATGGGTGCCATATCCAGTCATCATCAAAGAGGCTTCCTCTGGCAGCAAACTGGCCTGGGTGCAGAGATCCACAACCATACATTATTCAGAGAGAGTCTAAACTGGAGGTTTCCATTGGGCCCCCTCTCCTCGGAGATGGGAGAACTCCATAGAAGATGGGGAGGAAAGACTGTAGGAATCAGAGGGATTGGAGGACACCAGGAAAACATGGACCGAAGAATCAAATAAGCAGGGCTCAAGTGAGTTCACAGAGATGGAAGCAGTAAGCATGAGGCCAGCATGAGCGGTACCAGGTCCTCTGCATATGTTATGACTGTTAGCTTGGTGTTCTTTTGGGACTCCTAACAGTGAGAGCAGGTGTGTCTCTAACTCCTTTGCCTGCTCTTGGGATCCTTTTCCTCTTACTGGTGCCTTGTCCATCCTTAATATAAAGGGTTTTGCATTGTCTTATTGTACCTTGTTTTATCTTGCCTGGTTGTTGTCTCTTAAAAATCTGCCCTTTTCTGAAGAGGAAAGGGAGGG
Source organism: Peromyscus californicus insignis (assembly GCF_007827085.1). NCBI lineage: Eukaryota > Metazoa > Chordata > Mammalia > Rodentia > Cricetidae > Peromyscus > Peromyscus californicus. Next base: position 45,542,276 of record NW_026294480.1, on the reverse strand, counting down.
GCCATGGATTTGGGGAAGGGAGGAGGTATAAGGGAGCTAGGAGGAGTGGAGGGAGGGGAAGTTGTGGTTGAAATGTATTGTGTGAGAGAAGAATCTATTTTCATTAAAAAAGAAAATCTTATATAAAATTAAATCTTAGAAAAAGAAGATATCATAGCAGGGGACATTAAAGTTAGTGTAAAAGAAAACATAATTGCATAAATTTAGTGATTTGATAGGATTCTTGGAAGGAGTAAGTGATCTAAATTTTAAAAATAGTAATAAAGATTAATATACTCGAGTTAGAGAGGTGCATCAGTGTGGTATTTTATTCCCCCAAATATTGTGCATGCTAATAAACTTACCTGGGGTCAGAGACAGAGCAGCCACAATACTAGACGTAAAGGATAGGCAGTGGTAGCACACGCCTTTAATCCTAGCATTCCAGAGACAGAGATCTACCTGAATCTCTGTGTGTTCAAGGATACAGCCAAGCATGGTGACTCATGCCTTTAATCCCAGAAAGCAAGCCTTTAATCCCAGGGAGTGGTGGTAGAAAGCAGAAAGGTATATAATGCGTGAGGACCAGAAACTAGAAGCATTTGACTGGTTAAGCTTCCAGGCTTCTAGCAGCACAGTTCAGCTGAGAGCCATTTGGATATGAGGACACAGAGGCTTCCAGTCTGAGGAAACAAGACCAGCTGAGAAATTGGCCAGGTGAGGTTAGCTGTGGCTTGTTCTGTCTCTCTGACCATCCAGCATTTGACCCCAATAACTGGCCTCAGGTTTGATTTTATTAATAAGAACTTTTAAGATTCATGTTACACATCAGTGGTTAAGAACATGTATTATTCTTGCAGAGAAGCTGAGTTCATTTCCCAGCATCCACATCTGGCTACACACATCAATCTCCTGTAACTTTACCTCCAGGAGATTTTCAACACCCCTGGCCTCTGAAGGCACCTACACACACACACACACACACACACACACACACACACACACACACACACACACACACACACACACGTGCGCGCGCGATTAACAATAACAAAATAATTTTTAAGAAAGACTAATAGAAAAATGATAGGCAAGACATTAAAAACATTATAAAACCTAGTACATGTATTGTAAAAATTTTACAGAGGAAGAGTATGGAAACAAGAGGAGGTAAATGATTAATGAAATGATTTGAGAAAAATAATTATTTTTAAAATAAAAAAATCTTACATTTCTAGATTGAAAATATACAGTGAAATCACAACAAATACATTGTGGAGAAAGCTTTTAGAATAAGGAATTATGCTGACCTCAGACTTAAGTGAAACAATGAGAAGAGAAGACATAGGGACAATACTTAGATATTCTTAAACAAAAGGACTTCAGCCCTAAAATTGTAAACCTTATTAATTTCAATCATGAGTGAGTATAGGATAAAGACATTTTTATACTGCTACTACTGCAATATTTTCTTCACATACATATTTTCCCAAAAACACTCCTGGAGGACAGGACCAAGGAAATAAAGTCACCAAAGGATAAGAATTGTGTGGATATGGAAAATTGAGGACTAAAAATAGCCAAAAAGCCAAATAGACTCTCAGATGACAGCTATTCATCTGACAGAAAAAGCAACATGCAAATTGGACCATTATTGGCTCCTGGGGAGGTTTTTTAGAAGAAAATGAAATTGGTATGATATTCATATGCCTGACTGTTTAGAGACCTAGACAACCAACAATTCTGCTAGAGTTTTGATTAGCAATAAGTAAACAAGAAACAGAAACAACAGCAAAAGCAGTGAAGACATTAATTTTATGAGGAAAAATGGGGCTGGTCAAATGAATTCTCCCTTATTACTAATGCTGTTCACACTATACTTCATTCATTACGGTCATAAAGCAGCTGGGGGACTTCTCTACTTTCCTGTATTCAGTTTGGCTCTGTTTAACTTGCCTGAGCAATATAAGAGATGTACATTATTTCAAAGCAGAATCTTGGAGATCCAGCTTGGTTTATAGGTGAGACCAAATGAAAATAATTCAATTCACTTTCCTGAGTGAGAGCCCTGGCCATGGGGACAGAGCATGTGTGTGCTCCAAATAAACTCAACGACTCTTGTAAGTAAAGAACAGTGAATGATAAATGATTAGGTATATAAGCTTTTTAGTTACTTGATACCAAAATAGACCAAGACTATCACAATGTATAAGGAAGTTTATTTGGAAGGCTGGGTAAAAATATCAAAATATGTGCTATCAGTATTAAGACAAGAAAGTAAAGTAGAGAGAAACTTAAGGAGAATAAATGCTATCCTGAAGTATTGGCAATATTGTCACTTGTGATAACATGAAAGGCATCCAAAGTCCTTAATGAGGATTTGTGAATAATTTAGAAAATTATTGGGAACCAGAATGTGTTATTATTACCCATGCTGAAAAGAATATTGCTAGACAAAGACCAGAGTAAATCAAAGAAAAAGAACTGATTTCCAAGCATGTCTGAAAGTAAATATTTGTAGTACCTACTTGTGAGGTGGGAATGGCACTCAATTCTCAACATTACTCAATAGAAGTTAACATTCAGATTGTAATTGACTAACACCATTGTATTTGAGAACTTAGTCTTGGGTAAATAATCAAATACAGGTACAACTGTTACTCCAATTGTTACCACCTCTGAGTGAATTAAGATATTTCCCAATACATGTTTGTGGTCAGAGCAAAAAGTGTGAAAGTTAACTGGAACTTCTCCTCAAAAGTGATTTTCTCAGGATCATCAAGATGAAGCACAATGGATATGGATAGAAGGAACAGGGGAGGGAGAGGGAGAGGGAAGGAGAGTAGAAGGACTTAGAAAGTTTTGAATGTTTTGACACATGAATTGGAATAGAATTTATAAGAAGCCAAGTATGTTTCAGGAAATATAGCAAAACAAACCACCACAAACAAACCAACAACTCCATGACAGAGTATCATGTGGAGAAAGATACTCCATTCCCACAGTTCAGTGATGATGGGAATGTGATATGTTCACTAGAGGGAAGGGAGTGACTATCACCATGGTTCTTATTTTCTCATGATTGATTAGACTCACCCACTGCTTGCATGTAGATTATATGGAGGGAAGAGTCATATAATTAATCCTATCCATTCTCTCAAAATCAAGGATGCTCAAATGTGTTTTTCTATGAACTTGACCTAAGGAACTTGAATCTCATCTGTATTTAGACAGTCTTTCATGATATTCTCACTCTCAGACCTAAGTCTATTACTTGGATACTATGAGAATTTGGAATTGAAGGTCCCCCAGATTGGTGACTGTATCTTACATGTGGTAAGAATGTAAACAATTTATAGTTACAAAGTAAACTGAAGTAAAGTTTAGTATGATAGATATAAATTGCTTTTCTCTTTGCCCTTGACTTTTGACTTTGTTAATCAAGAAAATGCCAATAAACGATGCAATGGGACTTCTGAAGCTACACTGTAAAACCCACAATCCACTACTTGGTCATCTTCAATTGGAGTGCTATTGTGAGAAAATCCCACTATTAAGTAAAAGGTTTTGAGCATTTCAAAGAAAGACTGGATCTGGGAATGCTGTTCTTTCTTCAGCTATAGCTGAATTCCCAGACAATGTCATCTTCTAGATGAGGGAGTAAACCACCCTTGCTCTGCTCAGTGAATCCTTCTAATGAGCATAGTTCACCATGGTCCATGATAAATGATCAAACCTTGGACTTCCCAACAGAGAGTTTCAGACTTACAAAATCATGGTAAAATAAAATCCTGGATTAAGCTAGTAACATCATTGAAGTGAGGTATGCTTCCATGTGGAGGTTCATTCCTATAATCTTATTTATTTATTTATTCATTCATTTTTATTTTATATGCATCAGTGTTTTGCCTGCATGTATATCTGTGTGTTAGGGTGTCAGATCTTGGAGTTACAGACAGTTGTTAGCTGCCATGTGGGTGCTGAGAATTGAATCCAGCTCCCCTTTAAGAGTGGTCAGTGCTCCCAACCACTGAGCCTTCTTTCCAGCTCACATTCCTATATTCTTATAGCAAGGCTTGATGCATAATATGGCTTAATGACTAATTGTAAAGCATGAGGACACGGAAAGAATTTTTAGTGCAAAGTGAAACATAATGCTAACATTTCAAATAAATCTGTTTATATTTTGTGTAAATTTTAGTCTTTTTAAATTTAGCTACCTATAAAAATAACTACTTTTCATCAACATATAAACTTCTTTCTTTAAGTTTTAAAGTGTTTAATTTTATCTTTCAGCATTTAAATAATTACTCTTTGAGAATTTCTTGCATGCATTCAATGAAATATAATCATATCTACCCATCATTTCTTCCATATAAATTCCACCAGTTCCTCCATAGCACTTCCTCTCACAACTTTATGTTTTTTTCTTACTCTTGTTTTAAATTACTACTAGATAGTGTTGCTACTATGTGAATGGGCTTTGGACCATCCCCTGTGGCGTGGAAAAATACAAAAGGCAAAACCCCTAAAGAAGAATGATTCTCCTGTTTCCAGCACCATCAATTGCCAACAGCTCCTCCCACAGGGGTGGAGCTTCAAGGGCCCATCCTCAGTCACATTAGAATCATCAGTGGCTTGATCCTGTGAGTTCATGAAAGCAATAGCCACTTCATGACCAGAAAACAACTGGATATTTTTCAGAGCATGCTTTCCCATCTTTTGGTTTTTATATTCTTTCTATCTCTCCATCAGTGATGTTTCCTCAGCTTTAACAGAGTAGCTAACAGATAGCTCGTAAGATCTGAGTAGTCACAGTCACTTAGTCTTAGCACTTTGACCAGTTATGATTCTCTGCATTGACTGCAAACTACTGCAAAAAGTTTATCTGACCAAAGTTGAGAGCATCCTAGGCCTATGTTTATAAATGTATTGAGACCACAGCTTTACCATTTACCAAAACAGCAATAGTAGGCTTGTACCTTGGGCCTATGACCTCCACAGCCGTGGGCTGTTGATCAGGATTACAGTCGTGGCATAAAATTCTCTTTTGTGGAGCAAGCCATAAGTCCAATCAGAAATCAGTTGGTTATCCCATAACACTTATACTACTATTGCACTATTAGGTACATCTTGACTGTTAGGTCAGTATTGCAGAGTACAGGTTTAGTGCTGGGTAAGAACATTGGTGTCTTTTCCTCTCCAGCAGCCTTTATAGCACCTTCCAGGACTGTGAAAGCTAGCCATCAGGGAGGTTTCTCAGTTAGTTCAGGATTGATTTCTCTATATCCTGCAGCATAAGTGTGTAGTGTCTTCAGTAATAGAGTCTCACCATGCCATTATGGTGGGTAACAACAGCAGTGGCCATAGCCTGTATTGTTTTGGAGATCTTTGGAGTCTCCCTGTCCAATAGCCTATAGGAAGGGATCCTGTGCCTCGCACTGTGATTTTTTTAAATAACCCATGTCTTCTGAGAATATTATTGTTCATTTATGCTAGTTCATAATGCTTCCTTTATGTTAACTCTCCCCTCTCAACCAACATGTCAAGTTAATATGTACTGAAAACAATTTTGCTTAAAAAATAAAATAAGTGTTCAAATACAAAGATCATAAAACATTCAGAATTTTGAATCTCCAAGTTATAAGCCTTCAATATTTTAACACAAATACATGGTGCTATTTCACTTTGGAACACCTTGGAGTTAGTTGGTGCAGAATAGGATAAACTAGGGAGTAATAATAGTCCAAATTCAGATTTTGAATCTTATCAAGTATAGCATTCATTTTCCAAAAATTAAAAAAAATTCTCAAGAGATACTTAGACAGTCCCATTTACCACATTATTTTATACTCATTGTACCATTTCTAGCTAGCATACTTTCACACATGGCAATTCACCTCCAGCTTCAGAGAATTTCTATTTTGCATTTCATATAATTAGTAACTGATATTTTTGTTATCATTTAATCAGCTGCATCTTATGGTGACATATGAAAGTATTTTTAACCAAGCAAAGTGAAAGATTTTACATTATTCATTAATTGGTTTGCTGACCTCAAATGCAAACCAAAAAATCAAGAATGTAACTTTCATGCATTTTAGACATATTTTCATTTCACTTTCTAAATTAACTTTGAAGCCTGTGCAATAAGTACATGATGATTACTTAACAAAATTATAGGTATGATAGTGTGGATATCAACTAACGCTTCACCCTGTAAAACAGAAACATCTACCAGACAGCTAAGAGAACTTTGATAGAAAAAATACATCCAATGAACATTCACTTAATTTGCAAAAGTTCAAAGGATATTCATTCTTAAATGTACGACATAAAAAAGAATTGTGAAAATATCTTGTCAGCATTGTTGTTTCATCTAGCTTTTTAATCACAGCATAGCGTTAATGCTTTTAATGTTTCCGTAGAGATGCACAGAGGTCAAGGATGCAGAGAGAGGGAAAAATGGAGAATGAAAATGATAATTACATTTCTTGGTAGTGTGATAAGATGATGTGACTGTCTTTTGTAAACGAAACTAGACGGTGTTTATAAGCATATGACCTGATTAAAATGATCATTTGCATATAAGGATTCAAAAGACAGGCTGCATGAAAGCAAACCAAAGGTAAATTTAAAGGACTTAAATTTATAGTTTTAAGATTTTGAAGACAATATATTTAAAGCTTTGGCCAATAATGTGAATATTTGGTATTCAAACTATTTTTCTTTTTTTCATTTCTAGAAGCAAACATTTTTTAATATTACAGCAATAATAAATGTATTGAGAATGAATGTGTTCATTAAACTCATTAAAATTAACATTTGCTAAAGACATATGATATGTTCTTTATATCACTTAATATATAAACACGCCCATACTTCTCAAAGGTGTATATGTATGCAATCTCTCTCATATATATGTAGTTACGTACAAAACACATAACCCCACTTTATTCACAAAAGAGTATCATCTCTAAGTTCTCTACTTTGCATTGTTATGATAAATTATTGCTCAAATCTAAATGAAATGACATTTTTATTTCACTTAAAATATTTTACATATAAATGTATATTCTAAAACCTTTCCATAGACATGTAAATATACATAGTGTCAGTATCTCTCTTGAGAACTAAATGTTCTAGTAGGAATTTTACATTCACATCTTATATACTTTGTCATTGAGACAACTGCTAAATACTGCTGTTATAAAATACACAATATGACCTAGAATTGCTTTCCTAGCTGTCTAAATTTAAGTTGCAATGGAGAGACATCTTATTTTTCCTCTCAGATCAAGCATTTCAAGCTGTATAATTTTCTTATTGCTCACAGCAACAAAGCAAACCAAGCCCAATATAGCAAGGGAAGTCTGAAAGCTACAAATATTTGCTATTCAGAAACCCTCAATGAGGGTTTAGTTATTTAAAACCAAAGAAAGAAAATTACTATTAATAATTGGTTTGAGCTAATGAAATGTTTTTATGCAAATACATGAACCCTAAATATGACCTGGAAACAAAAGACTGCTTAACAGTTACTATTAGGCAACACATTAGTAGATCAATTAAACAGAACTTCTTTCTAATGAATGTGCGGTACCCTGGTTGCCATAGAAACCTGGAAGGAGAGGGCTTCAGAACGCTAATAGCATGAGAAACACAACAAAATATTTGTAAACATACACCTTGAAATTTGTATGTTCAGTGAAGTAATGAGAGGGAGGCAAAGAATTTCTCAGAGCAGGAGGAAGTGCATGGTTCTGAACTCCCAGTATACATTTTTTTTATTATGCATATCAGCAAAGAACCTGCCAAACCTTATTGTGGGTCATACTCAGACGTGTCAAGTCAGACAATTTGTTTCGAAATATATTAAAAAAATAAGTAAAATCATGTAGCCTCGAGTATTATTGAGAAAAATCATATGGGGTATCTTCTAGAATGAAGAGGCGTTAAAAAACAATAGTTCCTTTCATATCATTGCATCAAAGAATCTGTAGATCTGTTTTCTCCTTCATTTCTCCCATCTGATCCTCTGGTTTGGAAGCCCCTTCACCCCTTTGTTTTGGTGCATGCATTAATGACATATGATTGGGCTTAAACAATTCCTAACAAACTAAAATGTCTGGAGCTTCGCAGACAAACGCTATTATTAATACAAGTACAATTACGGAATTGAACAAGAAATATAATTCGGGCCACTTTAGGTCTCTGACTTCCAGTGATAATTATGCCAATTTAGGTTATACTTTAAGGAAAAACAAAGCCCTAAATAGCGATTCTGTTCATCAAAGAATTAATTTCTTGCCTATTCAATACTACGACAGAGTATTGGGTTCCTTTAGAATTCAGTAAATCAGAAATTCCACAGCCATTTTGTCCTGAATTTCATTCATAATTATTTAGATAGAAATTGGGACAAAGACAGTATTCTGGTGTCAGTGAAAGGAAAGGTAAGATAAAGGGCTTGGAATTCTCCAAGGACGTGAGGTTTAGCTCTTCTCAGGAACCTACAGATCTGACAGTGCAATTCTCCTTTTACCCGTGGGACCTGGCTGCTTCCCGATTGGCGTGGAATAAAAACCTTCATTCCCCTTTACTGTGCTCTCTCAGCTTGAGCTAATTACTAGAGTATTGGTGGATATTACTGAGTTCCTGTCAGTTACACAAAGGTGGCTGATGTGATGTGCTTGCTGCCTTCAGGAATGGTGGAGGTTCTTTCCCTAAAGCAAATCATGATCTGTCTTCAGAACCCTGTCTTGAAACTTTAGACGGAATTAGATGACTGTTGACCTCTTATCAAAAGGTCTGCATTGGCTCCATACTTATTTAAGTTCCACACACTTAATATTCTAGTTGAAACAGAGTCTATTTCAGAATCATTGTACAGTACCTGGTCATCACTGTTAACACAAACGGAGAGCACTCTTTCAAAGAGCCAATGGAAGCCGTGACAAACTTCATTTAAAGCATATTTTACCGAATAAAATGGTGGCACCTATGACTACACTATTAATCTTCTAACCTGGAAAAGTATAGTAGTAATAAGAAAACAGCCACATATCAAATAATCAAACAGGAAATGGCAGACTTTGGCCAGATTTGCCTTAGACATTTCTTCTACTATAAGTAAGAAATAAAATGCAAGCCACTGAAAAATAGGAAAATAACTTTTGTTTTCTCCCAAAAGGCAGCATGATGTGGCATTTGGTTTGTTGCAATTCAAAGCAGTACTTTGACATCATAGGGAATATTTTATATGCCCTATTATCCTAACATAAAAAAATGTTGTTCTGTGTGTTACTGTTCTAAAATACATGGCTGTTTATATATGAAAATATTCTTAGGTTATTCTAACATTGCATTGTTGAATGTAACATACCGTATCTTATTTATCCAGGAATTGGTTGATAGGTCTTTCGATATTTAAAGTTTTATTTTTTCCTCCACGGAATTCCTATGAGCAACATCTATGCAGCTGTTAATTTGTGGCCTTTACCATGAATGTGCTGAATGATATCACCTGTATCCAGCTTTTCTGCATTGCCAAATTCATCTTTAAATATTATCCTCTGACTTCATCTCCAGTATTAAAGAATGTTGATTTTACTTGTCCTCCCAACAAGTTTATCAACACTCTGCTGCCACTGAATTATTTTTTTTTTTTGACTTTGGATTTTTTTGTAAAAATGTTGGTTCAAAATATAGTGTGTATAAATTTATTTGAGTTCTGGAAAGGCTGGTTATCCTTTCCTGGCTTGAGTCAGAAGGGCCCTTCTATTTGTATTTGTTCTTTTATTTTAGCAATGTTGCTATTTTCCAGATTGTAATCTTTTTATCTTTATTTGCTGAAGTTCTTTATGTATTTTAGAAGCTAAACTTTGTATTTACTCTGATATCCTTGGTTTTAAAGCCTGTTTAGGAAATTATAGCACATCAATCTTTATATTGCTGATATAGTCATTTTTTTCAGTGTTTAATTCCAGTATTTCATTTTATTCTTAGAAAAAAATCTACCCTTTTGCATAGGGAAATATTCCTCTACAATTTCAATTAAGAGTTTGAAGTTAATTAGTTATTTAGAACTTTGAACATACCTGGAACTAACTGACATGTGTGATGGGAATTAGAAATACAATTTATTTTTTTTATGCTACATAGGTAAGATGATTGTCCCAAGGCCACGTTTCTAATATTACCTGTTTCCATACAGAGGCCAATTCTTTTACGAAGTGACTTTCTAAGTACTCTTGACTGGATACGGTAGCCTATTCCTTTCTTCTTCTAAAATTGCGTTATGCCTCCATTCCTATTGCCATATCTTTGTGGTCGGTGGTCTAACATTCTTACAATATTACTATTAAATGCATTGAAACCTGTGTGCTCTTCAAGACTGTCTTTTTGTTATGTTTCACACTGAATCATTAGATCATCCAGCTTCAGAAAAACATTACACTTGACAATTACGTTAAAATAATGGATACATTTTATGACAGCTCCGTGTTTCCATTTTTTTCTGCAGTAAGCTACACTTTCTACCTTTGCCCATTTTATATGTACTGGTTAGCATTTTCCCTTCTTCTTTATTAGTTCTTTGAGGATTTTGTACAAGGTACATTGGTCATATTCACCACCACCTTGCTCTTCTCTAGTCTGCCCTACCTTCTCTATAGTCCAGCTTTCTGTCCTCAATATTTTTTTTTATAAAGTCATCAAGCCTAATGTGGCTTCCCACTGGAGCCTAGTTGACTACCCAGAGCTACACTTTTAGAGAAAATGCACTCTCCCTCTCCCAGCAGGCAACAATGGGAAACAGGTTCTCAGCTAAGGGAGGGACTTGTTGTCCACCTCTCCTGTGCGTGCTGGGATTTTGTGTCCTGAGCTTTTACAGACGTTGTACATTCCTTCCTAACAGTTGAGAATTCACAAGCATGAGTGAAACCAACCACTTTCTGATTATATTTAAGCTTTTCTTCACAAGAAGAAACCTATTTGTTATTAGATACAGAATATATTTTCATGGATGAAAAGCTGTGAAAAGGGATGTGCTATGACCAGTGAGCATTCTAGATCCATTTAGTAATACTAAACACTAAGTGCTTCCAGGGATAGATTTCTTCTTGTCCCTTCCCTGGACTTTATTTCATTGTTAGTTTGTATACCATTATTTCCTTGTACTTTGAGTAGGATTATTGTGTTTTGGTTATTGGCAACGTCCTCCTCTCCTTCCTCCTCCTCTTCTTCTGAATTTGCCTTCCTGAAATTTCTTGCCATCTTTTGAGTCTATCTGTTGAGTTCTTTTAACGCTTCAAATCGTCCTCCTTTTCCTTCTTGTCTCCTTCAGTTTTTCAAAGGTTCAAAGGATTAGCTTTTGTCTCAATCCTGAATTGCTCTGTCTTCAGGACCACTAGGGAGTAAAAAGCACTAATAGAAAGAATACATTCTGAGAGAGTATAGGAGTTAAGGGGACATATCTCCTGGGGTGTAAAAGAAGCATTTTTAAAAAGGCTATCACAGAAGTATTTAAGAAAATAATAAAATATAAATGAAGCAATATTCTGAAGGCAGATGTGGGTATAATTATTTTTCAGAAAAACTATCAGAAACATCTTTATTTGCTTCTTCTCCCTGTTCCTTATTTATATATAAAACACACTTTATTTCATAATGAACTGTTTTCATCGCAAGTAAAGGAATACACCATTTTCTTACCAGTTGGTAAGTGTAACATCTCTCACTGTATGCTCAATGCTTGAAATAAGAGGTGGAGAACTTTTTGTAAAGACTAGATATTGCATTTATAAAAACTAGATATTATATTTCCCACACAAGAATCAGAGTCTATTCAAGAGTCTCCAACATGCCAGGAGTTAACAATGAAGTACCATTCTCTAGACCTTTGGACCTCTGAAGATCCAGAAAGGAAGACTGCATTTTCATTCCTAAGCACAAAACTGCAAGCCCATCATATACTTGTTCCCCAAATACACACTAGAACTACCAAGTTATTTTACTTCCAATTTAAAATTTATTAGCATTGGACTTATACAGCATGACTAAGAGGTATGTGGACACATATAACAGCAAAGAATTTGTGGTACATGTACTTAGATAGCTATCTGCATTGTCTTCAAATAGTTACATAGTTTCTAAACTGTATTTATCAAGCAATACATTTTTGTCAAGTTTAAGTAACATAGAAATGTGGTGGTATTGTGTTCCCCAAAATATTGTGCACCCTAATAAACTTATCTGGGGTCAGAGACAGAACAGCCACTAGATACAAAGGCTAGAAAATGGTGGCACTCACACCTTTAATCCTAGCATTCCAGAGGCAGAAATTCATGTGTTCAAGGATACAGCTAAGCATGGTGACTCACGCCTTTAATCCCAGAAAGCGTGCCTTTAATCCCAGGAAGTGGTGGTAGAAAACAAAAAGGTATAGAAGGTGTGAGAACCAGAAACTAGAAGCATTTGGCTGGATAAGCTTTCAGGCTTCTAGCAGCACAGTTCAGCTGAGAGCCATTCGGATATGAGGACACAGAGGCTTCCAGTCTGAGGAAACAGGATCAGCTGAGAAGTTGGCCAGGTGAGGTTAGCTGTGGCTTGTTCTGTCTCTCTGATCTTCCAGTGTTCACCCCAGTACTTGGCTCTGGGTTTGTTTTATCAAAAAGAACTTTTAAGATTCATGCTACATAGAAATATTTCATTACAAATTCTTTCCATGGATACTTACATAGTGACAATTATATTGTGTTTGTTGTCCCCTTTACCTTGTTGGGGAAGGTAGATGCTGTCCTCCAGCCCACAAGGCCTTCATCCTGTTAAGCATTCTGAGTGGTAGCAATTATTATTATTATTTTTTAAGATGTCCTTGTTTTTTTCACATTTTAAGTAGACCCATTGTTATGTATGCTTTCTTACCTGGAAAAAAATACACTCTTCATCTTCGTATGCTGAATTAATATGCTTATTTGTAGGCAGTAACTTCTAAACAACTCTCCAACTTTACATACTATCCATATTCTTCTATGACTCATGTTCTGTGACAAAACTAACAACAAAATTCCTTCTTGATAGACACAGTAAAAAAATCTTAGTATATATGTTATGTTGGTCAGGTTATCCTTTCTAAGATTTACTGTATTAATTGTTATATTTTTTCTGGACAATGAATTGTATTTTCTGAATTCAAATATAAATTGAATATTATTAGTATGTCTAAATAATATGTACACAATGATATGCTAGCCTTACCCTAAGGACAGTTTATATTAATGTTTCTTGAAAGAATGCATTTAGCATTTTTAACAACAGGTGAACATAAATATTCTATAATTTTTAATATGTAAGACATTTCTTTCATTGACAAAGAATATATAAAGTACCAGCATCATTTGAAAGTGTACTTTCATAAAGTTAAGAAACCTCCATGATTTATCTAAAACTCATTACCTCACTGCAGTTCCATGTGCACAGCAAGACAGTCAATTAGTTCCACAAAAAATAACTACCTGTCCTTATTAAACAATAAGTAGGTTTTGCAAAAGAAAAGACATGAGCCACAGTGTTCTTCCATTTAATGTGAATAGAAACCATGGAGGTAAAATGAAATAGTGGAAAAGGTAAGTTCTCAGGGCAAATAATAACTTCGTTCTATGAAACAATGGAAGTCCTGGTTATATTTTTGTACTAAAAGCTCTTCCATCAAGCTCTTGTTTATCAAGCTTTTGCTATAACATATTGTGCATTCTTCAGCTTCTTAAGCTTCAATATGACTCAAGCAGATAATAATAGTTTTAAGTTTATATATGGCATCTTCAACACTATTATCATAAATGTGTAAAAGTTTCTAGTTCAACATGAATATGTTAACCTTCCTATTCCACAAGTAATAGATTTGAAGCTAACTGTTTGAATTATATATATATATATATATATATATATATATATATATATATGTTTTGAACATTTGTATTTCAAACAAGAAGAGTTTTGTTTCCTACAACATAGTAATAGACATGCTATCCTTAGATTCAATTATCAACAGCTACAGTGTTTGATGTAAGAAATCTTATCATTGCCATGGTAGTTTAATAATTTCCTCATATATTTTTATATGACAGCAATCTTAGTGAAGTGACACTCTTCTGCCACATATCTGCTGTTTAGACAGAAGAAAGGAATAAGTGACCTAATCATCCAAGAATGTTTTGTATCCTCTTGTTCAATTCTTCAGGAGTCCAAATTCCTGGTAAAGAACTTTATGAGGAAAAGTGTATAATTTCTTCTTTTGCTTAAGTATTTACAATCCTATAGATAATGCCAAACATTTTTGGTAGACCTCCCTCTCTCCAAACGCATAGACAACAGTAAAACAAATGAGTGCCACATGGAGAAAAAAATTCCTCTATTATGATCAAATCAGAAAATACATAGAACATCGATTATCCAATGAGAAAAAAAATGAACAATGGAGTCAACTTTGAAGAGATGGAAGTAAGAGTTATGATAGACATTCTAAACAGCAGAAGTGCGTGGTGAGAACTAACCCAGTGATGTATCCATGAAGAATTTTGTATGTGGGGGCGGGGCATAGAGATCTACAAGAGCAGACATGGGTTCTGAGTTAAAGATCCAGCCACATACTTAGGATGGCTTATCTTTAGACAGAAACTCTTTGTCTTCTCATTAATAGGTGACCTTCCCATATGTGACTAAACAGAGGTACCAAGATAGGAATCAGACCGAAGGGAGAAGAGGCAAACCATCTTAAGGTAGGTGGATTCAAGGTGAGGCTCAGAAGCGTCCAATATTGGAGAAGAGTGTCTACAATCTACATTCCAGCAGTAAGTACAATGTCAACCAGGGAGGAATCCTTTATTTCCTAGTGGCTTGTCTAGGAGTCAGCTATAATTTGTATTCTTAATTATCTTTTTCCACTCCACATGTCTCTATTGGGTTCATTTGCAATGCTAGTGACACATCATTTCTTTTCCATATACATCGCTGAGTCAATGGAGTCACCTTAGCTATTTCTTTTCCCTTCTGTGCTGCTATGTGTTGGGACCCAATTTATCAACATGGAAGATGGAGGCTGGGGCAATAAATTGATGCTGGTCAGTGCTTATTACCTCAGGAAAGAACAGCAGTTAAAGGGAGGTCCCTCAGGAGACACAAGTATTGCCTTATCAACATTCATCAGGGTCTTAGTTTACTTCATGTTGCAAGTTCCAGTTTGGCTGTATCTCTATTCCCATAGACTCAGAGGCAACCGGCAAAGAATGCATTTCAAAACATTGTAAGGTACTACTTCAAGACTAACTCTTGTATATACTTTAAGTTCAAATATCAAGTCATCTTTATATGCATGTATATATCTTAAAGTAATGTCCATTTCCACATGCTTCCAAATCAATAGGCTATTGGTACACACACACACACACACACACACACACACACACACACACACACACACACACAGAGAGAGAGGAGAGAGAGACAGAGACAGAGACAGAGACAGAGACAGAGACACAGAGAGACACAGAGAGACAGACAGATACAGACACAGACACAGAGATAAAGAGACAGACAGAGGCACAGATTAAATTTAAAAAATCTAAAATCACAACTTTTTCAAGGTTGATACTTGTTTTTTGTTTTCTTTTAATGTTTTCTAGGCATTAAACAAGTATCCTATATGTCCACAATATTTTGTATGATGGTTTCAAAGACAAAATGTTATAATGACTGCATTGACTTTAAATTTTCCTGTTATATCTTATTTGAAATGATATCTAACACTTCTGTGTTGGGGGCCTGGTCCCCAGGACTGAGAAAAGCAAGGCTTTGAAAGTGATTGGACATGAGAGCTTGGATCTCAATGGATTAATTCATTGACAGTTTCACCACTGAATGGGCTATCAGGAAGAGAAGAATGTAGTAGGTGGAACTTAATTGCAGAAAACCGGTCACTGGGGTATGTCTTTTTTTTACCTGCCCTTCTCTTTTCCTACCCTTTTTTTTTTTTTTTGATTCATGACAAGGATAAATTGACTTCTTCGCTTATGTAGTCCCATCCTGCCATGATGCTCGACCTCACCAAAGCAATGGAGTCCGGTAACTACACACTGAGAGCTCTGAAACCACATCAGACCTTTCCCCAGTAAGCCGTTTTCATGACATTTTTCTTTCCTTTTTTGTGTATTTTTTCTTCTTTTGGACTCTTTTTCTCTCCTTCTCTCCTTCTGTTCATGTTTTTTTCTCCCACTTCCATCTGCCTTTCCTCCCTTCCCTCTCTCCCTTCTTCTCTCCCCCCTCCCTTTCCTATAGCTTTTCTTTGTATACAGGTATTCACTTATAATCTAGGTTGGTGTCAGTTTGATATGTATCCAAGGCTGGCCTTGATATAGTAGTAATCCTCCTGCCTTAGGTTTTTCCATGTTGAGATTGAAGGCATGAGATACCATACCTGGCTCTTAACTTATTTTTCTGATGCTCTTTGTCATAGCAGCAGAAAATGATAACATGTTCTGTAACACACAGATGTAGATGAAATGATGTTTGTTGAATGCAGCAATGGCTATACAGAGTGAGAGAGTGGATAAATGAGAAGTCAAAATGAATGTGGTAGATGGCTGCTAAAAAGGGGAGTCCAAGGGGTGTGCTCTCTTTATTCTTATGTCCTTTGTTTTCAAAATATTCAAAGAATGGAGAAAGCATAAATATTTCACGAGCATATAATGGGATGTTGAAAAATGTAAGACTAAAAAAGTATGTGAGTAGAGTTGAGCATTCTGTTAGTTCTAATAAACTTCAGTAGATGTGCCTTGGTACCAGGATTCTATTGTCTAATTGAAAATTAGAGTACAGAGTACAAATTAATTTAAGAAACAGAAAGTAACTGGTGTGTGGAACAAGTCAAAAGCACTGGAAATAACAGACCCTTTGGTTGTTTGTTTTATTGTATTTTTTTTATCACAATGATCTTGATTTGGCTTCCACTTGCCAGTGAAAAGAAAAGAATGTTTTTTGCCTTCATTTTTTTAAAAGTATCCAGCAGAAATACACAAAATGAAGGGAGTGAAAATTGATTTCTACTCAAACTGGTATGTTATTAAATTATCCCCTCTCCAACCCTGAAACACTGCAAGCAGGGACACATGGACTAGTTAAAATCAGGATTGGGGACATTTTGCTGAACTATTAAAGGATATTTGGCAAGACTAAAATAAAAACAGGGCACTCTGCTCTCTGAATCAAATTGACAATCAATACTGTCACATCCAGCCTAATATAGCTGCTAGTCCCCTAAGAAAATGTAAAGGAAACAGAGCTTCTTGTCACTTTTGTTATGAAATTTGGGACTTTCTTTCTATGCCTAGATGCTGAGCTGTTTTTGGACAAAAAGGGGATAGAAATGACACAATTTTATGTCCTGGGGATCACATTGCTTCCCCATGAGAAACAGAAAATGTACTAGTACATGAGCCTGCAAATTTACACTGATGATGGTGCCCTAAAACCCAATAGAACAGAGATGCAGGAGCTCAATTGTAGAAAAAGCTCTTAAAATTACTGTGTAGCTTCACTGCTAGCAGAGCTTGATTTAAAGGATATATGAAGAAATGAAACTATTCCTAGAACAATCTACTACATGAATGGTGAGATACTAATGTGTGCCAGGAGATGCATTGGATGCTTGGAGTGTCAGAGCAGAGCTGGGGGGCCAAGGCGACACGTCATGGAAGGGTTCTTTGAACCAGAAACTTCAGATGAATTATCATATGTCCCATGGCTATAGTTCTCCAAGCATTCTAGTCAAACATCAATGTCCAACAGGCTTCTGTATAGACAGGGACATTGATAACATTCCTTGAGAAATTATTGGAAACTTGAATTCCATCTGAAGCTTCTAGGAACCCCCTGGAAGAAATTTCAAATCATTTAAATTATAAGCACAGTAACAGCACTTTGAAAGAAACTGAAAATTGCTAAGAATAGCTATCTACACAAACAAGCTATTTATCCACTTGCAGTCCCACACTCAGAGGATCAAAAATAATGATAAATACTAGGTTCCTGGCATCAGATTTCAGAAGTAATGTGAGTAGTTACAAAAGGACAAAAAAAAAGCATTAGAAGTAGCAGAAGGAAGAAGTGGACAAGGAGGATTAGGAGGAGGAGGAGAAGAAGAATAGGAAGAAGGAACAAAAACAGACTAGAAACATATGCCACCAAATAATAAGGATCTTCCCTTTTTCCCAAGACTCTAAGATATAAGCAGAATTAAAGGTAAGAGGAAAGAGAATTCTGAATTCTAAATTTAAAAAAAGAAAAGAAAAAGAATCACCTTTCCAATGCTTGATAGAGTGGTTTATGAGGTTAAGAACAGCTGAGCGATTGAAGAAATGGAGACCATCCTTCCAAACATACACCCAACTTCTTAGCAAAAGACTAATTGGGAACTATGAAACACAGCTCCAGAAAACTATGCACAGTCCTTGAACAAGCTAAAGGATGGTATGATGATGATTATGAAGATAAAATATTTTCAAGTTAACACGTCATATTTCTTTTCTGTTTAAGTTTTCAGCCATATCCTATACACATTTTCTTAAAACTTATACTTTGACTTAAAATGTGAGAGTTGCCATAATAAAAAAGACATGTATTATTGTTTTAGTCTGAATAGTTCCCCACAGGCTCAAATTTTGACTCTTGCTCCTTTGCTGATATGGGAAGCTGTATAAATACCAGGAGACAGCATCTACCTAAAGGAACTTGCTCACTGGGAGCAAGTTTTTGCCTATTTCATTTCTGGCCCATCCCTTTTTCCTGGCCAGCCATAAGACTGAACTATTGTTCTCTACCTTACACTTACAGCCATGATGTTCTACCTAAGTATCTGCTTCCAAAATTTATGGACTTAAAGCTCTGAAAGCATGCACTATAATTCATTTCTCTACTAAAGCTGTACCACCAAGTATTTTTGCATAGAGATGAGGTGCTTATATATCATTTGATGATGCCATGAGAAGATTATGTGGCTAGTCAAGGAGAGAAAAATCAGAAGACAACAGACTACCCAACAATGTGATCTAAGCTTCCAGATTGCAAAACTGTAAGTACAAATTCTTATTGTCTCAGGTACTAAGGCTGGAAGGTTTTATTGTGGTATCCCTAACATACTAGTGCATGTGGTTTTGTTTGATCAGGTAAAAATATGTATAAAAAGTTAATTATATATTGTAATCTATAGAACACTAAAATTTATAATTCATGTGTAATGTGACTTCACACTAGCCAGGCAGCCATACTTTTTGCATTTCTACTCTCTTTGCTTCTGTTGGAACTGATCATGTCAGTTTTATTACTGACTCCTGTCTTGTTAAATCCCAGTTTTCTATCCCTATATCTTCTTCAGACTTTCATGAATGCCTAACACAATGACATTTCTTCTTTATTGAAACAATTCATGTTTGCCTGTGACACTGTGTCATTATTTAACATTTTTCTTTAGATTCCACTGTTTATTTTGGTTTTATTGCCATTCTTCTGTTATCATTTATGCAAACTCTAAAAGGAAAAAATGTTGAAGTCAATTCTTTTATTTCTACTTTATTTATTTTATTCCTATTTTTATTCCTCTCTTAGACTCTCACCTTTTATTTAGATAAAGGTACCATCTGAACAGTGATTGTATATAAATTTTATTGCTAATTATTACTTCTTCCTCCAAACTGCAGACTCACAGAGGGAATATTGTTGTTACCATTTATAGATTTGTAGATTTCTTTTTTTTTCAGCTTCATTACCAGATAAGATCTTTCACAGTGTTGACAAGTCCAGCTAGAATGCATTCTGCCCCTGACTCTTCTTCCAGAGTGACGGGATTACAGGTGTGTGCTAGGGGTTCTTCTCTTTGGTTTTCATAACTTTAAATAGTTTAAAATAGATCATTTTGCTATTACCACTGTTTGATTGGGACATTTGTGGGTATGTCCAATATGTCTCATCTATCAGAAAACTTTTACATTGAAAATACTAACATTATCTTTATAACATATTTATGCTATAACATACTTATAGAAAAATTTCTGAAGTGTTACTTAGTGCTTTCTAATTTTGTATCTTTGAAAGGGATATCACTTAAAATGACCATTTTCAATACTACTAATAAGTAGATATGCTGACCATTTAAATTTTTCTTTATTCTCACAAGTTAGCACTACATATAAATATTATACCTACCTCTTTTGTGTGCTGAAATAAATCAATAGATTATTTTTAGACTATTTCATTATTTTTCAATGTACATTAATAATAATTCATTTTAAGTGCTTGTTTTCCTTTAAATACAACTCTCTGAATATATGAATCATTAATATCTGACACATAATTCACTTTTTAGAAATGAATAAGTACTGTATTGTTAGAATAAACAAAATTCTGATTATTATGAAGTTACAGATGTAGATCAAGACAGGAAATACCCTTATATCTTTATTTATTTGATCACTCATACAAGCAAATTGCACATAGTTTCTTGGCTACTTTACACAATAATACCAGATAACTATTACTTACGTCACTAAAACAAATTTAAGTGACATGTGAAACAGCCCAACAAGCTCTTGAGACTTCCAGTTAAATAATTTACAAAATAACTACATATTTACTACACAGACTCTAATGGTATTTCTTCCATTTAAAACATACATAATAAATATGTTTGACTATTTTACACAAATGTGTGCATGAATCTGGGAACAATATTTTAGAAATATAATCAGAAAATCACACAATATGTACTTATCCTACGATAAGTGGCTGTTTTTGCACTTCTATCTTTCAGATTTCTGAAGGGAATAATGTACAATGTAGAGCTTTCCAGAACCCATTTTCATATGCTAATAAAATGGAGTAAACTAAAAATAACATAGGCGTTATGCAAATAAAATGTTAGTGTTTTACTAGAAACTATCTAATATGAAAGATTTTGTTTTGGAAGATCTCTCTGTCTGTATTAATGCTAGTGTGAGGAACTTACACACCCCAAGCTGTGTGATCTTATGTTTATATCATGAACATTGGTATACAGTGAAGTAAGACATCTGGGTAAAAAAACGGAACAAAAAGGGAGGTTCTAGGCAGATGATCCAATTCATCATGTAAACTTCAGCCAATATGTTTAGCAGTCCATTGTTTTTTTATTGGGCGTTTCCCAAGAATTATCTCAGTATTTTGCAATTCTGATGGTACAGATATTCTTATTTATTGCCAATTAAACTATTTTAAATTTATTTTGATTTTGACAATATATACAAATAGAAAATAGAAATGAAGATACTGCAAAGAGTTAAGGTCATATATATATATATATATATATATATACACATATATATATCACATTACTTATAACACATATTAATATAATAATATATAAATTCTCTATAATATATAAATAAATAATATATAGATACATATTACATTATAGGTATACAATATAGTAACATATAAATAATATAATATAAAATTATATAATATAAAATATTAATAATACAATAAATAAATAATATAATATACAATATACAATATAATATAATAATGAGATAATATAAGTGATACAGTATATGTGTTATATATATATATATATGTGTGTGTGTGTGTGTGTGTGTGTGTGTGTGTGTGTGTGTTTGTGTGTGTGTGTATTAGATAGGAAATAGGTAAGAGTATCCAAAGAGAGCTTTCCAGAAGGCACTGTGCATAGGCCCACAGTTCTGCACTGCACACATACCTCTAAGAGTACACATCTTAAGGAGTGACCCCAGTCCTACCCAGCATCCAATGCTGGGTGTCTTCCACCTGATGGTTGGAAGACTTTTTTTTCTTCTCTGTTTTCTCTCAGTTACAGAGCAACTGCATGTTATGCAAACCAAGATTATGTCATTCTTGAAAGGGATTAATTTTTTTATTTTCAGAAATTAAAATCCTCACATATTTGTTTTGCTTCACTTTGATCAGCAAATACTTTTATATTTATCTATGTACATCCCATAATTTTAATTCCACACAGATGGAATACCTAGACAGACTTTTTAAAATACATTTGAATTTTTTTATTATTATAATATAATTATATTTTTCACCTTCTCTCTCCTCCCTGAAAATCTTCTCTTGTATCCTTGATCTCCTTTAATGGATACCTCTTTCTTCTTAATCGATGTTTTATATGTGTGTATATATGCATCATATACATATACACATACATATATGTACATATACATACACACAAGCACACCTCACATATATAAGTATATGTATGTATATTGATGTCAATGAAGATACTTTTTCCACCCTTCAGAGTAGAAAAAAATACAGAAATATTACAAATTTTCTTGACTGACTAATGTGGAAAATATATCAAATAAAATGATTTTCATATCTGAAATTCTTATTCATTTTTTCTTTCCTGTATGCTTTTGTATTAATTGGTACATAATCAATCATTTAGATATTTAAAGAGTGAAAAAAGAGAAACATCTGTTGTCCTTCAAATGAGGACACAAAAATTAAGTGTACTAAATTCACACAGCTTTAGTGAAGATTAAGCAAAAAAAAAAAGATTGGCCAAAATGGAGCTCAAGTTCAGACAGTGTGATGTCAACACTTGTGAACTTTAACATTGGGTCTTGCTGATTTCCTTAAAATATGTTCTATAATGTGGACATATATACATAAAATAAGACATTATTCAGTATTTTGTCATCAAAGACCAGTGTTTATTATAGGAATATTAAGATCATGATCCATTTTATTGCTGAGGCTTTAGGATGAGTTTTTAATTGGCTTATTAGGTTTATCTTTTCCAGTATTATTTTTGCTTGGCTTTTCTTTAATCTCTTTATTGAGCTCTTTGAAAAAAACTTTTATTTATTTTTATGCATTTTTAATTAAAATACAATTGCACTTTCCCCCTTCCTTTTCTTAACTCCATGCTCTCCCAACTCCTTTGCTTCCAACCTTTCCAAACCCCCACCCGAAAAACCTGATATGTTCATTTTCTTTCATATTATTTTATATGTATATGTATATATGACAACTTGCTGAGTCCATTTGTGTTGTTTGTATATATATATAAGTTGTAAGTTGTACTTACAAGCTTTCTTTTGAATTCATTCTTTAGAAGTTCTTCAAGGTCATTTTGATTTGGCGCCATTATAATGGGAGTTACTTGTGAATGAGACATGTCTTTGTTATTCTGTTGTTTGTAAGTCTGCACTAGGACTTGTGGATCTGGAGTATTTTGTTGGATGAAAAATGAGTTGACAGAAATTAAGAGAGAAATTAAAGACGTTCTAGAATTGAATGAATGTAAAACATACCCAAACTTATGGGACACAATGAAGGTAGCTATAAAAGACAAGTTCATAACATTAAGTGCCTACATTTAAAAAAAGAAAGAAAACAATGTGTAGGGATTTCACAGTAGTAATTCAACAGCCTAATTAAACACTCTAGAACAAAAAAGAAGAAATTGCACCTAAAAGGAGTAGACAGCAAGAAATACTCAACTCAGGGCTGAAATCAATAAAACAGAAATAATAACAACAATAACAAAAATACAAAGAATAAATGAAACAAAGAGTTGGTTCTTTGAGAAAATCAGTGATTTTGACAATTCCTTATTCAAGGCAGAAAAAATATTTGAATTAACATTAGAAATTAAAAGTGACATAACAACAGATATCGAGGAAATGCAGAGAACCACAAGGACACACTTCAAAAACCTGTACTCCACCAAACTGGAAAGCTTAAAAGAAATACACCTTATCCCAGTTTAATCAAGACTAGATATACAATTTTAACAGACCTGTAATCCCTAGTGAAATAGAAGCTGTACCAAAGTCTACCAACCAATAAAAATGCCAAGGCCAGATGATTTGAGCACAGAATTCTGCCAGACTTTTAAAAATGGGGTTAATGCCAGTACTCCTCATATTATCCCTCATATTTATTCCACAAAATAGAAACATAAGAAACATTGCCCAATCTATTTTATGAGGTCACAGTTACCCTGATACCCAAACTACAGGAAGACCCAGCAAAAAAGAGAATTACAGTCCAATTTCCCTTATGAACATAGATGCAAAAATTTCTCAATAAAATAGGAATTATTTTGCTATAGCTTCATTGAAATGTTGTTTATGCCTGAAGAATTAATATAAGCTCCTTTATGCAATGGATGCTTAGGTTTGTTCTCTTATGTGTATCTGAGTTGTTTAAAGTTTTGGATATGCTAATTTTCCCCTTTATACATGTGATCATTTCAACCTTGCCCTACATCCCTGAAATTCCTTCTTCTGCTTTTTCTTGTCTGCTGATAATGCTTCCTACTGTGTTTCTTATTTGATTTATCAAGTCTTTCATTTCCAAAGTTTCTGTTTGGTTGCTTTCCAAGATCTTCAGCTTCTCTAATAAACCTCCTCCAAGTATTGAGTTTCTACTCTGTTGTTGACCTCACTTTTACACCCACTTTTGTAATTTTCTTATCTAGGTCCTGAATTGATTTTTCTACCTGGTTCATCTGGTTTGTTGAGTCACTTTTATTGTCATTGATCCTCTTTAAAACTGGGACTCTGAGGTCTGTCTTTGGCACCTCAGTTGTTTCCTTATTTTGACTCTCAATATTGCGGAGTTTTTGAGGTTGACTCTCATTATTGTGGAGCTTTTGAGGTTGACTCTCATTATTGCTGAGCTTTTGAGGTTGTCATCAAGGGCTACTGTCTTTGTGTGTGTGTGTGTGTGTGTGTGTGTGTGTGTGTGTGTGTGTGTGTGTGTGTGTGTTGTCAATTTGTTGCATGGTTGTGTCTTCCAGTTTTTATCCCCACCTTCCCCTACTTTATTCTACATTTGTTTTATTTTGTGCAAATCCTCTTGGTGAATTTTCTTTACTTGGTACTGTGTTTCTTCTGGCTGTTTCAGGGGGAGAAAACTGCAGTTCTCATTAATGATTTACCAGTAATGTCATTGTTGACTTGCAACAATAGACACTTGCATTTTTCACTTGAGTCTCAAGTAAGGCTAGTGTCACTAAGATATTGTTTTGGAGGAAAATGCAGCTTATAGATATTTTAGAGCTAAGAATATCAATATTTAAGTAAAGAAATAAAGAATTAATGGAGAAAATTGGAAAGGGGTAAAATATGAAGACAAGTTATAAGGGTTAGAAGTATGTGCTGTTGAAAGGAAGAAAAATTTTGTAGTTGTTGAAAAGCCATAAAATTCTATTCCTGTAAGATACACATTAAAACATACTAGCTGAACAACTGAAATACAGCATTTTGAATAAAGTACTAAAATTATAAAATAAAGAAAAACCTTGGGTAATTACAATTTAAAAATAATACAGATGAGGACTAACATGAAACAGAAGCTTGTATGAATTTTGCATTTTTTTTCTCAAGGGATGACTCTGTTTCTCTGTGCCATTGGATTTCAGGTGGTAGAAGAGGACAACTGTGCTTAGTAATTCAGACAAGTTAACTCAGTCATCTTACAGATGAGAATGTTTCTAGTTCCAAAGTCAGACTTCTGTCAGAATTTCAATGGCCTGAATGCCACCACTTCCCCAACCCCAGGAAAGTTACCATCTTTCCTCCGGTAATGTAGGGTCATCTTTTCATGGGCAGGGAATTCTGAAATTCAGGATCTGAGTGTTTAAGAATGTTCTCTCACCTCGATGTGAGCAGTCCGGACACTGTGTTGGGTTCTGCAATGTGGTTCTTTGTAGTTCATAGTGACTGTGATCCAAAGGAAGAATCCTTTTCTTGGCTGGCTGGTCTCAACTTCAGGTTCCATAGCCATACTTTCTTATTCACTCCTGTGCTTATCCTGTTCCATTCCTGTCCCAGAAATACCTTGTGTGGGATGCTGTTGCTTTTAGACAGCTGGAACCTTCTCCCTCCTGCTCTCAAACTGTTGCTAAGAAAGCAAATTGCTGACTGCCACAGACAGTCCAGCAGGTCAGCAGAAGTAGCCTTGTAGCTGTGTGCCCCAGAAGCCCAGGACTTCTTCCTTCCCCATGAGTACTGGAAATCACATTTAATATATTTTTAGGAGGAGTAAACTATAAAATGTTGCTATGGAGCTCTCATAACTAGCACAATTTAAAAGATCGAAGCAGTATCACTAGAGGCATGCACTATAAACAAAATACATACATTTTCTAGTACTCAGGTGACTCCAACAATTTGCTTTTCATGAAATAATTGACCGACATTAAAAATAATGATGAAGGAGATTGAATGTGTAATTGCTACTGTATTCTCTAAGTATGATATTACTCAAATTACAAAATTTGGTTATTTAAAACCTCTTATTTGGAATTATCTTAACTTCCAAATAATTGTGAATGGTTTGTTCTTATTATTAATACTTTTTAGAATATAGAAACAATAATTTTAGGATGTAAACATGCTCAATTGTTGGGTCCTGCATTACCTATCAAACAGTCAAGAACAGGGGAGTGAGGATTAAGAAGAAACAGATAGGAAAAACAGAGACATAAAAGAAAAGACAGAGACAGAGGATACGTTTGGGAGAGCTCTCAGTCAGTACCTCAGCAGCCCCGAGTTTATTTCTCATCACCTTTTTATATAGAAGCAAGGAAGTAAAAAAGACATTCTTCTCTCAAGGACACCACAGTTCAAGTGAAAAACAAGCTTAAACACCTCCTTAATTCTCAAGATATCTCTTACCATGGCTTTGATCAAACATCCTGTTATCCAGCTTTAAGGAGCAAAGACAAGCTGGAATTCTCTGACCTTGAGTCAACATGGAATCAAGCCACAAACTGGAGTTTATGGTGATATTTTATTTGTATTAAAATGTTATTTGTATGTTAATAAATAAAGTTGCCTGGGGGTCAGAGCTATTAGCAAGCCATAGGAAAGCAGGGCAGTGGTAGCGTACGCTTGTAATCCCAGCACTTGGTAGACAGAGCTGGGTAAGTCTCTGTGTGTTCAGGGATACAGCCATTATTGGAGACACATGCCTTTAATCTCAATACCAATCATGGAAAACCTGGAGGCCTATACAGACAGGCCGTGAGGAGGCGGTCATGTGGTTGGGTTTACAACCAATGAGAAGGCAGAACAGGAACTCTATATAAAGACTTTAACACAGGGGTAGCTCTGGTTCGGAGAGGTAGGACCACCGCAGGAGGAAGGGTAAGGTTTTAGCTCTTAGCTCTGACCTCTTGGCTTTCTTCTTTGCATTGGTTCTGTGTTTCTTATTTAGTAAGAAGGTTGGTTACATCTACAGGAGTTACTTTGGGCTCCCACACTCACTATAAAAGCAAATAATTAAAAACTTTTTGCTTGCCATGGAACATGTTGAAAATAGTCCTTCCAGACTGATCATTGCTACATGTGTCTAAATTATTTTTGTGATTGGTCATCTTAAATAATTATTTTAAATATATTTAGAGTGAGTGCTTCAAAATAGAAGAAAACTTTTTTAAGATTTGAAGATGTTTACCTTAAATAGAAGTAAATAAAAGATCTTAATATTGAGATTATGGAAGTGGATAGCCAATGACTGGTCCAGCCTGAGACTCATGCCACAAGAGTGAACCCACTCCTGACACTGACTGGGATGCTAGGACCCAGAAGCCAGGTGACCAAGAGACATAGGATAGAACCAAACATGGTTGGAGAGAAAATTTATCCATGAAATGATGTATGATGACATTCTGCTTTAGTCATAGATTGGTGACTACCTCAATTGTCATCAGAGAGCCTTCATCCAGTAACTGATGGAAACAGATGCAGAGATCCACAGCCAAATATTAGGCTGAGCCCAGGGATCCTGCCAACGAGAGGGAAGAAGGATTGTAGGATCCAGAGGGGTTAAGGAGACCATAAGAAAACCCCCAGAAACAACTAACCTGGTCTCACAAGGCCTCACATAGACTGAACCATCAACCAGAGAGCCTGCATGGGACCAACTTAGGCCCTCTACATATATGTGATAGTTGTGTAGCTTGGTCTACTTATGGGATTCCTAACAGTGGGACCAGGGGCTGTCTCTAATGCTTTGGCTGGCTTCCAGGAACCAATTCCTCATGCTAGGTTGCCATGGTTTGTTGATAGCCATGGGTGGCCTGCCCCTTTCTGAACAGAAACAGAAGAAGAGTGAATTTGGGGATTAGGTAGGCAGAGGGAAGGTGCAGGAGGGCATGAGGCGGGGGTGGGGGGAACTGTGGTTGGGATGTAAAATAAATAAATAAATTTAATATAAAAGCCTTAGTGTATCTATAGTCATATCACCCTAAAAGTACCTGATCTCATATAAACTATAACAATTTTAATATGTTTTACTTTAGAAAAATTTAATGATGGGTTTTTGTCTTTCAAAATTTTTATGTAGTTTGTCAATTAAATGTTTCCAAACATACATTTTAAATTTACTCCTCATTAACTATCATCCTAATGATTTTCAGAAGATCTGAGTCGTATGACTCATATACATAGGTTCAAGAGCGATAAGTCTTAGACTTACACATGCATGAGGAATACATGGCTGACTCATTAAGGAACAGATTTCAAAAGGTGGGACTTAATCAACTCAACCTTATGACTTGCACTTCCTGGGAATTCCTCATTTATAGAGTATAATTGGAATCCCATGTCCATCATGAATGATATTACTAGCCCATGCTCATATGCAACCACAGACATCTAAGGGCATCACTTGTTAGCGACTCTTTCAGGCTGATTTCATCAAATATGCAGATATAGATAAGATTGAAAGACTGTCTAACCAATTGTCTGTTGTGTTACATTATCCCCATTTATTCATAAACCACTGTATGACTCTCCAGTCTAACAGAATACAGCAGTACATAGTACACTCAAGTCTGCACAGAACAGATTTCCACAACTTGGTTTTACTTCTCTGAGTATCTTTTGTGATGACTGTCCTTCATATCCTTCAGCGGAATTGTCATATTGATGCATAAAAGTGGTAGTTTGGTTGAATATTTACTCTTAATTTCTCAACTTTCAAATAATGTTAAATGTAAGTGCACATTATTGTCTTTATATTTTTTCCTTGGAAAAATGTAACTATTTTTTTTGTTGGAGGGTTATGTATTGATTTATATGCATGTATCTTCCTTGATAATTACAATGCTTATTTATAAAGTCAGTTACTTTCCTAATGGATTTCATGTTTCATTTTAGTGTTTTATATTTGTACCTTTGATATAATGCTTTTTTATTCATCGTTATGCTGTTTTAAAGGATTTTTATTTTTATAATATATCTAATATATAATATAACCCATTTATTCTGTTATTTAAATAACTATATTATTTAAAGTATTTATCATTTTTTGAGAAAATATTAATACTCTATGTAGTTGTTACACATTTTTCATTGTATTTTTGATTATTTATATAGATTTGTGCCTTATCTAGTCAGCATCAGAGAGGCCTCCTCTGGCAGAAGACAGGAACAGATGTAGAGACCCACAGTCAGACATCATGATTAAGGTCTACATTGGAGGTCTCTACCAAATTCCCCCCCTCAGAGCTCAGGGAATCCTGTGGAATAGGAGGCAGAAAGATTCTAAGAGTCAGAGGGGATGAAGGATACCAGGAGAAAAGGGCCTCTAAGTCAATATGATCAAAGCTCATATGAAGTCACAGAGACCAAGGCAGCAAGCACAGGACCTGCATGGGTGAGCAGCAGGTCCTCTGTGTATATCTTATAGCTTCTAGTTTAGTGCTTTTATGGGATTCCTGAGTGTGCGAATGAGTAGCTCTGTGATTTCTGTGCCTTCTCTTGTGTTCTTTTCCTTCTTTAGATTTGTCTTGCCCAACTTCCAAGTAAGAGTTTTTGTTTTATCTTACTATATTTCATTTTGTTAAAACTATATTTTATATTTAACTGCTTGAGCCAACTAGGGTTTGTTTGGAAGGATTGTTTAGTGACTTTAATTTAGCTGTGCTTTTTTTTTTCTGCTCAAGAGTAACTTTTTTCTTTTCATTGAAAATCATTGTCCACCATTTCACCTATTCCACAAATGCCTTAAGTTTCAGTTTTTGCAATCAAAACCACCACATTTGTCCTTCTCTGATTAGCCTTCATCATTTTATACACGAGCAATGCCTGTCAAGTTTGCTCACCATTTGGGATTCATAGCCATGTTGTTGACCAGAATTTCTAGAGCTACTGACATTATTTATGTCTGTCAATGCATGACATTTTAGTTTGCAGTATGGGAAATTCTTGTGTGTATTTCAAAAAGCTTTTATCACATTGTACCTGACCTTTCACTTCAGTAACGACCACTCACACTCTTTAAACAACTCAACCTGTTTTCATTGACTGCAAAAAAGACCTCTGTTGTCAGCTACTGTTCTCTGCCTTTTATTTCGAACTAACTTTGATACTTCACACAGCTTGTTCTTAAATAAATCATATGTTAAATCTTTTGTGTTGCTCCTGAATTTAGAATTCTCTATGTTCTTTACCTTGTTTTTTATCTTAAACTTAATGCAAAAAACCTTCCCTAAACTCAATTTCACAGAATAAAAATCCAACTGACACTGTTGATTACACATTCCTGTTAGTAACATGTATTGAAAATACATATAAAAAGTATTTCATATATAACACTATTAAAATTATCACCAAATTGATACAAAACTATAAATATTATAAATTAGAATACGTTTACACACTCTAAATACCCCTTCATTAACTTTTGCCTTTATGTTTCTCTGACCCTCTGAGTTTACATCTAAACTTATGCTCTTTTCTACGTGCAGTTTCTCATCTGTTGTTGCCATGCATATGGGTGAGCACAGTCATAAAAGCAATGTGGTTTCTCCTAACTAATCAGCTGGAAGTCTGTGATTATTACCTCAGTGTTGCATGATCTTACTTTCTCTGTATATATGGCCAAGGTGTTGCATGAATCCTAATAGGTCTTAATAAAAACCAGGAGCCAGATATCAGGGTGAATGCTGAATGATCAGAGAAGCAGAGCAAACCACAGCCACCACCTCTTACCTCACCAACTCCTTAGCTTTCAAGAACCGGTGTCCCTTTCTCCTCCCACCTTACATTCCTTCCTCTGCCCAGCTATCTCACTTCTTGTCTCAACCTTCCTAACACTGGGACTAAAGGTGTGTGTGATTCCAAGTGCTGGAATTGAAGGTGTGGACCACCACTGCCTGGCTGTTTCTTTTAGACTGGATTAATATCATGTAGCCCAGTGTGGACTTGAACTCACAGAAATCTCAATGGCTCTCTGCCTCTGCCTCCCTAGTGCTAAGATTAAAGGTGTGTGCCCCCACTGCCTGACCTCTATGGCTAACTCTGTGGCTAGATCTGTCTTCTAGATTGCAAACAAAATACCACACCAAGGTTTTAAATGAACATTCTTCCTTGAAAAAGAAATAAGAAAATTATAATTTGAAAACTGACTCTCATGCAGGAAAACTAGAGGTTTTTGTTGTTCCACACAACTTCTTTCATATTGCCTATGAAACATCTGTACAGAAAAATCTACTCAGTAATAGCAAAATCAAAGTCAGAGCATAGCACATTGTGGCTGAACTTTCCTAGATAGATGAGATGTGAAATGCCATTGTCAGAAACTTCCGAGAACATTTGGGTCAATTATACAAAACTTGAAAATTCTAAAAATCACTTTTATTGGCTTGATGCTAGTGTTTGTCTTATGCACTAGTTAATTTATTTTTCTTGATGCATTTAGAGTTTAAAAGCTATGTGTTGCCTAATCTTACATTTTTTTTCAGGATTTTTTTCCTGCATATATGTATTCCTAAACTCTAAGATTTGAAAAAAAGTGACTAGTATATGCATGTGTTATAAATAAATAGTATGTGTGTATATACTGTACGCACCTGTGTTTTGCAGATGTATATTTTGTATATGTGTATATATTAAATGCATATGCATGTATATAATATGTGTGTATAGTTATATACATTTTTGTACTATATATGGTTTTTAATTTAAAAATGCATATATTCAGTCTAGGAAAGTTTAAATGTCTCATGACTTATTGTATTTATATGTGTGAATTTTTGTTTAAAAACACCAATTCTGTCAACAGCTCAATACATTTTAGTTACTATTTTTATCGAGAGTTTTTTTTAATTGACTTGAAATTCTAATACTTTTATTATATTATCTGATTCTCTATAGGTTTTTCTGTAAAGGACACGATAAATAAGATAAAATGCCAGCCTACAGAATGAGAAAATATCTTCACCAACCCCATATCTGACAGAGGGCTGATCTCCAAAATATACAAAGAAATCAAGAAATGAGACATCCAAATATCAAATAATGCAATTTAAAAATGGGGTACAGATCTAAACAGAGAATTCTCAACAGAAGAACCTCAAATGGCCAACAGACATGTAAGGAATTGCTCAACTTCCTCAGTCATCTGGGAAATGGAAATCAAAATGACTCTGAGATACCATCTTACACCTGTCAGAATGGCTAAGATCAAAAGCACCGATGACAGCTTATGTTGGAGAGGATGTAGAGTAAGGGAAACACTCCTCCACTGTTGATGGGAGTGCAAACTTGTACAACCACTTTGGAAAGCAGTATGGCTGTTTCTCAGAAAATTGGGAATCAATCTACCTCAAGACCCGTCAATACTACTCTTGAGCATATACCCATATATGCTTAATAATACCACAAGGAAACTTGCTCAACTATGTTCATAGCAGCATTATTTGTAATAGCCAGAACCTGAAAACAACCTAGATGCCCCTCAACTGAAGAATGGATAAAGAAAATGTGGTACATTTATACAATGTACCATGAACTCCCACTAGCTGGGGTCAGCTCTCTCTCTGGGTTTCCCCATCATGATCTTGAACCTTCTTGCTCATATAATCCCTCCTCCCTCTCTTTGACTGGACTCCAGAAGTTTGGCTCAGTGCTTGGCTGTGGATCTCTGCATCTGCCTCCATCAATTACTGGAAGAAGATTCTATGATGACAATTAGGGTAGTAACTAATCTGACTGTAAAAAAAACAATGACATTATGAAATTTGCAGGCAAATAGATGGAACTAGGAAAACCATCCTGATTCAGGTATCACAGACCAAGAAAGACAAACACAGTTATGTACTCACTCATAAGTGGATATTAGATGTAAAGCAAAAGATAACCAGGGTACAATCCAGAGCCCCAGAGAATCTAGGGAACAAGGAGGAGCCTAAGAGAAAAATGTATGGATCACCCTAAGAAAGGGAAATAGATAAGATCTCCTGGTTAATCTGGGGGCTGCTGGGGTGGGGGGGGAGGAAATAGGGGATGAGAACATGGGAGAATTGGATAGTCGAGTTGGGGGAGGGACAGAGAGGGAGAGCAATGAAAGGGATATCTTGATGGAAGGAGCCATTATGGAGTTAGGGAGAGACCTGCTGCTAGAGAAATTCCTAGGAATCCACAAGGATGACCCCAGCACATGCCTTTAATCCCAGCACTAGGGAGGTGGAGACAGGAAGCAATATGGCTAGGCAGAGAGAGAGGAATATAAAGAGGGAGGAGATAGGAGCTCTGCCCCTTCAGCCTGAGGTTTCCGTAGAAGTAAGAAGTCTCTCCAGTGGCTGGCTCCTCTGATCTTTCAACATTTACCTTGATATCTGGCTCTGGGTTTTTATTATTAAAACCAATTAGGATTCATGCTACAGGTTCTTTGTTTCATAATGTTATGTCAGGGGTTTTCTTTAAAAAATATT
The DNA here is from genome assembly GCF_007827085.1 of Peromyscus californicus insignis. Classification (NCBI taxonomy): domain Eukaryota; kingdom Metazoa; phylum Chordata; class Mammalia; order Rodentia; family Cricetidae; genus Peromyscus; species Peromyscus californicus. The sequence goes on along the minus strand of NW_026294480.1, from coordinate 45,508,486 downwards.
TATTATTATTATTATTATTATTATTATTATTACTTATCCTAGAGGTTCATCGTGCATATATATAAAATGACTTCCTGGCTTGTGTTTTATGTGATTCCTGAGTGTGCAAATCAGTGAGTTTGTGTCTCTATCTGTTTCTTGTGCCTTTTCTTGGGCTTTTCTCTTCAATGTGTTTGTTTTGTCCTATTATGATTTTTTTATTATATTATCATATTTTGGTTTATTATTATTCAGTTAGATATCTGGTTATTTTCTAATGAAAGTCAGGGAATGGGTAGATCTGGGTGGAGGGGAAATGGGGAGGAACTTAGAGGAATAGAGCAGTGGTTCTCAACCTTCCTATTGCAGTGACTCTTTAATATAGTTCCTAATATTGTGGTGACCCCCAACCATAAAATTATTTTCGTTGCTACTTCATAACTGTAATTTTGATAGTTGTGAATAATAATGGAAATATCTGATATGCAAGATACCTGATATGTAACAGCTGTGAAAGGATTGTAGGCCCTTCAAAGGGGCTATGACCCACAGGTCGAAAATAGCTGGAATATAATGAGGGAAACTGTAATCAGGATATATTATATTAGAAATCAACTTTTAATAAAAAATAAACTCTGAGAACAAGTGTAAAAAATATATTTGCACAAAATCATATGTCCTGCATGAAATTTTATATACAGGCTTATTTTCATAGACTCATTTTTAAAATAAACGAGTTTTGAAGATTGATTGTGGTAGTTTGAATATAACTACCCCTATAAGCTCATAAGGAGTGGCACTATTAGGAGGTGTGGCTTTGTTGCCATGGTTTTGGCCTTTTAGGAGGAAGTGCTTTGAAATATCATATATGATTATGCCACACCCAGTGCTTCAGTTCACTTTGCCTGAGGATCAAAGATGTAGAATTCTTAGCTCCTTATCCAACATCATGTCTGCCTGCCCACCACCATGTCCTGCCATGATGATAATGGACTAAACCTGTGAAACTGTAAGCCACCTAGTTAAATGCTTTCCTTTATAAGAGTTGCCATGGTCACAGTATCTCTTCACAGCAATAGAAACCCTAACATGACAGAAGTTGGTACCAGGGACTGGAGTGTTGCTGTAATAGACTTGACCATGCTTTTGTTTGAGGAATATGGACCTTGGGACTGTGGATTAGACAAGAAGTTGAATGCTTAAAGTACTGTTTAATGGACAATACTAGTAGAAATATGGAAGACAGTGGTTCTGTGAATGATTTGATAAACTTTGGGGATCTGGCTCAAGAAGTTTCAGAGAAGAATATTAATATGTGGCCTAGAGATTGCTCTTTGGATATTTTGGTAAAGAATGTGGCTGCTTTTTCTCCTTGTCCAAAGACTCTGTTTGAGGCTAAAATGAAGAGATTTGGATTAATTCTGTTGACAGAGGAAATCTCAAAACAGCCTAGCATAGACTCTGTCATGTGGTTATGAGTGTTCATGCTTATAAAGATTAATAACAAAAAGGAGCAATCTAAGATAGGGAAAGTACAAAATGAATATTTGGGAAGAAAAAGAGCACCAGGAAATGAAATGGTGCTAATTCTTGTGTTCAAGGAGATAAACAGTTTAAGAGATAGAATAAAGGGAGTGGTGACCTCAGGGCAAGATCCTGTCCATCTAAGTTTCCAACTTGTGAAAAGAAATTATAAAAAAAAAACCCTTATAGTCAGGTGTGGCAGTAGACATCTTTAATCCCATCACTCAGAAAGCAGAGGCTGACAGACTTTTGAGTATGAGGCCAGCCTGGTTTACACAGCAAGTTGAAGGACAGACAAGCTTAGGAAGAGAAGGAAACCATGGAAAACAGAAACCTGGTGAAGATGTAATTGAAAAGGGGTCCATGTTTCAGACCCAGCAAGCAGCAGACCTTGGCAGTTTCTGCCACGTGGTTCTGGCTTTGGAGTCAAGGATAGAATAACGGTGTTATGGAATATTCCACTGCAACTAAGGAAAGCCTTTAGAGGCCAAGCATATGTCGGGTGTGTCCCTAAATGCAGTCCCAGAGAGGCCATTCTGTGAAGCCGTGAAGATGAAGCCTGAATTGCCTTGGAGACCTCAAGATGTTGGAGATGCCAGATCCATGTATACCTGCCAAAGAAAGCTGCTAACAGGGAGTGGAATCAGCCCAAGAGAAAGAAATAAGTTACAATCAACAAAGCTGAAAAGAGTTGGGGATCTGAAGTGTGTTTTACATCCACATGGCCATGCAGAGTTTGGAGTTTGCCCAGCTTGTTTTTACTCTTGCTTTGGCCCAGTATTTCCTCACTGTGCTCCTTTCCCTACACTTTGTAACAGTAATGTATATCCTGTGCCATTATATGTTGGAATTATGTGATCTGTTTTTTGATTTTTTGATTAAAAAAAATTTATTTATTTTACATACCAACCACAGATTCCCCCCTCATCCCTCCTGCTCCCACCACCCCACCTAAACCCCTCCCCACCGATGACCCACCCCTCATCGCCTTCTCCAAAAGGTTAAGTTCTCCTATGGGGGAACAGCAAAGCCTGGTACATTCAGTTGAGGCAGGACAAAGCCCCTCTTTCTGCCTCAAGGGTGAGCAAGGTGTCTGACCATAGTTAATGGGATCCAGAGAGCCAGCTCATGCACCAGGGATAGAACCTGATCCTACTGCCAGGAACCCCTCAAACAGACCCAGCAGATTTTGATTTTATAGAGGATTACAGTTAAGAGATTACATAAATCTCAGAAGAGACTTTGAACTTTGGACTTTTAAACATTGTTAAGACTGTGATAGCCTATGGAGACTTTTGAAATTGGACTAAATTCATTCTGCATTATGATATTTTTACAGGCTTGTGGGGGCCAGGGAGTGGAAGGTAGTAGTTTGAATGTAACTGTAACTGGCCCCCATAAGCTCATAGGGAGTGGCATTATTAGGAGGTGTGGTTTCTTACAATGGGTACGGCCTTGAAGGAAGTGTGTCACTGTGGGGTGGGCTTTGAGGTCTCATATATGCTCAAGCCATGCCCAATGAGAGAGACCACTTCCTGTTGCCTGCAATTTGAGATGGACTCTCAGCTACTTCTCCAGCACCATGTCTTCCTGCATACTACCGTGTCCTGTCATGATGATAATGGACTAAATCTTTGAAACTGTAAAACATCCAATTAAATGTTTTCCTTTATAAGAGTTGACAGGGTCATGGTATCTCTTCATAGCAATAGAAACCCTAAGACATAGAGTAAGTAAGTTCAGCTAGTATGAGCTGGGAACGTGAATAAATGCACAACGGTACTAACAAATGTTAAAATGCCTTAACTTATAAGTAATGCTGATATTACAATTAGGTTGTATAAAAACTACCATATAATAAGGATAGATTATTTATGACAAAAACATTTTATTAAAAATAAAAAGAATGTCACAGTGTCAAAAATGGAAGATAACCCACTTTCAGTCATTATGGTCTAATGTTAAATTCCAAAACAGATGAAACACTTAAATCGGGTAGTAATGCTTCCATTATTCACATACTGCACCTGCGAGATGGTGCTATGATAGATACATTTGAACATGTTTAATGTTTCAAAATCTGCAAAGGCAATTAGTGGCAATAAAATTTGTATTGGATTTGGATAAATTTTAGGCGATTAGCTGTCCTCCAAATGTGATTTAGCCAAGTATCCCAATGGGACACGTGACTTATCCACATTTACTACTCATTAGAGGAAAGTAATTCTCATCACAGTAGAGCATGAAGATATTTATTGTAATAAATTCAGATCAGCTAACATACTCTATAACCCTTTGGTGAAGTACAAACCTCTAAGTTAAGTACATGAAATATAAATTGGTTACTGATATATGTTCTAATATAGATTGCATGTGTACACATACCTGAAAACTTCAAAGCTACATATTATATTTTAAAAATAGAATTATATAGTATCTTCATTTAAATAGTTCTTCCTGTGCACACACAGAGAGGTAAATTAGAGTACATTTTCTTACACTAAACCCACCATTATTTCTGGATAGAATACTCTAGGTGATTTACGTAGTGTATGTATTTCCATGTGAATTACACATGCATGAATAAGCACACACATAACCGTTAAGTGTGTTTCAATGACACACAAAATTGAAAATGTCTCATGGCTGGCTATTGTGCATGGGTCTGATAAAAACCACCATAACCCAAACCATGTGCCATTTTTACTGTTTTTCCTCATATTTTGGTTTCTTCCCATCATTGTTCCATCTTTTCTTCAACGTGATCCATCGTCTTTAGGAAAAGAATACTCTTCCAAAATTCTTTAAATACCCTTCTAGCCTAAAATGATACAAACAGGCTCCAGGAAGTCACACGTATCCATCCAGGGCACAGGTCACGTTTGTTTACACAGGGCCCCCATCTTCTCATCTATCTCCAAGGTGCTGATGTTGCCTTATTTCCTCGCAATGACATTTCCTGTCAGCAGTAGAAGTGGGAAACCCTGTTTGATTTTATGAGAATGTGCCTGCGGTTTTCCATCAAATTTGAATCATCTGTACACATGTGCAGCTGGAACTCACAGAACATAGAATAAAAATTTCCTTCTAGTTCATAGGATTGAATCGCTATAGAAATTAAGAATAAATATAGGAGAATTTCTTTCATATACAGTCTGAAGAAAGTTGCAGATATATGAGGAACAGAAATGGTCTATTTGAAAGTTAGGACAATGCGGGGAATAAGCCTTCCCGGTTCTTGGCTGTCATCATAAATCAATTTGCTTTCCTCTGAAAAATTCCTACTATTTTAATGAATGAGAAAGTGGGCTCCAATGACCTCTTCTAAACCAGTGCAAAAATCACAAAATAATCAGGATTCCTATGTAGTCCAAAGAAGCCATCTCTATCCAAACAGTTGCAAATGCTCTTTCTATTCTTACCCATGGTTTTACCAAGCCTTATTTATTTTCAATGAATCCATTGACACATACCACTATGCATACATGCACATTCAAACACACATATGTAATTATGTATTATGTGTGTTCCCATGTAGTAGTTTTCCCCCAAAATCCCAACACCCAGAATAGGACCTACCAAAATTTTTCAAATAAATGAATGATGTACAAAAAATAAATTATACATTTGTAACTCTACATTTATAAAATTTCTTCATCTACTATAAACATGTAAGTAATTTCTATATAAGAAATTTCATTTAATTTCTTATAATTTTACTACTTATTTGATTTTTTAAAATTAATTTTTACTAAGAAATGTCAAAATTGACAGAATATCAAATAATCATTTCAATAAGATAAATGATTTTACACAGACAAGATTAACTATAAATAAGTTATATAGGTAAACTGCATTCTAGAAAATACTAATGAAAATCTTGGAAAGTGGAATATGATATTTGTCAATGAACACTAAAAAACATTGAATAAATATTTAAAAGAAGGCAGAAAATAAGAATTGGCTAATTTTATTCTTTAAATATAGCATTTTTCTTGGTCATGTACATTATTATTTGGTGATTTATTTTGTGCATATCAAGCAATTTTTAGATAACTTTGAAAATTATATCCACAGATAAGTATAACTCTCACTCATCAAAGAAATACTTCTATTTGCAATATATGCACACCATTAAGGAAAACCATCACTGATCAAAATGCAGAGAACAAATGGTCTTGTACACTGACCTAACTGGTCCATCCACAGCACAAGTCTTTCATCTAATGCTCAGGAAACATCACAAAAGAGAGATTGGAAAGACTGAAGGGTTAGAGGAACAGGAAGGGTGATGTGGGATTGTATCTCCTAGGAAGGACAAGGAAAACAAACTCACGAACTCTCAATAAATTGGCTTTCTTGACAAGACAGAACATGGATGGACATTATATTCTGCTATACTCATAGACTATACTCAAAGACCAGTGCCTAGCCCAATTGTCATCAGGCTTCCTCTGGCAGCTGATGAGAGGGTAAATGCAGAGACTACAGCCAAACGTTACATGGGGAGAGAGCTCAGACTGGAGATCTCCAATGGGTCCCTCCCCTTGGTGCTCAGGAAACCATGTGGAAGAGGGAGAGGAAGATTTATAGGAGCTACAGGGGTCAAGGACACTATGAGAACATGACCTACAGACATCAACTAAGCAAGCCTCACGGAGACTCAGAGTCTGAAGCCACAATCATGGAGCCTGTATGGATTCGTGCTAAGTCCTCTGCATACACGTTATGGTTGCTGGGCTGCTGTTTTTGTTGTACTCCTCACAGTGGAAGTGTCTGTCACAGCACAGTGGCGTCTCTGACCACTCTGAGGACACTTTTTCTCTTACTGGGTTGCATCACCCAGCCTTGATATGAGGGTTTGTGCCTGGTCTTATTATATCTTGTTGTGTCATGTTTACTGGATATCGCTGGGAACCGTGCACTTTTCAGAAGGGAAACAGAGGAGGAGTGGATCTAGGAGAGAGGGGAGATTGGGGAGGAAAATTGGAGGAGGGACTAGGAGGAATGGAAGGAGGGGACATTGTGATCAGGATATGCTAAAAACAAAAATTAAATTTTAAAAATTACTGAAAGAAGAAGCAATAGTCTCCCCCCGGGATGAACCCCCCAATTGGTTATCCAACACCAAGTGTTCAGCCCTGAAATTTTATATATACAGCAAAGTATTCACAGTGTGAGAAGTGATAGAATTTCTGTTCTTTTTTTTTTTCTTTTCCAGTTTCCACCTGGACGATCCTTGAACATCTATTTTATAGATGATACAGTGATCATGAATGCTAGCTGTACATTAGAATCACTTGAGGAGCTTTAATTTACTATCAAGGCCTAACCCCCACCCCTAAAGACAGAGATTTAGTTATGGGTCTGCATAGGTCCCAGGCAGTAGAGGATTTAAAACTCTCCCTGTAATTCAAACATACAACCAAGAGTGCGGGCCCTTGGATCCAGCCTCGTGGTTTTCTTTACTTTACAAATGAAGAAACAGGCTTTGAAAAATTTGACTTGGCTCAAAATTTGGGAGGCTATTTCTTACTCATTGCTCACGACTTAGCTGTTGGGTTGTCTTTTCCAGGAATCATCAAGTCCCTCGGGACCCAGGAACATACTGTGCATCTCAGTGTGGTGTCAGGTTGCTTCTACTCTGTCTCTTTCCTCACTGTTCGGATGCCCTTAAAAGTGGCGCTGCTTACAGTTTTAACAATCATACTCCTTCCTACTACACAAATAGCAAGAATCGATAGACACTTATCAAACAAGAGAGGAAATAAGTGCAAGGATGTGTCATGGTGAAGGGTTTGTTTTAATCCGTACCTCACTGCCTGAGCTAATGGCCAAGCAGTTTTAATTAATATAAGCTTCTATGTGTTTACTTGGGCCTGACTGGCTGTGAACTGGGCAAGACACAGGAAAACTTCAGCTACAATTGTTGAGTGGAAAGCAGTTTGTATTTAACCTTATTTCCTAAGAATGAACCAACATTCCATTCACAGAAGCCAATATCCCGACAGGAAGGTCACTTACCTAATTTTACATTGTAGAGTATTTCCTCAAATGATTTCATTTTCCAGTCTCTTCTCAATTGTTTTTCCTCTTCTTAGAATTTTTCCCCCTGTCTCTTTCCCATCCAACTGAGACACATCCATTCTTTAAATTGCAGCTCAAATATCACTTCCTTTGTGAAACCTTTCCTTGACCTTTCAGACAGAACAGGTTACTTCCTATTTCATGCTCCCTTTGCACTCAGACATAGTGCCACAGTGATGGGAAGCAGCGAAAAGCCCTGTTCTGCACACCTTGTTTAGTGCCTCTGAGAGGAGAAGCCGGCATCACTTTTATTTATTTTCACATTCCAGTATTTAGTCCAACTAGAATATATTTGGGACCCAATAAATGTTGATTAAAACCTGTTAATTTTTCTTAAATGTTCTGTGGTTTCAAACTGCATAACTATGTGAAGAAAAAGAATTAAGTGGTTCAATGAGCAACAAGGCAAACAAGAAAATGGCTTTGAAACTCAATATGGGTGTAATTAATTGGAATTTAAGATGTTCAGTAAGTGGTGACATTCTGGGTCTCCAGGTCTGATGAGTCTCTACACAAATCAGTCAATGGAAGTATGAAGCTGCCAGGTATGGTGGCATCTGCTAGCACCTATAATTACTAAGAAGTATAAGTAACCCTAGCACACACAGCAATTGGGTGCTTAGGGAAGGGGAGGTAATGTGCTGGAGACAGGATTAAACTAAATAGAAAGTTGCATGCCAGTCTGAGGCTACAATGAGACCTGTCTCAGCAAAATACCATAAAGTAAACAACAGAAAAAGGGTGAAGCCAATTCAGTTTTGTTTGGAGCGTGGTGTCCTCAAAGGGTGAGGATGTAAATTAAGGCTGGTATCAACATCTTCATATTGTGTGTTGTGTGTGTGTGTGTGTGTGTGTGTGTGTGTGTGTGTGTGTGATTTCAAAATATATCCATGTATATTCCAAAACTAATAAATGAAATTAATAAAATCCTTTTGAACCAAAAGAAGAAGTAGGACATGGATTTTTTCTGATGTCCAGTCTCTAAAGTGTCAAGAGTTATAAAATTCAATGTTAGCTAAAACTATGTGCTCCATTGGACTGAATTATATGCATGTTGTAATTTTGAGTAGAATTATGTCACATTATTTGCTTGAGAAATGATTAATTGCAAATTAGATTGAATATGACTCCAAGTTTGTGCAAAAGATACATTCAGATCAATAACATCATCAATTATGTGATATTCAGAAGGATAGGCAGGAGCTCCAGACATCTTACCAACAGGAAACTAAACCTTAGAGCCATGACACAGCTTATCCAATAAATTTGTGGACCTTTTGCAGCAAAATTGGTGTTAGATATTCACCACCCACACTGATTTCTTCAGAGTATTCAGTCATGTGAATTCATTGTTGTTACAATCAATCATGGTAAAACCTCATTAAGTTGTAAATTTTTGTCCAATATGGAAACTTATGCAAGAAGATTTCATCATTTGACTTTAGCATCAATATTTACAAACTGATTGTAAAATCTCATCTAGTTCTGTTTCTAGCAAGGACAAACTGCCTTGCTTTCAGGACACCTCTCCTGCTTGTGATGTGATGGCTCCTAGGTTTGTGTTCTCTTTACCACTTTCCCGGGGTTAAACTTTTCCAGCCTCGCCGATATCCACTCGTAAACTAGATATTGTATTCTTACTCACTATGCTACCTAGAAAACTGCCAAGTTTTTATATGGACCTTGTCCTTCTTGAGTTTTCTAGGGATAGTGCATGAATCATGTTGAAATTATAACACAATATAACTCCTTTTATACTGCTGAAATTTTAAACTCAAGCCCTACACTGACTTCCCTTCATTTACAAGCCTCATCTTGGGGTAAATTGCTAAATGTTGAAGTAGACGTTGTTACCTTTTTAAATTATTTATTTAATTTTTCTGATAACAATTATTATTGTTGTGGACAGCTGGAATTAGTATGAGACCAATCTCCAGACATGGTCTGGAGTATGGATTATATTGTGCATGTGGTGTCTGAAGCCACAGTAGAATAAATGCATCTGAAGTCTCAGCATGGAATACAGTAAAGACTAGGTTGTATTATGAAGTTCTCCTCCACTCAGACTTCATTGGTAAGCAAACCTGTCATTTTTCAGCAAGGTGCTCTTCATCATGCATACCTAAGTTAAGCATCTTGATTTTGCAACTTCCATATTAGCGATAGACTGGATTGTCACATTGTCACTGTCTGCAGCAAGTTCAGCATAACACAAAGCACAACTGTCACTTCCCTGAGGACATGTATCCAACATATGTTCCAATTAAAAATTTATTTTTGTCCACTTAAATTAAGTTCATATGTCATGCTAATTGTCTATGTCTGCCCATTCTTTGTTCCTGAATCCAAGGACCTTCAAGATGGAGAAGAATCCATCTGCTGAATGTGGAGCAGGGAACTTTTCACTAAAGACTGGCAATGAGAGGTGAGACTGGGAAGGGATCTGAAGCCTTGTACATCACTTACTGTCAGCATTCCCTTTCAGTACTGTTTGAGGTATGGAGGCAGAAGGAACCCCATACCGAATGACAGATAAACCTAGATTTGTGGCCTTTTCTTCAGCAATGACCTGCTGTATCTACAATCTTGAAGAAATGTCTAGAGCTCTGGGAACCACCAAGACTTATCTTGTAGAGTCATTTGGAGGCCCGAGAACATTGATTTGTAGACATACATAGTTATCATTTTTGAGTAAATAAAAAATCTCTTTCTCAAATGTTTACTATTTTTGCAAATCTGAAATCTTTGGACATATATAGAGCCATGCTTTTGTACTGTCCCACTCATTCCCTGGCTAAAATTGCTTAATTTTTGTCTACCTTAGTTTATAAATTCATAACAATAACAGCTATCCTTAGGAGTTGTAGATAAAAATGAGGAAGTTACTGAGATAATGTGTCTATTGTACCCTGATGCCTGGCACTTTATTTATTTATTATTGCCACTATCAAGCAGTGTATTGCACTGTGATTCGAAGCATGCTGCAGTGGAGCTAGCAAGCAATGTATCAATGTAATCAGAAGAAAGAACAACTCCTACCTTTTCTAATTTCTTCACAGTTTTGGTAAAACAGCTAGGGAGACTTTGGCAACTTCCAGACAAATGTAAGAATGGAATCAATAGAGAATGAGAGGAAAACTAAGAGGACAATTTATACTCCCATGTTTAGAAGACGCATCTACTGTTCAGCTTTTGTCAAGGAATCTACAAATCCTGGGTTTCTATATACTTCAAAATCAATGGTTTTGATGATGTAGAATATTATTATCCTAGAATTTCAGTTCCAAACTTTCCTTACTCTACAAGCCAATTACCAATATATACTTTAAAAACTTTATCTCTTCTAAAAATTTTGTCATATGAAATTTACTAGATTTACCACATTTGGGGCAGCAGGAAACACAGTCTATCTTGTTTTCCTGAGAGAAAAGTTTAATATGGAAGTAAAGGGCAGTTTCTTGACTCTCAGATAAGGTTTAGAACAAGGAAAGCATCCAAACCTCTTGACTTTTTGTAATCTTTTTGTGGCCTGAATCAACATTTGCAAATACTTTCATTGTCTTTGAGGCAATAGACTGTCCCCAGTTTAACCAAGATGATTTGTACATGTCACAAATACATTTTCTTTGGATATGCTTAATTCACAATTTTAGGCAACTCACCCTGTGAACGTTCTGTGGCATCTCAGAGTGTCATGTTTTTAGGTTGTGTTACCAGGAGCACTGCTGTGACATTGCATTGCCACGGATTTTTTCTCCGTATTGTGATGATATAGTGGTAGCTATTGTTAGGCTAGATACAAATCTACATGGGCCACTGAAGAGCCAATAGCAGCTAAAAGCTTGATTAGTTGAATTTTTTAAAAAAAAATCTCTTTAATTAAAAATTAAATTTAATGGCTCTACTCTGAGGAATGGATAATTTAAATGAAATATTTAGGCCCTAAAATGCATAGTCAAGGACAATGATATGGCATAGTTTGGTTTACTTTCTTCATGTTACGTACATTTCAGAGTTATACACTTTCAGACTTTTCTTGATTTCATTATAGAACTGTGGTTATAAATATCCCAAACAAGTCATCATGTATTTGGATGAAGCAACATGGGGATTTTTCATTATGGTTAACATATATTCTCTTGAAGGCAACTTATAACAATGTATTCTAAAAGTCGTTCTTAGTGTTTATGTGACTTCCAAAGAGTTATAACTAAATGGATAACAAAATATTTTGCTTTAACTCTTTTACCTTGACACAACTGTAAAGTCATATATATAATTTTTAAATTGCATGCCACTGCTTTGTTTCATTCATTTGACTCTCTTAAAGCTTACAGAAATTTGAAGATAACACTTTCTTTCTCTTTTATGATAAGACACAAAAGAAAAAAACAACCATATTTCAACTAATATTCTCTCCTTCACAGTGGCTGTAAGTCCTTATCTTTTGTAATACCTCTGGTGACTGTAATCATTAATCCCATGTTTTGAAAATTATTTAAGATTGAAGGTACTACAGTTATACATATTGCTTCAGTCTCTAGAGCCCTAAGAAAAGATTTAGTGCATTTTCAAAAGAATTTTGCAGGTAGGAGCCCAAATGGATTTTCAACTATGCCTCAACCTTTTTGAAACCTACTGATGTTGAATAGTCTTTTACTGGTTGCCATGCCAACTGATACCAGAGGAACACTCTGCAGTGTGTTCATCCCTTAGAAAGCTTCACCAGATGTCTTCAACAAATTGCTATGAAAAGACTTTGGTCTGTCAGTCTTGTTAGGAGATAAAAATCAGGCTATGAGACGTCCCTGCCTTCACTTCTGTTAAAACCAACCCATAAAATATGTAGACTTGCTCTACTCTCACAATAACCAGTAAAATCTCTCGCCCTCACCCCTACCCTCCTTACTTCCTGTAGCAGGATTTTTAAAATATTTATGCTCTTATTTCTACATGAAGCAGAAGCCATTATATGCTGCAGCTGACATTGTCTGGCCTAGCAAAGCAAGAAGCATCTGGCTGGCAGCAAGGAGAGACAGCAAGTTGATAAATTATTGATTTACATAAATCAACACCCTTTAAATATTGGTCTTTGGAAGAAAAAGGCTTTTATGCCATTTCAGTTTGGAAAGTGCTAAGATGATAAATTCAGAGTCAGCTGTATCACAAGTTTATATTTCTAATCAAAGATATACAGGCATTTCATGAATGTACATATTTTATGCTCCAAGTTTGTGATGAAAACAACAAAATTTTATGTTTCCTAAGAACAACCAAGCTAAGATCATTTATTTTAAAATGTAGTTGTAATTTTAAATTTAATTAAGTTGTTTAATTCTGAAATATTGATAGAATTTTTGGTAATGAATATAATACTATTTAAGGGTTGTTGTCTTATAAAAGAGAAAAAAAGAGACCCAGCAAATGTACTTTCATGGAAGAATATTTCCATATACCAACTGGTATCTCTATAGTAAAATTGGAGGCTTGCAGTGCAAATGAATCACTAACCATCAGACTGTTTGTTTTCATATGTAGTAATTCTAAACCAGTATGAAAATTGTGGAATTTGCATAGACAGTTGAGATTTCATGAAGACTGTATTTTTAAGCAGGAATTAAAATAAAATCTTATTTCTAATTCTTAAGACAAAGAAATATCAAACTGACTTCAAATTTATTTCAGGCTACTCTGTTATATTGTTGTTCATATTTAAAGCTCAGACAAAACACTCAATTTTAAATTAATTGGCCATTAAATGTGTTATCTCTTTGTATTTCTGTGACTATGTAGCCCCTTTCTGGTCCTAAGTTCAAGTGTGCATGAACTCATGGTTTTGTGGCCTTTTAGAACTTTCTGCATTTTTTCACAGGGGCAGATAACTTGATTTTTAATTATGTGAATATTGAATAATGTGCTCTTCGTTAAATATTTCCATGAATTTTCATTTCAAAAAATCTGGATTAAGTGTTTAAAATTTGATTTCTTTTTCTCCCATTTTCTTTATTAAAAAAATAACATCATGCAATATACTTTAATCACATTCCACTTCCTCCCAAAACTCCTTGCAGACCCTGTTCACTTCCCTACCCACCCATGTCCATATCTTCTGTTCTTTTGTTTGGTTTGGTTTTTGTATGTATATAGAGTAAGACTGATTGATTTTCTTCTACAATTTTAAAGTAAGTAGGAATAATGGATTTTTCCAATATGATTCTTATCACAGAGTCATAAAATAGAAGTTTGCAAATATTCCCTCCTCAGTCCTTCACTTGAAGCAGATGACAGCAAGGAATCATCTTCCAGATGCACTTATTATGATGAACTAACTAGCAAGTCCTTTCTCCAAGAATGATCTGACCAGACATCTCTACCTCTACTTTCTTCTACCTCCATCAGGAATACTATGGCCAGTAATTACCCTAGAAGGAGAAAATGTGATTGGTTCTCAAGATAGCTTCACAGACAGTTTGACATCCACATGACACTTTTGTGCAAGCTTGTGGTTGGTAAGAGTGACTTTTCTCTGATAGGGTTGTGGCCACAACAAAAGTAGAATAAACATAGGAATCCTCCTCAGGCTCGGTCAGCATGTTAGTGTCATTACCATAGGGTGCTAATGCAGGCACATCTTAAATGCATACACATTAATTATCAACATTATTCAGCCAAGACAAACACAGTCCAGTGTCTGACAGTGAGGGTATAAAATGCTAATATTGACATTGTGAAAACATCTGGATTCTTCTGGCCCTTCCTTCTGCTGCTTTGTGACTTGTTATATAAGAGGATCAGTTCTATGTAGGAGGGACATATGTTCAAGGGTATCTGGCTCAATTATTATTGGAGCCTCTAGAATTTAGAGTTCCTTTCAAAAGAGAAAGAGTTAAAATATAAAATTTATAGGACTACAGTAGAATGTGGAAAAAATAAGGGGAAGGGGGTCTTTAACACTCAAACAATTATAGTAAATGCTGTTTAGAAATTGAGCACGTGGGGGGTGAGGGTGGGGCTAAGAGTGATGTTTAGGATTTGGCCCAGTAGGTGTTATTAACCATGTGGATAAGTATGTTTTCAACATGACATCCAAATGACAGCTTGATTAATGGAGACAGGGAGAATAACATTTGCAAATGAAGGAAACAAAACAAACCAACTAAAATAATTGCTTTGGTCACTGTTCTGTTCCTGTGAAGAGATACCATGACCAAGTCAGCTCATAAAAGGAAACATTTAATTGGGCCTTGCTTACAGTTTTAGATGGTTAGTTCATACTACCATGATGGGAAGCAGGCAGGAATGTTTCTGGAAGCAGTAGCTGAAAGCTTTATATCCTGATCAGCAGGCAGCAGGGAGAGTAAGCGACACCAGGTCTGGCATGGGCTTTGGAAACCCCAAAGCCAACCCTCAGTGACACATCTGCATCAAGGCCATGCCTTCTAGTCCTTCTCAAATATTTTCACTAAGTGGGGTCCAAGAATTCAAACATATGAGCTGGTGACTGTCACATTCTCATCCAAACTACCCCAAATGCAGATGCTGAAAAACAGATCTCTCTCCTTTCTTTTTTTTTTTTTTTTTTTTTTTTTTTTTTGGTTTTTCGAGACAGGGTTTCTCTGTGTAGCTTTGCGCCTTTCCTGGAACTCACTTGGTAGCCCAGGCTGGCCTCGAACTCACAGAGATCCGCCTGGCTCTGCCTCCCGAGTGCTGGGATTAAAGGCGTGCGCCACCACCGCCCGGCTCTCCTTTCTTTTTTAAGATCTATTTTTATATTTTATATCCAAGATTACTCTGACAAATATCATAAAATTCATGAAAACAGATGTGAATGGGACATTTTAAGCTTATGTCTATGATGAAAAGAACAATTCAGTACAAAAAAAGCTGAAGATGTGAACTCAACAAAGACCAACTTATCTTAAGATAAGTTCTCTAGATCAATATTTAAGAAGGGCTTGGCTTTAGAGAAGCGGAAAAAAAAAACTTATTTCCTAGAGCAAAACCTCCCAGGACATATGAATACCAAAAGTCACATAGCAGGGGATTGAAAAATTAGCACTTAACAAAAAATGTGTGTGCCTTGTTTTTCCTAGGGAAGTAGAATCCTCATTTAAAGGTTAAAATAAAAGGAGAGAATGCCAAGGCATGAGGAGAAATAGAAGGTGAAAAACACCCACAGCAGAATCAGAAGAGATATCCTGGATGTGCCAACAAAGATGAGTCACTGGACAACAAGGGATGAGCATCTGGGTTTAAGTTCACCATGGAGACAATGCCTGGGTATGCCCCAACCCAGGTAGCATCTATTGCTTCTTATAGGTACAGAGCCCATTGACTGTGCATTATTAACAAAGAAACAGAATTTTATAGCAATCAGAGATGCAAAGGGTCAAAGGAGTAGAAGATGTATACAAGGGAATCACCATTTTTACTTTAAAAACTTCCATGGTTTGAATGTCCTCTTGAAAATTCACATAGTGGTGTAATAACCGTTTTAGGAGTGATTAAAGAGACTGTTTAAAGATATGATCAGGCATCATTCATAAAATTTGACTGGCATCTTCACTGCAGAAGTGGACTAGTAGTTGCAGAAATGGGCTGGTGACAAAGGGATTGGTTCATCTCCCCACTCTCTGCTTGTCTGTGCTTAAATATGTACAATTCCCCCTGCACTGTGTTACCACACAAAATGAAACCCTTAACATATGTTAGGGACATGCCCTTCAAATTACCCTTAAAATTGTGAGTCAAGCGATATATATCCCAGTCTGTGGCTTATTGTCATAGTAGCAGAAAATAGAACAAGAAAATGATCATCATAATTTCACTTGTAGTAATCATTTCCTGATAACTTTCTAAGTCACCACCTAATCACATATCCATAATCAATATCATCCATATTGCGCGTCTTAGGTGTTTATATAAAAGAAAAATCATAGCAAATTTTCATATTGTTTCCTTAAACCTAACATTTTTAACTTTTAATATTCATCTTTTCAATAATCATAGTTTGTTAATTGCTGCGTGTTTGTGGTATTCAATAGATAAAAATACACAGTGTATCATCATGTTGATGGATATGTTAATTTCTCTAATCTGAGTGGCAAAAAGTAAGTTACAACAATAAATATGCATAAGAGTATAACTCAGTGGAAGTGTGTATTCAGCATTCTTAAGTCGCTAGGTTTAGTTTCAATACCTAATGTAAAATAAGATAAATGATTGTCAAGCAGTGGTGACACACACCTTTAATCCCAGCACTTAGAAGGCAGAGGTAAGCAGCTATCTGTGAGTTTGAAGCCTGTCTGGTCTACAGAGATAGTAATAGCACAGCCACAGCTACACAGCGAAAGACTATTTCAAAACCACTCCACCCCCGCAAAAAAAAAAGATGAGTTTGGTTTAAGATCATAATGAAGCCAGTTCTGACAACAAGAATTGCATAACCACAGAATTGCAACATAAAAATATAAATATACTATGTAGATGTAATATACATATACATAGGCATATGCATACACAAAAATATTCAAAAAGTCCAGTATAAATATTGCACGTGTTAATCTTTCTTTCCAATAATTGTTTTTCATGAGAAAATATGTGTTTCCAAGGATATGTGAAGTAGCTTGATAGTAATTTTTAAATCCATTAAACTTTCTGGATTAATAGTTACATCAAAAACTCTATAAAAATATCTAGTCACTGTTTTCAGTAATACAGGATTGTAACAACTGGCCAGAACTTCCAATGCACACAGCAAGAACTAAAAGCAGAACAAACCTCCCCAAGAGTGTGAGCCACATTATTTGTGTGAAGCTCAAATACAGGATCAATGCTGTTTCCTCCCAGAGCAAGTGTGGCCCTGTTGCAATAACTGGGAGAAGAAGCATATTGCTGGGAATCATAGTCAGCTCCACCAAAACTGTTCTCTGAAAGCAGAGAGATGATTTGCAAGTGAAAATCATTGTTAGTAACCTGGAAAGCAAAGCCCTGCTCACTTTCTATGAAATTTAACCCCTCCTTTGCCAACACCCACTTTCCTTTCTACATTTCACAAAAATACGTAAGGTGATCCAATGTTCTTTGAGCATTTTGTTATTGTTGTTGCTTTTATATATTTGTTTCATATTAGTGGCTAAATCTGAAAGTAAGAGGAAAATTCATTGGTGTGATACCTGACTAGATGAATTATATACATGATAAAAATTAATTTTCACAAAGTTTTGCCAGTACTTCTCTATTCATGCAGATCTAGAGAGCTCTGTCTACTACAGCCAGGGCTGGGTGACATTCCAAGACTTTGCTGTCAGCCTGGGGTGACATTGTGAGGTGGTAAAACCTTCATGTCTGATCCAGTGAAGGAGGTGAAGCCATTGTGGATTTGCTCTTCATAGGAATATCGATATTCTGGCGCCTTCCCTGTTTTCTTTCTTTTCTTCGCAGCTTCTGCCCTTCCTCCACTGTGTATCCTTTGTCATAAAGTTCTGTCTACTCACATGCACAGAAGTTATGGAGACTTGAAAGTACACATTGAAACCATGAGCCCCTACACACACACACACACACACACACACACACACACACACAGAGAGAGAGAGAGAGAGAGAGAGAGAGAGAGAGAGAGAGAGAGAGAGAGAGAAAATTATTCCATTTACCTAGATTTTCTCAGGTCCTTCGCCACAATGATGGAAAGCTTACTAACCCAAGGAACTACAAATATCAAGTAGGCTACTACAGTCCAGATACTGTGTTACTAGAGAGAGAGTGTTTGGTATAGTTGGAAAACTATTTAAAAGAAAGACCTTGGGCTCTTTCTTTTGCCATGTTCATTTCAGTATTAATTATCCCCAGGTTTATAAGTTTAAATAATATCCACCCACCAACACTAAAAAGTATTCCTCTTAAATTACAAACTTCATCTTCTCAAAACATGTCATGTGATCTATATTTCAATTTCTAGCTATCACAATCAATGAACAGGACCAAAACATATTTCTTAATTTCTAACTTCCCTCTCCATCTGCTTCTTCCAATACCCTTCACATCTCGTATAATACTATTATATTTTATACTATTGCTCAAGACGGAAGCAACAAAAGATTCAACTTTTATTTTAATTCTTCCTTTACACTTTCTACATGTACATTACAATGCAGTTGATCAAGAATCACTGTTGGTTCTATTTTCAAAATACATGTTAAATCAAATAAACTCTCTCTTCTTTAATCATGATCACTTTGAAATATAAGCAAGTGTTTTTATAACTATATTACTCCCTTGCTGGTAAGAAAAGTTATCTCATGAGTGGAATTCTGCCATCACCTTTTCCATACATCTCCATCATATATATTTGTCTCAACTTTCTTAGGTCTTATCTTAATATTTATTACACTTTGAAAACAATACACTAATAGTAATATTTTTATAGGTCCTATGAAATGAAGATGATTGACAAAACCATCCATCAGCACTGCATCTATTCAACAATGTAGTCAGCTCATCACATTGTAACAAAACCAGTGAAAGGACCATATGAATGAGGATTGGCAGAGGAGGATATCATCTATACTTATTTTAAATAATGTGAGTTAATACATAGAAAACAACATATGAAATGGACAAAAACAGTTATTTACATATATACATGGTAAAATTTGTTACATATAAGGTATATTATAAAATGATAAAACTATTAAGTATATAAGCATCTCAGCATAGATAAAATTTCTTACTTTCTTTTACTGATGGGTGGTCATTTGTTCTAGGATGGGACTTGCTCTAGCAAGTGGGATACAATGGTGTATACAATATTGAGATTGTATTCTTAATTAAGAGAAGCACATGCTCTGTTTTCATTCTCCTCTCCTTTGATTGGATGGACACAGTCAGGTGGATGATAGATGTTGAAGTGCTTGTCTTGGCACAAGATAGAATGTAAGTATTTAAAAATCAGAAAGATCTTGGACTTTTGAATGTTATAGAAGGGAAAGCAACTCTATGAGTTCAGATATTGAATAAGCCTTTTTTGAGTAACACTTTCTCATATGAAGTAGTTTGTTACAGTCATTAAATCATACACGCATACACACAAACATATATGTTAAACATATCAAAAAACTAATTAGATAGCTATAATTATCTTCAATTAAGTTCTATTTAATATTTGATGAACATAATTTTAAAAATGAAATTGATGTATTCCATATACTACTCATCAATCTCCTGTATGATTATTACAGAATGCCCTTTACCAAGAGCATAATTTATAATATTTTATCAGTATTAATATATCCATAAACTATATAGACTTTCATGTTGCTAGGTTTGTCTTTAAATATTTCTGTAGTGACTTAAAATACAGTCACCCAACATATCCACAGGTTCTATATCCAGGGGTATATTTGACTGCAAACTCAAAACATTTGGAGAAATGACACTTGCATCAAACTCATATAGATATATTTTCTTATTATAGTTTTCAATCTTATTGAATGATTACTTGCCTAATATTATTAGTAATCTAACATATTTTGAAGTATACAGAAAAAGGATGTAAGTTTCATGCGAGTAGTTTCTGAGTTTTACATAGATTTTGGCATCCAAGAGGGGTCCTGGAACTGATTTTCCATGAATACCGAGGGGCGAATATAATATGACATATTATGTAACTCAATTTTTCACTCAATATAATACTTAACTTTTATTCATGGAATATATTAGTATCTAGCAATTATAATATCTTACTGAATAATACTTTATTTATAAGATATCATATTATTGAAGTAATGACATTGTCTATTTAGTTCAGTAAATTTTTATTGTCTATTACAAAGTTTAGCAAATTGCATAAATTCAATAAGATTTTATTTAATAATCAATCCATGTACCAAATTAGAATCACTTGAGCTGCTCCACATTTTTATCATTATACTGAATGTTGTAATAAATGTATTTGACCACATCTCCAATTTCAAAATCGCTGTGTGAATAACTGAATACAAAAGATAATTTTTCAGAGTATGAGAAACTTCAACTTTACTGACAAGTAAATAGCTTTCTGACCAGTGTGCTTTCATCCACATCTGATATTGAAATAGAAATGTCTTTTTTAACAACTTGATTAGTTTGAAATAGTATCTTTAGGTTATATTTGATGATTAAATATTCTTGTTTTTCACTATCAAGTTAGAATCCTTTTTGACCAAGTTAGAACATTGAAACATAAAATAAGAGCAAGAAATACTGTTTAAGTAGGTTGACCAGTTGGATTTCTCCTGTGGATTCTGTTTATATTCTTTCTTTACCTTTGTCGTGTTGTTTATTGTAGTCTTATCGATGTAGAATAGTCTAATATAGTTAGATGCTCATTCTCTTCCTCTGATACATATTTTCTTTTTGTTCACTCAAATATATTTTTTCAGAAAAATTTTGTTTTAAAATTTTATTTTTATGTGTCTGAGTGTTTTTTCTTCATGTATATATGTGCACCATGTATACAGTTGGTGCCTGTGGAGGTCAGGAGAGGGCATCAGATCCTCTGGGACTAGTGCAAGAGATAGTTGTGCCATGAAGGTGTTTGAAATCCAACTCAGGTCCTTTGCGGGGCAACCCTTTGGCCCCAGAAATCTACAATGCTAATGCAGTCATATTTATTAATCTTTGTAAATCATATGAATTTACTATTACTTGAAGTTTTCCTTTAATTTTGATAATTATGAAGTTTTTAAAATAACTTTTAGATTTTAATATAAATTGAATGATCTGCTTTTAAATGATATTTTATTAAGTGCCTCCACCACTACATAGTATATCTGTCAGCTCCTTATGCTAACCCAGAATCATGTATTTTGCATTATTTCTAAGGATATCCTTATGATATAATATTTTTATTGCTATGAAGGTATTAATTAGTACTATTTTTAGACTGAATACTTATTTGTATTCACACACACAGACACACACAAATATTGTTTACATGTTTCAAGAAATAAATCTGGAAACTTTCGTTGGAATTGCACTAAAATTGTACACTGTTTTGAGAACAACTGACAACTTTCAGAGTATATATTAAAATCCCTTTTTATATATTCATATCTATACAACCCTTTAATCTTATCCAAAAAATTAATTACTTTATTTTCAGTGATAGGATATTGGATTCATTTTCTTCTTTATTTGTATCTCTCTATATCACATAGTATATTATTTACCGAAAATAAAGCCATGATTATACAAATTCAAAAGAAATTATAGTGCTTTAGCATATACACATTTAGAACTGGTCTTATGATGAATACATAAATAGTAAATGATATTTTCATTGCATCTGCCTATGTGACCTATTGTAATGCACAAATTTGGTATCCTGTGGCATCATACTTACTATGTTCTTAGTTTCTAGTTCCCCACACCTGCAATTCTTCGGGATGACTAGCAGAGGCATTCCTGGATGGGCTTTGAGGGTCAGAGGGTACTACATTTCATGCACTATCACTTATCAGTGGCTAGTGGTTGATGACCTAGAATGTGAAACCCTAGAAGCTGCAGAGCTCCCAGCACAGACAGGTGGGAAGAACACATTTCTTGAAATGTAGCTGTTTTTTCCTCTTCCCTATCCTGCTTCCCTCATACTCTTGCAACTGCATCTTAGGAATATTTCATTAATAAGTAATATGCAAAAGATCCCTAGCTTGTGTTATGCACATGATTTTTCTTCATTCTCTTAAATATACCGTAGTATTATTTTAAAAACAAGAAACAATTCACAATGTGGCTTCAGATACATTTTTTTCATCAAATACCATTCTGGCAGAAATGTCAACACAAAATGATCCAACATTATCTTTAAAATTCAGCAAATTTTACTTTATTCTTACAAAATAAAGAAATTAAAATACATTTAAATACCATGATAATTGCAGTATTTACTGGATGGATTTTTATTTGGAATTTATCAGTAATTTGAACTGCAGCATTTCCTCTGTGATTTCAGTTTTCTTCATTCGGGAATCATTAATTGTTTACAATATAGAGGGTATATTGAAAATAAGGCTATAAAATAACATAAGATATTTATAGCTTAATATACATTAATAGTAAAATCAAAATCACGTACAAAATGTGTGATTTGTTTAAATATCTTCTATCCCCAAGTCTACTCAAAATTTCTAATTGCAGAATTAAGATGTAAATATACAATTGAATCATTTTCTCATTGTCATGGTTGAGACAGTAGTCCTCAGAATCCAGCACTTTGCTTCATTCAGAGGTAGAAGAATTGAGCAATGGGCAAAGATAAGTGTGGACAAGGTGCTATTCACTTCTATAGTGTAATCTGTCTCCTGTGGCTTTTGCTTATCACTGCCCAGAACTCATTTTATTTCCTTTAGGAACTTGCATGCAGCTTGGCCAGAGTACTAGAATTATCACTGAAATCAGCCTCATTACTGCGTGACCAGTGAATAAGACCCTGATGACTCCTTGATCCTTGTTTGGATTTATACATTTTGTCAATTGCTAATGTGGCCTTCGCCTGGTGTTCCTCAGACCCAGGACTGCATTGCCTTAGAAAGAGGAAAAGCAAGTACTTCATGTACAAATGTGGAGTAGACTTGCTCTGTCTTCCTCCCTTCCCATCTCTCATTTCTCTGTTTTCAAATTTAGCATAATATGAACTATTACTTAGAACAATTATTTATACACTATACTATTTTGGATGAGTTAATTGATTTTCTTAATTTGGTGGACTTTGGCTTGCTTTTGGTTCAGTATCTTCTTTGACTGAAATATGGTTTAAATAAAATATGGCTTGCAATTCCAGGGAGTACATTGTAAGACTTTAAAGCATATTGTACTTGAAAATGTATCTGTCTTGGACTATGGAATGGGGAATTTTTTGGCACAGGATATGTAAAGTGAGGACCCAGCTTTGAATTTCTTTATTAAATTTGATTATTGCCAGTGTGATTTTATTTAAACTGGTTAACATTGAATGTTATGCTTTGTTCTTGGTGTTATAAATATCTAGATGAAAAATATAAAGAACAATTTTGGAGGAGATAATTTAACTATAAGGAGAATTACATAGTGTCAAGAGAATGACAATATAGCACAAATTATGGAAGAGATTTCTGTGCAGAATTTAGAAGCTAAGCAACCCCCATAACTCCAATCAATAGCTTCATTACTAATGTCTTGTTGATTCCTCAAGTATTTGTTTAGATTCTGTAGATGTTTCTACAGTGTAAGCTTATAGAAGAAATGGATTTTTGTTGGTTGGTTTTCTCCTGCTGCACCAATGACTAGGACACTGGTTCATAGTAAGTGCTAACTGAATACCTAATGGAGAAATTGATAATCTTAACATTGCTCCACTTCATATTAGTCTTACCAAATAGTGACAAGATTTCTTCCTTAGGCCATTATGATATCCCAGAGAACAGAATTTAAAATGCAAAGTTTCAATTTAAAACAATTTAATATAAAAAATACAGCACATACATATTAGTTGCTCATATATCACAAATATGCAGTCCTACCACTGATTGGGAACACAAGCTAGGGATGATGAGATAGAATTTAAAGGAAGCATGTTTAAATCCCTACACTCATACTCAAACTGAGATTTTGATTAGTAGAGATAAATAGAACAATGTGTGATATTTATTGAGGAAGATATAATGAGGTAGGGTCTTACCAAAATAAACTATGGTATAATTGGCTTTAAACAGAGCTAAAACTAAACATCCATGTTCTTATAGGCACTGGTTGGTAAAATGTGGGTGAAATGTGCTGACTTCTGGTATCCAATGTTGACAATAGCTTTGAATTGGCCTGACACCATGTAATATGAAGAATGCACAAACTAAGTGAGCTTTACCTAAAAAAAAGGAAGATGTAGTGGAAAATATGATTACTGTTTTCAAATAATTTGAAGTCTCCATTTGTTCTAATAGCTTGATGTTGACAGTGTTCGTGAATAAAACTCATGACTAGTCAAAGGGACTTGAGATTCTTTCCATCAAACACATGGATTACCTTTTTCCTGTCTCTAATGCTCAACTTTTAAACATAAAAACTAAAATAGGCTTAGACTGACTGATAATTTTGATGATTAAAAATAGCCTATTGCAATTACTTACCTATATTACTAATGCAGAAAAAGTAGTTTTCATATGCCATTAAATATTTGCGGAATGATGGAAAGGTCTTGAGGCATAAGATAAACTTAGTATCTCAGCTGTGTCAATTATGAATCTTGAACTTTTACATAAATTCTTCATTTCTTTTAGCTCCATTGAGTGGAGAGTACTAGGGTGATAGCATTTCACAACATAATTAGGAACAATCTTCTTATACTTGTGGCAAAGCTTAGGAAGTATGATTTGGGGTAATCATTTCTCTCCCTAGAAAATTTTAAAAAAATGCAGATGATTGTGTTCCCTTTTCATTGTGTTTTTCACAATGTCAAGCAAGATGCTCTACTGATAATAGCATGTCATAGAAGTATGTATTTGACCAGAAATGTCCATAGCTGCTTGGAACTGAAAATAAAATAATGGATACATAGGGTACAAAGAACACTTCTCCAAGTGTCAGGTGATAAATATTTAATAAGGTCTTGTCTGTCAATGAATCTTCTGTCTTGAGATAGTCCTTCAGTTCTTATCTCTCCATAAAGGACCAATGAAGGAATGTATTCTTAACTAAAGAGGAAGAACTTCAAAATAAATAGAATTGATTATGCATTCAAGGTATTGATCTCATTCAATATGTATTATGCTCGATTTTAAAGACATGGCTAGCTGGACTATTTGCAAGCTATTAAGAGAAAGATAACATTAGTGAGTATGAAACATCAAACAGGACATTCAAATGCTTGTTTCAAGGTTAGTCTATCAACCTATTCTTACTTTCTCCTTGCATTCTATTCAATGGGTACTTAATGTACTTCACCCCTCGGCATACAATATATCAATGTTACTTTTAGCTCCACATGGGTGCCGATTAACATACAAATAAAATATTTCAGCACAAACATACAAATAAAAGATCACATTTCAGCACAAATAAAATATCACCACAGTTACTATTTTCTTGATTAAGGCTTTGGAGTTCAAGTTACCCTAATGTGTGAGAAATAAGCTATCCAGAAGTACTCTATGAGGGACAGAGTAGAGATTCAATACATTCCCGAAGGATGTAGGCTGATGCTGGTAAACAAATGTTGGGCAATCTGTCAACACTGTAAGATATCCCAGCTGAACTAGCATTGAATTTTCATAATCTTCTTTTCATATGTCTATTTTTGTTATATGTACTTTAAAAACATTCTGGTAAAATTAAATTCAAAGCACTCAGTAACTGATAGAGAGTGGTCATTGACCAAACTAGCATCTATCCATATCCCAACTAGATCCTGGTCATAAAGGCTCTTTTCAATGCTTATATTTCATTGTGGATGCATGGTATTAAGTTCAGTTGAGGAGACTTACTAGGGAGTTGGTCAATTTTTAAACTGGGATGAATTTGGGATACTAGGAGTCATGGAATATTAGCTATTTGCCTACTGGAATAGAAATGTTTCAAAATTTTAACTATTAGTTTGGTGTAGAGAAAGAGATTGAACACAGTTTTGCCTAGCTACATGCATTAATAAATTGGCAGAATGTCAACAAGTTCTACAAACTGGAATGCTGCCAATTATTTTTGGCTACCACAACTCTTAACAATCTCTGCTAACATCCCTTCTTGAAGAATGCAGACTGGAAAATGAATGCGGAATTTTAGTATCTGCGGAAATGTGAATGGTATACCTCAGTATTTTACAGAAGCCTGATTTATAGGAGGGGAATGGGAAATTATGTGTGAGATCTAAAATTGCTTTCTCTTGGGATCTTTTCTGCTTTTCAAGGGAGAGGCAGGTCAGGTCAGAATTTTATTATTTTTGGCTAAAGGCCAATGAAAGTCTTACAATATGATCCTAACATGTCTAAAAAAAAATCAAATCAAAACAAAGCTAGAATAAGACCCTTAGCATAAAGTTAGTATTAGCAATTGGGAGTTAATTTTAAAAAATGACATCAGTCTAATTCTTGCCATTTCCACAAGCAGTGTCTGAGCTTTTTACTGGCATCTGCAAATATCAAACATGAAGAGACACTTCAAATTCACCCAGACCATAATGTCTTCTTTCATAATTCTTAAAATCAGAACTGCCTCCAGTACACATTTTATGGCATTTCAGATTCATGCTGGAGAACCCATGGTGTATAAATGGGGCATTAACAGATTTCACAGTTACCAGCTTGCTATCTTCAGTGAGTCTTGGGTTCTGGACTTCACATATATCACTTGCCATCATGACATTTTGCAGTTGGGAAAAGTTTAAAAATATTGCTACAAAAGAATAGACAACCCATAGACTCATATTTTATAGATAATATAGAAGCATGAGCATAATAATGTCATTATTTCTCAATTAGTAAATCGATTACTACAAAGTAAGCTTTGACTGTATTTCCCCCTTACATTAAGAAGCATAACTGTCGCCGGGCGGTGGTGGCACACGCCTTTAGTCCCAGCACTCGGGAGGCAGAGCCAGGCGGATCTCTGTGAGTTTGAGGCCAGCCTGGTCTCCAAAGCGAGTTCCAGGAAAGGCGCAAAGCTACACAGAGAAACCCTGTCTTGAAAAACCAAAAAAAAAAAAAAAAAAAAAAAAAAAAGAAGCATAACTGTCAATCAGTATTTTCACACAGTCATGGTATTTCAGATCATATTTCAAATATAGGTTGTTTATAAATACCCTTTAAAACATAAATGCAACAAAATGTGGTATGTACTTATATTGTTTTCATTTAAGCACAACAAATTTTTTTTTTTTTCTGTAGCAAGGACACCATGGTGACTCTTCAAGTATGGCTGGAAGTGAGCAGCAATACATTATGCCATGTGAACCTCTATACAAATGAATTAGATTCATCGCCTTAACACATATGGTATTGTGCTAATTTGATGGATAAGCAAGATGTAGGATCTTGTCACAGAGCGTTTTAGTCTCTGCTGCTATAAACTCACTGCTTAGAATTGCAGTTTAGGATGGAAACCCTAATTTTTTAGTTATGAACTACCCCTTCACAAATATGCCTATGAATAGCTTTCTTTCATTTATAGATTAAGGAAACCCATATTCTTCAGTTTAGTTTTGAGGGGTTTTTTCCCCATCTTTTGGTTTTTCTATTAGATTTCTAAATTTTTCACTAGTGGATTTTTGAATGCCCCATCTCACTTCTACTGATGCACTTATGCCCCCCTTCTCTACTGGAATGTAGCACACCATGTCTAGCCTTTCCCAAAGTAACATCAGTGAAAATCAAAGTAGGACCTGAAGTGTTAAGTTTAAGTCCTACGATTAGCTTAGTGTCTTTCTTCCATCAATGATTTCCTGCCTAATTTATGTTGGTGGCATTTATGTTCTATTCTTACACTTCCTACTTTCTCATCAAGAAGCAATGCCACATGAGAGAGAGCCTCTGTGCCACACACTGTGCCCCAGAGCACCT
Source organism: Peromyscus californicus insignis (assembly GCF_007827085.1). Taxonomy (NCBI): domain Eukaryota; kingdom Metazoa; phylum Chordata; class Mammalia; order Rodentia; family Cricetidae; genus Peromyscus; species Peromyscus californicus. The sequence continues at coordinate 45,480,335 of NW_026294480.1, read as the reverse complement.
TCCTGACAATATGTGAGTATATTGAGATGCCTAATGAAACCCAGATGTCCCTCTGTCTTTCTGCAACCCTTTTGACAATGTAAGGAATGGTGATGAAAATAGTGGATAATAGAAATGTCTCTCATTTACAAAGGTTTGAGGAACTTTATACATTTCCAGAGGATGGGGAAGGGTGTCAGCAATGGGAAGAAGAATAAAGAAAAATTGGTCAGGGGTTTCTACTAATGGTAGATCTTTGGGGATGGTCATGATCATCCCCGCTCTTTACTTTTGGGTACTGTAGAAGGTTATATTTGCTGCATATTTTGTAATGAAAAATAATATAACTACTGGCTTGTGAGTTGAGTGAATATTTCACTTCCTTGTCAGAAAACTTTTTATAGGTAAGAATACACATTGCCTGTTTCCCTGATTGAACCAATATCTGGATAAAGCAGTGACATCTATATCATTATGCTAGTACCTGCTTGTCACAATGAACCGACTACCTTTACAATACCTGATCTAAGTGGTATAGATGTGAGGAATGCCTTTGTCTTTAACACCCTAGCATTCAGCAAACATTTGTTCCTCGGGTATTATTTCATTAACTCATATGTACATGGCTTCTGTATTCAGATCGCATGGACTTAGTTTGATGCATATCTTTCTAGATTCTCATCCACAGGTATAGAAATACTGTAGGATGTTCTAATAATCAAATGCTCTTACACTGTTTTCATTCATTTTACAAAATAGTACATTGTATAATTTTACTCTGATGACGCAACAGATTTTCACAAAGCAACTGATATATTTTTATATTTAAAAGTACTGATGCCGGGCGGTGGTGGCGCACGCCTTTAATCCCAGCACTCGGGAGGCAGAGCCAGGCGGATCTCTGTGAGTTCGAGGCCAGCCTGGTCTCCAAAGCGAGTTCCAGGAAAGGCGCAAAGCTACACAGAGAAACCCTGTCTCGAAAAACCAAAAAAAAAAAAAAAAAAAGTACTGAGGAATACACATTTTCTAATTAGGTCAGAATTTTTTTCTTTATTTTATTTTACATACCAACCACAGTTTCCTCCCTCTCTTCTCCTCCTGTTCCCCCCACCTATCTCCCTTGTTCTCCCCCATCCACTCCTCCTCCCTTTCCATTCAGATGGGGTAAGGTCTCCCTTGGGAATCCACAAAGCATGGCATATCAAGTTGCTGCAGGACCAAGCCTCTCCCACCTGCATCAAGACTGAACAAGGCATCCCACAAGAGGGAATAGGTTCCAAGGAGCCGGTTCATGCATCAGGGACATGTCCTGGTCCCACTTCTAGGAGCCCCACAAAACACCAAGCTGCACAACTGTCACCCAGATGCATAGGGCCTAAGTTGGTCTTGTGCTGGCTCCCTAGCTGTGGGTCCAAAATCCGTGAGCTCCCACAAGCTTAGATCAGCTGTCTCTGTGGGTTTTCCCATTGTGATCTTGATGCCCCCTTGCTCATATAATCCCTCCATCCTCTCCTCAACTGGATTCCCAGAGCTCTGCCCAGTGCTTGGCTGTGGATCCTTGCTTCTGCTTCCATCAGTTACTGGATGAAGGTTCTGTGATGACAGTTAGGGCAGTCACCAATGTGATTACAGGGGAAGGCCAGTTCAGGCACTATCTCCACTATTGCTAGAAGTCTTAGCTGGGGTTGTCCTTGTGTTTATCTGGGAGTTTCACTGGCACTAGGTTTCTCCCTAAACCCTTAATGGCTCCCTCTATCAAGATATCTCTTTTATTTACTTGGCCCCTCTGTCCTCTCAACTCAACCACCCTGATCCTTCATGTTCCCATTCCCTCATCCTCTGCACTCAACTCCCCCACCCCCACTGCCTCCAATTTACCTAGACAATCTCAACTATTTCCTCTTCCCAGGGAAATCCATGCATCCCACTTAGAGTCCTCCTTGTTACCTAGCTTCTCTGGGATTGAGGATTGTAGTCTGGTTATCCTTTGCTTTATATCTAATATCCACATATGAATGAGTACATACCATGTTTGTCTTTCTGAGTCTGGGTTACCTCACTCACAATGATGTTTTCTAGTTCCATCCATTTGTCTGCAAATTTCCTGATGTCATTGTTTTGTTTTTTCACAAATACTCTATTGTGTAATTACACCACAATTTTTTATCCATTATTTGGTTGAGAGTCATCTAGGTTGTTTCCAGGTTCTGGTTATTACAAATAAAGTTGCTATGAATATAGTTGAGCAAGTGTCCTTGTGGTATGATTGAGCATCCATTGGGTATATGCCCAAGAGTGGTGTTGCTAGGTCTTGAGGTAGATTGATTTCCAATTTCTGAAAACCTGCCATACTGATTTCCAAACTGGCTGTATAAGGTTGTACTCCCACCAGCAGTGGAGGAGTATTCCCCTTAATCCATATCCTCTCCAACATAAGCTGTCATTAGAGTTTTTGATCTAGGCCGTTCTGACAGGTGTAAGATGGTATCTCAGAGTCATTTTGATTTGCATTTCCCTTATAGCAAAGGATGTTGAACACTTCTTTAAATGCACCTCAGCCATTTGAGATTCTTCTGTTGAGAATTCTCTGTTTAAATCTATACCCCATTTTTTTTGAGACAAGCTTTCTCTGTGTAGCTTTGGTGCCTGTCTTGGATCTCGCTCTATAGCCAAGGCTGGCCTCAAACTCACAGAGATTCACCTGGCTCTGCCTCCTGAGTGCTGGGATTAAAGGCGTGTGCCACCACTGCCTGGCTAATACCCCATTTTAATGGTATTATTTGGTATATTGATGTCTAGTTTCTTGAGTTCTTTATATATTTTGGAGGTCAGCCCTCTCTCAGATGTGGGGTTGTTGAAGAACTTTTCCCATTCTGTAGGCTGTCATTTTGTCATATTGACAGTGTCCTTTTGTTACAGAAGCCTTTCAGTTTAAGGAGGTCCCATTTTTTTAAATGGTTTATCTCAATGTATGTGCTACTGGTGTTATATTCAGAAAGTAGTCTCCTGTGCCAGTGTTCAGGGCCACTTACCACTTTCTTTTCTATCAGCTTCAGTGTAACTGGGTTTATGCTGAGGTCTTGGATCCACTTGGACTTGAGTTTTATGGAAGGTGAGAGATATGGTTCTATTTGCATTCTTCTACATACTGCCATCCAGTTATGCCAGAACCATTTGTTGAAGATGCTTTTTTTTTTCCATTGTAAATCTTTGGCTTCTTTGTCAAAAATCAGGTGTTCATAGGTGTGTGGATTTATGTCAGTGTCTTTGATTTGATTCCATTGATCCATGTGTTTGTACTTATGCCAATACCAAACTGTTTTTATTAGTATATCTCTGTATTAGAGCTTGAAGTCAGGGATGGTGATTCCTCCAGAAGTTTTTATTGTACAGGATTGTTTTTAGCTATCCTTGTTTTTTGTTTGATTGTTTGTTTGTTTGTTTTTCTGTATGAGTTGAGTATTGTTCTTTCCAGATCTGTGAAGAACTGTGTTGGGATTTTGATGGGGATTGTATTGAATTTGATTGCTTTTGGTAAGATTGCCCTTCTTACTATGTTAATTCTACTGATCCATGAGCATGGAAGATCTTTCCATTTTCTGATATATTCTCCAATGTCTTTCTTCAAAGACAAAATTTTTTTCATATGGGTCTTTCATTTGTTTGATTAGAGTTACTCCAAGATATTTTATATTATTTGTGGCTATTGTAAAGGGTATTGTTTCTCTGATTTCTTTCTCAGCCCATTTATCATTTGTATATAGGTGGATTACTGATTTCTTTTGAGTTAATCTTGTATCCAGCCACCTTACTGAAGGCATTTATCAGCTCTATAGTTCCCTGGTAGAATTTTTGAGGTCATTTATTTATACTATAATATCATCTGCAAATAGTAAAAGTTTGACTTTTTCCTTTCCAATTTCCTTGTGTTGCCTTATCACTCTAGCTAGAGTCTGGAGTACTATATTCAATAGATATGGAGAGGACAGCCTTGTCTTGTCCCTGATTTTAGTGGAAATGCTTTGAATTTCTCTCTGTTTAATTTGATGTTGGCTATCAGCTTGCTGTAAATTGCCTTCATTATGTTTGACTATGTTCCTTGTATCCTTGTTCTCTCCAAGACCTTTATCATGAAGGAGTGTTGTTATTTTGTCAAAGGCTTTCAGGAACCAATGAGATGATTATGTGATTTTTTTTTCTCTCAGTTTGTTTATATAGTGGACTACTTTGACATATTTTTGTATGTTGAACCATCCCTGCATCTCTGGGATGAAGCCTACTTGATCATGGTGGATGATTTTTTGGATGTGTTCTTGGATTCAGTTTGCCAGTATTTTATTAATATTTTTGCATCAATGTTCATGAGGAAGATTGGTCTGTAATTCTCTTTCTTTCTTGCATCTTTGTTGGTTCTGTGTATCAGGGTAGTTCTGGCCTCATGAAAAGAATTTGGCAATATTCCTTCTGTTTCTATTGTGCGGAACAACTTGAGGAGTATTGATATTATCTCTTTGAAATTCTTGTAGAATTCTGCACCAAAACCATCTCGTATTTGGTTTTGTTGTTGTGGTTGTGAGACTTTTAACGACTGTTTCTATTTCCTTAGGTGCTATATATCTGTTTAAATTGTTTTTCTGGTCTTGATTTAATTTTGGTATGTGGTACCTATCAAGAAAGTTGTCCAATTCTTTTAGATCTTCCAATTTTGTGGAGTACAGGTTTTGAAGTATGACCTAATGATTCTCTGTATTTCCTCAGAGTCTGCTTTATGTCCCCCTTTTCATTTCTGATTTTGTTAATTTGGATATTATTTCTCTGCTTTTTGGTTAGTTTGGATAATGTTTTGTGTATCTTGCTGATTTTTCTCAAAGAACCAACTCTTTTGTTTCATTGATTTTTTGTATTTATACTCTTTGCTTCAATTTTATTGATTTCAGCCCTGAGTTTGATTATTTTCTGCTGTCTGCTCCTCCTGGGTGAGTTTGCTTCTTTTTGTCTAGAGCTTTCAGGTGTGCTGTTTAGTCGTTTGTGGGAGATTTCTCCAAATTCTTTATGAAGGCATTTAGAGCTATGAACTTTCCTCTTAGCACTGCTTTCATTGTGTCCCATAAGTTTGGTTATGTTGTGGATTCATTTTCATTGAATTCTAGGAAGTCTTTAATTTCTTTCTTTGTTTCTTCCTTGACCCAGAAGTGGTTCAGTTGAGAGTTTTTCAGTTTCCATGAGTTTATAGGTTTTCTGTAGTTTTTGTTGTTGTTGAACTCTAACTTTAGCCCATGAAGGTCCAACAAGATACAAGGAGTTATTACAATTTTTTTGTAGCTGTTGAGATTTGCTTTGTGACCGAGTATGTGGTTAATTTTAGAGAAGGTTCCATGAGTTGCTGAGAAGAAGGTATATTATTTTGTGTTTGGGTGAAATGTTCTGTAGATGTCTATTAAGCTCATTTCAGTCATAACATTTGTTAGCTCCCTTGTTTTTTCTGAGTTTCTATCTGGTAGACCTGTCCATTGGTGAGAGTGGGATGCTGAAGTATGCCACTATTAATGTGTAGGGTTTGATGTGTGTTTTAAGCTTTAGTAATGTTTCTTTTACAAATGTAGGTGTCCTTGTATTTGGGGCATAGATGTTCAAAATTGAGACTTCATTATGGTGGATTTTTCCTTTGAATACAGAGTTACTTTTAAAATTGAGGGAAATACATGCCATATGCTAAAATTCTTATCAATATGGAAAGATAGAAAAGGAAAAAGAACAAATTCAAGATATGTTGCATAAAATTTTGATAGCTAGGCATGGTGGCACACCACTTTAATCCCCACAATCAGGAAGCAGAGGAAAGCAGATCTCTGTGAGTGCAAAGCCAGTCTAGTTTATACAATGAATTCCAGGACAGCCAAAGCTGCGTAGTGAGATCTGTCTAATAAAACATACATTTTATGACACACATATACATAAAATTTATTTGTATGATGTATATATAATATTAAACAATAAAAATATAGCCATCTCATTTACACATTACCATACATTCAAATATAAAAATTTATTTTCATTATTTTACTGTGTTATTTGTAAAAGCAACAAAATCAAGAAAACTTTAGCCAACTAAATAGTGTGCAATGAAATACTAATTAGTTTTTTCAATATGTTCTGAAAACAGGTGTTTTTTTGGGGGGGGAGGGGAAATATCTACAAAGCAAATTATATATTATTGTAATCAAAATAAAAAATTCAAGGCCATTCTTCAGAGATATAAAATATCACCTTAAAATCTTATACAGAAGCAGAAAAGTTTATAGATAGCCAAGGCATATCTGAACAAATAGATTGTGGCAGGAGCTATAGCCTTCCTGACTTCAGATTGTTCTACAGTGTCACAGTAATAAAACAGGTGGTGCTAGTGCAAAGTGTACATATATGTAATGGAGTAGAATTAAAAAGAAAACACTAGATTTTAGTTCATGCAACTAAAACTACCTGATTTGTTTTTAGCAATTTTTATTATACAATGGACAAAATGATATATCCTTTGCAAATGGTGCTGAGAAAACTCAGTTTTAATACGCAGAAGAATTTAACAATATTCCTATCTCTCACCTTAATGGAAACTCAAAACTAAATAGCTCAAAGACTTCAACATATGACCCGACACTCTAAAATTGTTAGAGGGAAAGGAAGGAATGGATTTCAACATATGCTTATGGCAATGATTTTCCGAGTAAGACTCCAGTAGCATAGGAAATAAGAAAAACAGTTGACAAGCAGGCGGTCTTGAAAGTAAAAAAGCTTCTATAGAACAAAAACAACTGTTTATAGAGTGAAGAGGTAGTCCACAGAATGGAAAAATCTTTGCCAGATACACTTCTGACAGAGGATTAATGTTCAGAACATAAAAAAGAACTCAAACACTAAATACAAAGGAAGCAAACAATCCAATTAAAAAATAGAAAACAGACTTAAATAGAACTATCCAAAGAAAACAATAGGAGACACTTGAAGTGTTCTATTTGGGGAAAGGTATCCTCTTCTACCAATCACACTATAGCCATGAGAGTGGTAGGAGACTCCCACCTAGAGGCCATGTCATCTGACTCAACCATGGCAATAAGCAGGGTGACAGACATCCCAGGTCACCTAAAAGCCATCATCTGAAAGCCTTCTCTCTGAGGATTAGCTTTAATGGTGCCAGAAAGCACCATGCAAGCTTCCAAAGTACAGAAACAACCAACTGACCTACCTATGATGTCTATTAACCATTGCAACAACCAGGACAGAAAATAACTTAAGGTGCAGTAATGTCATTCAAACCTGGACAATAACCAACAACTCTCTAACTGGACTTAAGATGCACAGTAACCAGAAATTCTCTAGTTGGACAATAGGGAAATCATTCTTGGTTCTGGAAACATAGCAAACTATTCAGGGCTAGTGAAGTTATAGATCTTGGAGGAGAAACTACAAGTACCGCTTTACCAAATCAGCATAACCCTAGCTACAATCTAAATATTTTTTATTATGCTCCCAGATAAGCATATCCTCACTCTTCATTGAGGAAACTTTTCTTTGCAACAGGAGAAAACCATTACAGAAAAACACAGCCAGTTAAACTGCAAAGGTATGGAGCCCAATCTCAGATGATATATTTATAACACAAGGCTCAGGGATCACTGTAGAAGAGGGAGATGAAAGATTGTGAGAGCCAGAGGAACAGAGAATTGGCTGTGAGATTGTTTCTCCTAGGAATGTCAGAAGCTACATCTATAAAGTCTCACCAACACAACTGCCTAAGTAAGAGTGAACAAGGACAACAGCAATTGACATTGTAGAGTGTACAGGGTAAACCCAGGAGGCCTAAACCCTGCACAAAGATCCATAGGCAACCAAGGAATACTGGGGACATGGGGGAGAATAACTATATTTCCAAGGGAAAGGCATACCATTTGGTTATCCATTACAGAGTGGTCATCCCCAAAAACATACATACAATTAATATTATACAAACTAACTGTATATATAAACACACAATATATTATTTACAAGCATATTATACACACATATACATATATGTATATAACAATTAATGAAAAACACAGGCCATGGATCTGAAAAAGAGAGTTTATATGGAGGAAAAGATATATTACATTCCCCCCCAAAAATGAAAATAATTTATGTCCATCGTGTGTCTTCCTTTTACACACCTACTGTGTGGTATGCCAGCCAGTACTCCTGATTTTGTCTCTTTTATTTTAACCAGCTGAAATGATTTATTTTTCTCCATTTACACGTAGTGAACCTGAGGACCAACCAGGTTAAATAAACTGGCAGGGTCACACAGCTTGTAAATGGCAGAACCGGCATGAAAAGCAAAGCTGTTTGGTTAACAAATCTCTATTTACTCCACCGTGTGACACTGGAATGAATTCAATGTTAACATAAACCTTCACTAATAATGGAAAGGTAGTATTGTAATTGCAATGGTTGACACTTGCTGTTAAAGTATTCAGTGTCACAGAGAGCTAAAGTATTTTCTAAATGTATTATACAATTCATGAAATAACCAGACCTTGTCACCATCTTAAAATAAAAAAAAAAAAGGAAGTACAGCATGGTTAGGACACTAGCCATACTCTCACGTTTTCTTTCATATAAGCTAGGAAGTATATCAATAATGTAGGTTAACGGTCTCAGTATTTGACTATGCTTGCCCTGTCTAGATTGTATAAAAAAAAAAGCATAAATTTTACTGAAATCCTACTGTTATTTTACAATCAATAGAATTATACATAAGGCGGGTCAGAAATGGTCTTTTGTCTCAAATGATGGTATTCTATTTTTGCTTAAGTGCAACAGTGAAAGTTTTATTTAAGAAAATAACCTAGGTTCACAGGAAAACAAAGTAAAACAAAGCAACAATAGCAACAAAATCAAAACAGCCAAGAGACAGAGAGGTTCGGGAAAGACTGAACACGTATTCCTATGTATGAGAGGATGTTGATAAAGCAAAAATAATTTCACAAACACAAGAGCTATGTAGCATGTGAGCTAATCCAGAAAGGAAAGGAGTATTCTCATTATTAATTTTATATGCATTTAACTGTGCTCAAGTGCTCAATTAGTTGATCAAAGGCAATTGTATTTTGAGTATGAATTGTCCTGCCCAGGGCTAAGGCTTGTTCCTCAGATGTTTTGAGAGTTCATAGAAACTTCAGGGGATGGGTCTTAGCTGAAGAAAGTCACTGAAGATATGGTCTTAGAGGGTGTCATGTTCTGTCCCCTTTTTATTACTCTTGGAATTGCAGTGGAAATATTTTACAGATATGTGTACCATCTACAATGAATTTAATATAAGCAAATTGGCCTCAAACATGTAAATTTACCTCATATAATTAGTTGAATATTTAGAAGGAATCATTGAGGTGTTCAGCAAGCCTTAACACTGTAGCATCAATTCCTGTGCGAGATGTCAGCTTCTACAAGCTTGGAACTTGCCAACCCTAACAATGAAATGACACAGCTTTTTAGACATAACATACACATTCTAATATAAATATACTACTAACTGACCCATGGAAATATTTACTATAACAATAATTCTAAATTACAATTAAATTAGTGCTTGTACAGTAAGAATACAACCCAGTGATATATGTCTATCTCATAGATCCTGCTGTAAGTTTTTAATCTTTCTTTTTTGTTCTTGTTGTTTGCCTGCTTGCTTGTTTGAGACAGGGTTTCTCTGTGAGGCCCTGGATATCCATGAACTTGCTCTGTAGACCTGGCTATCCTGGAACTTAACATATTCTCCTGACTCTGCCTTTCAAGTGCTCAGATTAAAGGCATGTGTCAGCATACCTAGCCTCCTGCTATGAACTTTCACTCTCCTCCAATGCTCAGAAACAAAAAAATTCTGTCCAAAATCATAGCTTCCTTAATCTGAGAAATATAACCTCCATTTTGGCAAAATAACAGATTTTGATTTAGCTACTAGTTTGTGGAGCTCAGTTTTGCATCTGTGGTTTGCAGAAAAACACTAACCTTTTAAAAAATATATTTTTATATTTTATGGATTTAAATATATGTTCATGTATTTATTTTTACTCTTTGGCTGTTTCATACATGTAAATAATGAATCTTAATTCTTTTTGCCTGCTATTGCTCTTTGGTATCAGCTGCTTTCTCCCACTGGAACCCTGTTTCTTCCCAATTCCCACCCTTACTTTCACATTTTTATGTGTGTGTTTGACCTACCAACTTTAAATCAGATTACCTACACAAGCATGGGTGTTGATTATTTATCCAGTTACAGGAAACTTATTAAGGAATAGACCACCAATGAAAGTGACATCCCTCCCTCCATTAATTGTCAGTAGTCACTCAGGAAGGAAAAGAGCCTCATGAGCTCTCCTCCCTTTTCCCATGAAATATGGGATATCTTCCCATAAATTGTTGATCAAGAGGGTCTCAGAAGCCCCCAAACTAGTACAAGTGATTGTCATTGCTCTTGTTTTCCCATCAAAACAAGATAGATCCTATTGCAGAAGATACCACCCAACTTTAGTCAGAAGACATGTAGAAACCAAACTAGAGATGACTTGAAAGATTTCTCAATGCTCACTGGCTTTTCTAATGCCATGGGCTGCTTAGGGGAGAAAATCAAATACTCAGCTGTAAAACCATCCAGGCAAAATACGCTCATTGGTGCAATTGGCAGTGGTGTGAATGTTATGGGGTTAATGAACTGCTTTCTGATTGTGTTCAAAGCTGTTTCCACAGAAGGTGAATCAGGTGTATTACTGTACAACCAGCCAACATCCCATGTCTGAGAAAATCATAGGTCCTAGGGAAGAACCTACTACTACTATTTTGTTAAATGGATACAATAGCAAAATGCCATCTAAATTGTATCATTTCATCCAAAGATTAGTGCTGCTCACGGCATTCATTGAAGCACTTCCTTTCCAAAGTCAAAATCAGTATAGAAACTCACAAATGGTCAAAGTGTAATCTATATGTGACTGTTGTGTGCTTGGTCTTAAAGGAAACATTGATATCATTCTTCTTCCCCACCTGAAGGCTCATAGGACATCCCAGAAGTGGGAATGGTAAGATCTAAAGAGAGGTTGGAGAGGAGGGCTGTGAAAGAGTGAATGTCCTTTAGGCACAACAAGGCTGAGAATCTCAGGAATTCACCGAAGCTCTGGCTATCTGAACAGGAACAATACAAGATTGGGCTGAAAAAAATCAGAGCTGGTAGAGTATCAGTTCAGGCCCTTTGGGCTTTCAGCATCCTCATCGAAATGTCAGGTGTTATTCTAACAGGCCTACCTTTATCACAGACTTGCCTTTTTCCCTTGAGGCTTTCAATATCCTTTGTTCTGTACATTTCTTGTTTTGATTATTATATGTCATGGTAGTTTCTTTTCCCTTTTGATCTACTTCTTCTCTGTGTCTTGCACGCGTTAGCAACCATGACTTTCTTTAGAATTGGCAAAGTTTCTTCTACAATATTGTTGAAAATATGTTCTGTATCTTTGACTTGAATTTCTTCTTCTCCTATACTTACTATTTTTGTTTGGTCTTCCTTAGAGTCCCATATTTCCTCAGTGTTTTGTGCCTGATCTTTTTTTTTTTTTTTTTAAGATTTAGCATTTTTCCACTGAGTGATATATTTCTTCTGCCTTATCTTTGAGATATGTTATTCTTTTTTCCCCTTGATCCAACCTGCTGGCGAGGGACTCCTCTGAGATTTTCGTTGGACTTTCTGAGCATTTCACTTCAAGCTTTATTTCCATTTAGCTTTCTTCAGATCGTCTACACATGCTACCAAAAGAGAAATGCAATCATCAATCTTATCTAGCTTTGAAGCCTTGGAGTTACAATCCTGGCAGATATGCCCACTTGTGGAAAAGGAGCACAAACATTGTGATAATAACCAAGTTAAGGCCTGCTCCATGAGATGAACTGATGCTCCACACTGTCAGTGAGAACAGGAGTCTAAGACTAGATAGGACATAGGGCCCTGGAGAAAGTGTGCTACTATTATTCTGCTAAATGAAAATAGCAAAAAGGGTTCCTAATCACATGTTGTTATACTCATAGATCAGTGCTTCAGTCAACACTCATCAGAGGGGTTTCAAACGATGGCAATTTACACAGAAACCCGCACAGGTTTAATGTGCAAAGAATAAGAGACTTTGGAATGCTCGGTTCTAAACTGGATGTTTATGTTATACCGATCACCTTAAGAATCCGGGATCTATGTCAACAGGAGAGAGGGTTAAGAAGATTGTTGAGATTCAGAGGTTGGGAATGATTTCAAGGAAATGGCTTTTCAGGACCCAACAGGACAGATACACATATGAAGTCAGAGATTGTGGCAGCTTTCAGAAGACCTTTACAAGTTCCTGCCCAACAAAATCTCGGAATGGAGGAGGAGATCTGGGCAAGAAGTCCCACCCATAGCCAATGGACTGTTGATTGACGTTGGACTTCTGTTGCAGGAGAGAAAGTCAGTTTCTTCAATGGACTGATGTTCATATATTAACCGCACTCCAGGCCGGCACCATGACAAGAAGAAGAAGAAGTTGGCCAACACAAGCTGGATTCCATGTTTGGTGATTTTATGTCACTTTCATATAGAGAAAGAGGGAGAGAGAGAGAGAGAGAGAGAGAGAGAGAGAGAACATGAGATTGGATAGATAGAGGTAGGGTGCTATCAGGGAGGAGTTGAGGCAAGAATGAAACAATAAAAACATATTGTATAGAATTCTCAAGGGGTAAATAAATAAAAACATTATTTAAAAAAATCAAAAATGGCCGGCCAGTGGTGGTGCATACCTTTAAGCTCAACACTCGGGAGACAGAGCCACGCAGACCTCTGTGAGTTCAAGGCCAGCCTGGTCAACAGAGCGAGATCCAGGACAGGCACCAAAACTTCATAGGGAAACCCTGTCTCGAAAAACCAAAAAAAAAAAAAAAAAAACAAAAAACCACAAACAAAACAAAAATCAAAAATGTGCTTCTGAAATGCTTTTATTTCATTTTTCAGTTTTATTATAATAAATACTTTTCATACAAATTGATCTAAATAATATCAATACTAATATTAGTAATGATGGTCTTATAATAATTATTGTCACTTAAGATTAGTTTGATTGAAGCATGAAAGTCATGTTGTTATTTTGGTATCTTAAAATAAGATAATACTTAATACCACTTTTCATTGTTATTCCAATTTGAATAAGCCTTGAATAATTATAAAATATTTTATCCTGGAGCATTTGAATAATATACATAATTCCTCTAGAAAAATACTTAAAATTTTGTTATGATAATTTAAATAGATTATAATGGTATTTTGTAAGAGTTAATTATCTTAAGCAACAATAAAATATAATGCAAACTCTCTAAAGATGGAAATTATGTAACTTATTTATTCCAAAGATCCTCAAATGACTGCAGATTAATGTTATAATAAAAATCAATGTGAAAAATGAATGTGTTTAAATTCCAGACAGTGCTAGAGTTTTAATTATAAAGCAATACAGTAATTAGTGAAAAATGCATTTCATATATTTCATGATGGCTTTAATTGGATTGCATTTCTTATTTGAAAAGGATCTTAAAGTACAATCACACTCAACTTTGTTACAATGTAAATGCTCATCAGTGAGATGTGTTTCATGACTCCAGAATGATGAACTTACTGCGCATTCACAAAATGTTCTTTTAAGTATGATCCATGGAGTAGAGACAAGAGAAGCTTCAGTATACGGTTATAAATAGCCAATTTCTATGGCTTGGTCTGAACACAGTTTTTCTTCAGATTATTTAAGATGGCCCTCCAGATGAGGGCTCCCTAACAACAAAGTCAAAGTTAATTAGTCTTCCCTAACAGACAAGCAGTAAACTTCATGAGGTCAGCTCCGCCCCCAAGAAAGTGGACGTAAGGGAGAGGTTTTTAAAGCAGTGTCTGATTTTATAGGTAGTGCAGGGAAAGGCTAAGCCAATAAAATGTAATGGTTCCATTCTATATTTTAATAGCAACCTCCAAAGGACAGAGCACTTCCCTGTGATTTGAAGGCAAGGCCCTGTACCAGGTTAAAAATGGCACGTGAGCACAGAAAATGACTGTCATTTTACTTTCATCCTGAGAACGGAATATAACAAGTGAATAGCAATCAAATGTATACCAATCATTGGTTTGGGAGGTCGATTCTTCCTACACTGAGCCACGAGGAGACCCCAGAAGCCACCCTCAGACTCCTTCAGTTGATAAATCATGGGAGGTCTATCACATGAGGGGGAGAAAGAACACCAACCTAAGAATCTTTGGATGCTATTAGGAAATGTTAGGCGTGAGCAGCTGTAGTCAATTATGGCTTCATTTTCTCTTCAGTCGTCTTTGGTTGCATGCCATAACTGCACAGGGCATTGAGGTTTATGGCTCTAAAATAGCCTTGTCATTTTGTGAAGCCTACCAGAGCAGAGAGGTTTGATAAATGGTTTTTTTTAAAAAAAATGTTACTTAGAAAGCAGCTTCAATCAGATTAGTTCTCAGCTGTTTATTTTCAGAATCTTGATCATCCCCAAGCATCTCATAGCTACAATGATGGCACAAAATTGAAGAGTAAGATAAAGATTCAACAAAATCTATTTATTTGTTTACAAGCTGTTTATGTTACGTTTTCTAGTAATCCGATTCAGTAAATGCTCTGTGAATTTGCTCTTAGAAGGAATCTTGTCATGGAATACTGGAGTGTAGAGGATATGAATTCATCACAGAGAAAATATGGTTTCCAAATCTCAACAATCATAAAACTTGTTATTTTGCTTACAACAGTAAACCTTAATGTTTCTGTTTACCAACATGCTTTTAAAATCTATGTCATCACTTAAAATAGGAGGAAATAAAATAATTCTCAATTGGTATGTTCTAAGGCCCAACCTATCAGATGTTACCATAGTGAAAACAGCAAGAGAAATCTATTTAGAAACATATACAGCTTTGGAGACTCCATTACTTAATTTACTACTAAGGATCCTCATGTAAAAAGAACATAATTTATTGAAAAGAAATCACATGAAATTCTGGAAGGCAGCAGTGTGGGGGAAAGGTTCTAATTCTGAGCAGATCACAGGAGCAACAGGGCATTTTCCCACTGGCGATCAGTGTAATTGCAACATTGATGGGATTCAGTGTCTCCTCCATGTGAAATTTGTCTTTCATCCAATCAACGCAAACAAGTAATGCACTGCAAGGTATATTATATTCCATCCACTTCCCAATAAAGTCAGTGGTGTCCAATCAGGCTTCTATTGTCAGCAGAGAATCTGAAATTGATACAATCATCAAATTGATCCAAAGTTGTCAATCATCCTGCATCTTTTCTTTCCTTCCTTTTTTCCCCCTCAGGATTTAAGAATTCCAATGGAGAGTGTCATATTGATTTGAGAATTTAAAGAGTAATTGTTGAAATGGGGGGGGTGTTCTCTAATTATTTGCTAATGAAAAACTTTCAAATTGCTTCAATATTTCCTTTTGAATGAAAATCATGTACATTTGCTAAAAACTATTTTTTGTTTAATTGGCTATATTTTATGTACCATTCTTTAAAGTACTAGGTAAAACTTATACTACTTTATACATTGTTGAGACTATTAAGGATCCTTTGAAGTTCCCAAGAATTTCTTTTATTTTATGTTATATATATAAGTAAGACTTTTATTAGGTGTGTTATTTCATAATCATTTACATATTTCCATACTATCAACATATGTTATTTCAATGGAGTGGAAGGAAGCGTCTTAAAGACAGGGACAGAGTTACATGTGTGTTTTAATTATAATTCTAACCTAAGACATGAAGTTCAACAGTAGAAGAGTGAGTCTTTCATGGTAAGTAAGCATTTTCTTTGTTAACACTATTTCTAAGGGTGATTGAGTTTATTATCCATATAGTTTGTGCTGAAATTCTCAAAATAGTGTCATTTCCTTGAATGTTAGGGCTCTGGTTTCCTTAAAGAATATTATTAGATGACACACGTAAACCTCTGCTCTTAATGGGAGAAAAGACGCCTCTCATCTTCTTCTGGAATAATTATGATTTCCACCACATTTCAGCTTCTATCACCTGTTTCCACCATTTGCAACCACAAATTTCTCTCTATGTGTTTTAAATGACGTGTAAGACAGAATTTTCTTAGTGTTTCCTTTCTGTACAAGTTAAAGAACTTATTTGATCTAGGAAACATATGCAAATAACTCGAACAAAGCTAGCTCTAAATAATATGGTTAATGGAAAATATCAAGTTCACAATGATATTAGTATTGATACAGGCATTTAAAAACATTCTGTGTTAAACTTTAAACACAAAAGTGGAAGGAGAATGTAGATCAGGAATGAGGAACGTGCACATTGAAACCATTAGAGATTGCTTTGACTCTTCTCATTGAGAGCAAAATTCATGACATTTTGGAAATCTAATGTTATCTGTGATTCACTGAATTCAACAGTTCAAGGATGCTATAGCTAAGCCTGCATATAATAAACAACCCACTAGAAAGAGATAATCAAGCTGACATGTGGCATTTATCCAAGTAAAATGTCTTACTGTACTCATATTTGTGTCTCAAATAGAAAAATAATTACCATTTCTCAGATGCTAGCTAGCTTCCCCACCCTTAAATGCAGTTGCTGTTTGTTACAATAAAGGTTGTTAAGAATTTTATATATATATATATATATATATATATATATATATATATATATATATATATATATGCATATCTATGGAGTGGGGAGCAGATGCCACCCATAGGCTAAATGATGTCACTGCCATGTGAGCTATTAGACAGTAAACAGTGACAAAATTAGTTCATTACTGACCAGAGCCACGCACACGTGACAAAAATTGTTTCACAAAGAGAACTGTAGCACCTGTTTACAGCTGCTATTAATATTCATATATCCATCCAGAAAATCATATGCAAACAGATGGATGAAATTTGAAACCTGTCAAAGCACAATTTCTTAATTGCCTTAAATAAAATATTCCTGCAGTTGGTGTAGAAGCAATTAGATGCATGCTATATTCATTACCATTTCCTAGTGTCAAGTTTTTATAATTAGGAAAATTGATATGCTGGATATTCATCACAGGGCTGGTGATAGTTGCAAAAACTCAACTAGCAAATCTATAATAATAGTTGTAAAGAATGCAGGTATAATTAGCACCATTAGGTAAGCAAATAATATTTTGAAATGTACAAATTTTACACTATTATTTATACAACATCATAATTATTCTTACTCATGTGTATTTATGTCCTGGAATATATAGTATCCATCTAACAAGAAGTATGCAATAAAATAATTTATCATGATTTTATATGTGCACCAACCAAATCAAGGATGGAAATACATATTTGATTAGTTAGGCCAACCATTTGAACCTTATGTATTGAGAAATTTGGACACTTGTAACAAATAGCTCCGAAATGTGTCTATGAGTTCTATGTTACAAAGCTATATAATCTTTCCTTATTAGTAAAATAAAATCCAAAATCTAACCTTAATTAATGTATCAAGTGTCATGAGTTTAATTTGTTTTTCTTTCTTTGTTTCTTGAGATAGAGCCTTACTATGTGGCTCTAGCTAGCCTAAAACTTATTATGTAGAGCAGGCCAGTGTTGAAATAACTGATCTTTCTGTCTCTGTCCCTTGTACTGGAATTACAGGTATGTACCACCATGTCTAGTCAGAGCTTAAATTTAAAAAGCTTTGGCTATTATTACAACTTTCAAAAATTAAATTTTATTTAACCAAGTTCTAATTAATCACCTTCAATTTTATAACACTAGCCTACATAATTGTCATATCTACATTATAGTGACTCCTTGGCCTCAGGAATTTCCCAAGAATTCAAGGTTAGTTTGGCTCTGGGAAAGACACCTGCATAATTTCAGATTTTATAATGTTCCAGGGAGTAGAAATGTTCAACCATCTAAAGCCATCTGAAAGGCATTTAATTAAGTTCATTACCATCCCTGACTTCCAAAAACAAAACATGAGAAAGAATTCTTACACAATACAAGTAATTGTGAGGAGTGTTTTAATTTTAACTAATTTCAGTGAGTTAGAGTGGAGAAGAGAACAAGTCTTGGATAAGAGTTATCAGTATTACTAATAAAGTAAACATTAATACTCTAATTTGAAACAAAAGATATAAAAGGGATTAAAATCATAGACTAAAAAGAAAAATTATAGGGAAACTCAAGACTTATCTAGTTAGCTGTTTATCATTTTAATATTTCCCATCAGTGTCTGTGGTTCTGTCAGTGAACAAAATACACAGTAACAAATTTGTGTTAATTTATTAAATTCAGATGTTTAAAACAGTTTGTGTATACTCCTGATCTACCATCTAATTATTTGGTTGAGGTTAAGAATTTGATAACTTAATCCTAGATGTTCATTTTTCATTTTGGTGGTGAAGTTGACCTTAATATTTCTTAACATTCATTCCAAGGTAGAAACATATTCAAAATTCATCACAAATCACCTCTTTATTTGTAACACTAAAGACTAAATGATTAGATGAGAAATTCTAGGAAAACAATTTTAAAAAGAACTGTAGAACTTTGCATGGATACAATATCATAGACTTCTCTATGTTCCAATATGACTTATTCTTCGTTGTCAACAGGACTGGATTTAACAGTCACAACTTTAGACATGTCTATTTAGGTGTTTCCAGAGAGACTCTCTGAAGAAGGAAGAACCACCTGGAATCCATGCAGCAATATCCCATAACCTGCAGTGCCAAATTGAATAAAAAGGATACCATCAGAAGGGAATACTATTGTTCATCTCTTTCTGCTGCATGATTGTAGACATAATATGATCATGATCTGTGTCTCTCCTGGGTCATATTTTGCCCCTTTAGGGAGGAGAACTGGGTAGGTGGTGGTTATTGAAGGTGTGGGTACCTGTGGCAATTTATTAACACTAGGCAGCAGTAGCTTGCTGTGTTTATTGACATCCCTCCACAAAAGACTTCTCTGTGACATGAGATGCTGTCCCTTAGCATTTGAACTCAGTACGACCATCTTCCACAATTGGAATCACACTCCTCAGCTCTTGCCACTGCTTTATCAACTAAGGCTATGTAATATTTTAAATCCATTGTCATTTCAACAAGGCTCATGGCCTTGTCTCCAGCCTCAAGTTCATTGGAGAAAACCCCTTTCTTTGCCCATCCAGGAGAAGAAACAAATACTTTCCCATGGAATTTTTTTTATCATAAAGTCACAGCACTCCACTTGCATCTTTAGGCCCTATTTCTAATTCTGAACCAGTTGCTATTCCTACCACAGCCACCCCTGAGATCGAGCTATTCGATGTTATACAGGAGGGCTAGGTCACCTTCATCTGTACAGTGAATCCTTCAATTCCTCTCCTAAATCAAGATGATGCTTAGAGTTATCTAGAACAGTGTATCATGAACGTTTTCCTTCGATTTTTTTTTAGCTTTACCTGAAGAATTGGTACCACAGCTTTGTGAAAAGTTGTTCTTAAATAATCAGAAGCAAAAGCCAAAGTGACTCTCTGACCCAGAAATTACAGCATAAAACCAACATTAATCTCACTGTACTGACACAGCAGAGCTTGGACCACCCCAGCAGAATGCTTGGGAAATCAGATGTATTGTTGTTGTTTAGCAATGATATTGTAAAAGGTATCTCTCATACCTTTCGGGATGTAATTCTCATCAGTGGTCTTAAAATATTCAGGAACTCGGGTTGAAACAGATGTACTATCCAGGCTCAGTGTCCTGTTCATAGGGCATAGACAGAGGGATTTGGAATCATTCATAAGAGCCTTGGAGTTTTCAGAACTAAGGATGCTGGCTTCTCCCTGAAGTCATCAACCACATTAGCCCCTGACAACTGTTGCAGCCTTGAAGTGAGACACGGATTTCTCTCTGGGAGCCATGGATGACATCTTTTTCTAAAGGTGCTTCATGTAGGAAAAGATCTGCTGGTAGGTGTGGCTCTTTCCTATTGCTCTGACCTAGAACCTCTGCATGAATTGCTGAAGTTTCTACTCCATCTTTTACATTATGGGAACGATTTCTCTTCTTAAACTACATGGACACACAGTAGCTGACTTCCGAAGTTTCGTCTGCTGATTCGGCACCTCTCTCACCTTGAACAGAACTGGAATCTGGGCCATTCTTCAAATTAGGATTTGTTTTCACTTCTTTACTAACTGGCATAGGAAGCCCAAGGTTTTAAAAATACATTTATTTTATAATTTTCAATTATGTGTTTGCTTATGTGTCTGTGTGAGGGAAGGTGCTCAAGAGTAGAGAGACCAGAGGCATCAAATCCCCTGGAGCTAGGTGCCTGGTCTCAAACTCATAGAGATCCATCTGCCTCTGCCTTCTAGACAGCCTGCATTAAAAGAATGTGCCACCACACCCAGATGAATCCTCACTTCCAACCTTAGAGTTGCAAGTCTTCTGTCATGAACATATTTATTGCTAGCTTTGGCTTTAAAATGAGAAATAATCAATTCTTTCGTTCACTGGAACGCCCATAGACTTATTAATTGGCCCAGTTTGAAGAAGTGTATCTTAGTGTAAGACTGAGGTCTGCAGAAAGGTGGTAAGATGAGGCAAAGATGCTTAGTGAAACAATTAGAATCCAGAGAATACTTATCTGCTAAGTTCATTCCTCATTTTGACAGCTCAAGATGCTCTAAAACTATTACAACAGAAAAAAATCATTAACAACTGATCAAAACAACAGTTCCGTAATGGTAGTCATGAAGATAATGCGGCTGATATTGGTAAGGAAC
Organism: Peromyscus californicus insignis; assembly: GCF_007827085.1. NCBI lineage: Eukaryota > Metazoa > Chordata > Mammalia > Rodentia > Cricetidae > Peromyscus > Peromyscus californicus. The sequence continues at coordinate 45,459,490 of NW_026294480.1, read as the reverse complement.
TGTGGGATAGTGGGATTATTACTAAAATGTGGCAGAGAGATGAAAGCCATCACATGCTGTTAGAAAAAAAAATGTGTGAATAGAGCCTGTTGTTAGGGGTTGCCACACACTTTCAATTCATAGAGAACAGCATTGATCAGCCAAAGTGCAGAAACATCAAGCCCAAACACAGAAAGTTTGTATGCATTCTGCTTGAGCACAACTGAAAAGACAAACAGTCTTGCATAATTCTGTAGTATTTAAAATAAAAAAAAAAAGAGTGGCTTGAAAAATCATTACAGAGTAGGTAAGGAGCATAACGAGAGCTTTATATGTGTCCTCATGAACAATAAGTTCCACTGAAAATGTAAAGCAAGGTCAACGTGAATGGATCTTTAGTTTTTAAAATGATCACTTTTCTGTATAAAGAAAACACCGAGGGCAACATGAATGGAGACAGACTGATCAATCAGGATTATCTTTGAAACAAAATGATGGAGACATGAGCTAGCTGGTTAACAGTGGAAATTAACAGAAAGGTATTGGTTTTTGTTTGTTTGTTTGTTGTTTTTAAGTAGAAGAGTTTGAAGACTTGGCAGAAATGGAATTTATGGGATTTATACCTATGATTTGTCTTAAGTATTTGGGAGTGACTCCATGTAACAAGGAGCTTATAAGGAGGAAAATAAAGAATGAAAGTTAACTTAGTTTTGTATATTCTGGAACAGAGCTATTGGTAAATCACATAATTAGAGATGGATATTTTTAAAGATTAGTTTTCATTTTTAATTATGACTATTGATGTTATCGTAAAGAGGTATCTTCATATGAGTGCAGGTATGCATGACGGCTGTAGAAGCCCTGGAGATGGAACTATAGATGGTTATGAGGTTCCTGATGTGGGTACAGGGGACAAACTTGGATCCTCTGTAATAAGGCAGTGCATGCTCTTAAACATGGAATCATCTCTTCAGCGCTTATTGGAGATTTGAGTGAAATTTTGAGACATTTATTTTGATGATCCATTCCAGAATATAAATTTTCACTATTAACAGCAATAGATAGTATCAAAATTAAGGATTTAGTCCCAATCTTCTTTGCATGAGGCACAATTACGTTATAAAGAGTAGCAATTTTCTTTTCCTGAGTATGTTTATGAAGAAGAGAGAAAGGCAGGGTAAAAAACACCTAAAATAGAGAACTAAAGAAGCAAGAGGCAAAGCTGGAAGGTATGTCTTCACAGAAGCCCGGGGTTGTGATGGTTCAGAAAGTAGCAAAGAACCAATTCTGAGAATGACATCTGGATTATAAAATAAAATAAGGTAGGAGATAATGTAGTAGCTTGGGGTCCTTTGAGAGGAATTCCAGGATAATTCTAAGGATAAAAAGGATAAAATTTCAATAATAGTGGGAATAAGCATACAGTAAGAAAGTGAGGACATAAATAAATAGGTAGAAAGGAGGAAGTTTGGGGATTTAAAGGATGTGGTGAGAAAAGATTTTTGAAGTGAGAATAAGCAATGGTGGACTTGTAGCTGGAACACGTAAGTAGAAACACCATAAATCCCAGAAGAGGAAGCCTAAACATCTGCTAGAGGACTTTTAATCTGTGGAGTTACATTATAAACCTGAAATAAAATCATATGCCAAATATAACATGGCATAAAATAAATATACTAGCAAAAAGTGAATGCTGATGGAAAAGCCTGAGTGTCACACTTTTACGAAAGACTGATTTCACACTGAGTGTGCTCTAGATATCATCACAATTGCTGGAAGAGGTATTTTAGGAGAGGGAGACAGAGATAATAATGGAAAGGTACCATTCATTATATTACAGAATACAATGAATCAGGACAAAAAGTTGGAGAGTTTTGAAGGGTGTGATAATTTAAAGAAGTATCCAAAAAAGATCTTTAGAAAGGTAAACATGAAAAATGGCCGAAGGTATCAAGCAAATGGGTAATGAGACTATTTGGGAAAGATAAATGAAAGGCTGTAGAATGTAGTTAGGATGCTTGGAGAAAAATATGGAAACCTGTAGAATGAGGGTGATCAAGACAAAAATATTCCAATAGAAACTAAAGATAATGAGAATGCCTTAGGTATATGGAGAGTACATATGGTGACTATAGAGCATTAAAAAAATGTTGACATTTATTCCAAAAACGGGAGGCCATGGCAAACATTTGAGGAAAAGGAGTGCTACTGTCTAAAACAGAGGAAGAAAAGCAGAAACAAGAGGAAGAATCACAGACTCTTTCAATAATACGCATGATGGCTATGGGTTTAGGTTAGTGGTAGAGTACTCGCAAGCACGGACCTGGTCCTGAGTTGAGTCCTCCACACTGCAAATACATAGATAGTCAGGACCAAGAAATATGATGGCTGAGGCAAAGGCAGTGCTAGCAATATTGACAAAACAGCAGGTTTCTAGATACATGCAGAGATTTCTAGTAGAGCTCACAGGATTAACGTCAATATTTTATATAAATTCAATATGAAGGAAAGCAACACAAAGCCGAATATTTGAAGAATACAGTACAAAAGAGATGGCAGAGGACAGTGATTTGAACTCAGTATCTTACTGATGGGAGATGTAGTTCAGTGGCAGAGCACTTGACCAATGTGCACAGTATCTTAGTTCCTCTCCAGGTACCAACAATGTACTCTGCAATGACCAAATTGAGGGTGCACTGATCTCAGTCGCCTGAGCCATAATATTAGCATTTATAGTCACAATTCCTTACTCTTTTGTTTGCAGGAAATTTAATTGTCTTTTTAATATTTCTATTTCCCCATTTGTAAAATTGGGAGAGTATAGTCATAATCTACTGCCTAGTGTTGCTAAGAGGTCTAAATTGGTGAATATTAAAGTGCCTAGATTAGGGTGTGGTCCACAATAACAAATTACGATGATTCTGAGATTAGTATTTGGGAGGGAAGGTACACACTGGATTCTTCAAGTTTGAGTCACCATGAGATACAACTGCATTGATTTATTGAGCATCTTGACATCGAGGAGGTACCCAAACATTTTCCAGCGGGAAATGCCAGTATGCTTTAGTTTTAAGGTTTTGATGTATAACTGGTATTTAGATTTGACTAGAAAAATGAGAAACAATGCATTGGTAGACTGAATCCTATGGACATTTTAGCAATTTAAGGATTGAAATTGAGTCAGAAATGACAAGGAAGTCTATGAAGGTACAAGGCAGCAAGAAGGAACGCTTGGTGCCTGGAGCTCAACTGAATTAAACACCAGAGTCACATCAAGTCAGTTAGGACCAAGGAATTCATCCCTGGTCTCAGCAGTGCTTTTGTCATTGTTCAAGGTCAAGGCCTGGACGAAAGATACCAGAATAGCATGTCAGGAAGAAAATATGGCAAGTGTGGTTTAAGAGAGAACAAGAATAGACAAATTGAAGATGGTGTCTCAATCAACTTTCCATGCAATGATATATACAGGATAAATGACTGATAAAGATTAGAGGGTTCTTTGACTTGCATATTTCTAGATTTTGTTCCATGACTGACTGGTCCTGCAGCTTTGTTCTAATGGGAAGGTAGAACACCAGACTGCAGATACTTGGTAGGACAAAGCCACTTGTGTTGTGTCATGGCTGTGAAGCAAAAGTAAGTGAGGGCAGGCCCACGTTCCACTCCAAGGGTGCTCCCTGGATTGCTAGAAGGCCTTCCAAAAGTCCTTATGATTTACAGATTCAGCCATCTTTAAGAGCATCAAACTGGGACCATGCCTCTGGGAGATAGTGCAGAGCCAAACTCCAGTAACCTTAATGATGATCTTGAAGATGATTGAGGGTTTGTCCTGAAGGTAAGGCAAGATAATCACTAACTAGAGAAAGAAGCAGAAAGCAGATGGACTTTGTTTTGTTTTATAATATGAGACAATAGCTTGGTTTTAGATTTACAGAAAATATATCAATGAAAAGGTGTAATGTCAACACGAGTGAAGACATTTCTAGAGTAATGTCCTTGCAAGGCAAAGATCAGTAAGATCCAGTAACAGGCTTCATACTTGGTTCACTAATGATTCATCCTTGGTAGTCATTCATGGAGAGGAAGAGATTTGTAAAAGCTTGTACATTCATTTGTAACTGATTCAACCTTTTACATTGGACTAAGAAACAGCATGAAACACTGAACATGAAACTGAGGGAGTAGGTGTGGGAGTTAGAAGAGAAAGTAGAAGTGATCTTTCATACTTAATGGGGGTATCACAGAATTGTGTAGGTAATTGTAAAGAAGGGATTATGGGTAAGATTTTCTGAGACACAAGATTTGGATCACATATATTTAAGGAGAGATGGAAAGGGTTGAAAGTCACACTAAGGTTTGAGGACATCTGTATGGCTGCCCATAGGAGATGTCTGAAAAGGAAGACGTTCTCTTATTGGTAGTGCTTAGGGAGAGACTACATCTTCACACTTTTTTTCCAGCAAAAATGTGAAAGAACTTTTATAAGAGACTGCTGTTTGGTTAATTGTGGTGGTTTGAATGAAAATGGTCCCATAGGCTCATAGAGAGTGGCACTATTAGGACGTTTGACCTTGTTTGGGTAGGTGACAGCTTATTGAAGCAACTGTGTCACTGAGAGTGGGCTTTGAGGTTTCAGATGTTCAAGCCAGCCCCAGTGTGTCTCACTCTTCTAGCTGAAGGCCAATCCAGATGTAGAACTCTCAGCTACTTCTCCAGCACCATGTCTGCATGCATGCCACCACGCTCCCTTCCATGATGACATTGGACTAACCTCTAAACTGTAAGCCATCCCCTGTGAAATGTTTTCCTTAAAAAAGCTGGTGTGGTCAAGGTATATCTTCACAGCAATGGAAACCCTAACTATGACATTAATGTTCTCGAAATTTGAGGTTTTTTTTTTTTTTTTTTTTTTTTTTTTTTGGTTTTTCGAGACAGGGTTTCTCTGAGTAGCTTTGCGCCTTTTTCATGGAACTCACTTGGTAGCCCAGGCTGGCCTCGAACTCACAGAGATCCGCCTGGCTCTGCCTCCCAAGTGCTGGGATTAAAGGCGTGCGCCACCACCGCCTGGCTGAAATTTGAGTTTTTAAAACACATCTAGTCAGAGACATATTTTTACTAAACAGACAGGTCAATCTCACAGAAAGAAAATTATTGAACAATAAATTCCTAACTTAAATACGAGCCAATATTTATTCAAAAGAGAAGAAAACAACTTTATAAAACAAAAGCCATGCAAGTAACTAACAGAAAAATTAACACTACTTCCTAAGAAAGGGAACTAATATTTAGAGAGATGTGATAACAGTTCTGTAATATTAACATACATCAAGTTTATATGACAGTGAGAAAAAAACACCAAGTTCCTCATAGAAGGTAATTGCCAGAATATTTCGAAGAATCTTCCAAAAATCATGTGTTCCTTGTTTCTATTTTTTGGAGGGGGGGTGTCATTCTATCCTCTTCCTTCCTTCCTTCCTTCCTTCCTCCTCCTCCTCCTCCTCCTCCTCCTCCTCCTCCTCCTCCTCCTCCTCCTCCTCCTCCTCCTCCCTCTTCTTCTTTTGTTTTTCGAGACAGGGTTTCTCTGTGTAGCTTTGCACCTTTCCTGGAACTCACTCTGTAGCCCAGGCTGGCCTTGAACTCACAGAGATCCGCCTGCCTCTGCCTCTTGAGTGCTGGGATTAAAGGCGTGCACGGCGCCGCCGCCGCCGCCGCCGCCACCACCACCACCACCTGGCTCCTCCTCCTCCTCCTCCTCCTCCTCCTCCTCCTCCTCTTCTTTTCTTCTTCTTCTTCTTCTTCTTCTTCTTCTTCTTCTTCTTCTTCTTCTTCTTCTTCTTCTTCTTCTTCTTCTTCTTCTTCTTCTTCTTCTTTTCTCTCTCTCTCTCTCTCTCTCTCTCTCTCTCTCTCTCTCTCTCTCTCTCTCTCTCTCTCTTTCTCAAGTAGGGTCTTGTCAAATAACGAAGGCTAGCCTCAAATTTGTCTTAATACTTTTGCCTCAGCCTCTTTAGTGCTGGGATTACAGGCATACACTATCATGCTCTGAAACCCATTATATCTATTTATTTATCCTGTGTAGAAATATGATTGCCACATACATTCGAAGATGTATGTGTATAAGTCAGAGGACAACTAACATGAGTAGTTTTTCTCCCTTTACCATGTGGGTCCCAATGATGGAATTCATGTCCTTAGGCTTGGTGTCAAGTCCATTTACTGTCTGAACCATTTCATCACACACACACACACACACACACACACACACACACACACACACACACACACGAAATGATGGAATTTCATCATTTCCAGTTTCATCATTTCCTCCTTCTCTTTACATCATCCAAACCCTTCCTCACTCTTTCAAGTTCATGGTTTCTCTTTCTTTAAGGAGAATCATGGTGGTATTGTGGTTAGTAGTTTTAGCTATTGTTGATTATCCTCCCAGCAAACCTGGGTAATCTTTATGTCATCTTCAATCTCAAGCTACTTTTCTCATAAAGGACAAATATGTCACTGCCCTGTTCAACATACTTTAATAGACTATGTATAGGAAACTAAATGCATAACACCTAGAACAAAAGAATCCTTTGCTTATGTTAGCTGCAGTTCTTATAATAAGTTTTAGACAAAATTAATACAGATATTGGGGTTAAATAAGTAACTCATTCATTGATATTCTTTATACTGTTTTGAGAACTATAGTTAATACTTTTTTTTTAATTACCTAAATAAACTTGTGTTTTAGCCAATTGCTACGTACTGAGAACAATAGATAGAAAGTGTTCAGACAGTTTAGGATAGGAAATTGGAAGGACTCCTTTCTGTGGCTGAAAATGTCCTAGGTTCTGGGGAATTTTTATTTGTGCGCCCCCTCGCTAGAAGGCACACATGAGGATGTGAAACTTTAGTCCAGGTACTGTTCATACTGGTGAAAAGCTTGGAATTTGATGTCTGTTTTTTATGGTAGAAATGCATTATATCTATTTCTCAACTTCAGTCATGCCTTAAAACATTGTATAAAATATACTTTTACAGAAATAAGCCACTTGTCATAGTTATAGATTTGAATCTTTGTAAATGTAGATACATATAATATATATACATACATATATATTATTTTATTATATATATTAATATTATATATTATTTCTCATATGAAACTATGAGAAATAAGCAAAAATGCTGTCTGGATATACATTTCTGTTTAATACAGGGTTTAACCCATACAGGATGTAATAACCTTGGAGGTTCTACCATGATCAGCTTTGAACTCTACTTCCCATTTCACTGGTAATACAGGAAAGGAAAATGCCACAAATGTTCATGTGCAGGTATGTATGAGTGTCTCCACAAGCCAGGAAAGGGCAGTGGATATCCTGGGGCTGGGGTTAACCACCATTTGTGAGTCACCTGATAAGGCTGCTGGGAACTGAATTCAAGTCCTCTGAAAGAAGAAGTGCTCTTAACTAATGAAACTTCTCTGCCAAAAAGACAAAGTATTAAACCAATTCCTAATGTATTATTGTCATATCCATAGAATAATCCCTTGTCTCATCAATACTGGGAGATTATTGGAAAATAAGGGAAAGAAAGAATCAAGAGCCAGTGGTGGTGGGTAACTGTAAAAAATACAGACTCTCTGTAATTAGTTATACTAGTTGTAATAATGAGTTAGCTTCTCACATGAACTCACAGTAATTGTGACAGCATGTGCTAGACCTGTGCAAACTCAAGCCAGACAAAATCCCACCATTGAGTATGGAGGTGACCAAGAAACCCTACTCTTAAATAAGGATATATTGGTAATTGATACCTGTCAGAAGAGGAAACATTAGTTTCCTTTAAGATTTGGCCTTTGGTAGGTCAGCCATGCTCAAATGCATGGCTACCACCAAGAGGATAGAGGCAGCATGAACCAAACACATTGGGTTTAAAGATAAAATGATGAAACAAAGTTGAATAAGCACTGGTGAAAAAGGGGAGGAGTCTGACAGCCGATGGGGGAGGAAAATATATTTAAAATACAATGTATGAAATTCTCAGAGAATTAATAAAAACATATTTTAAAAAAGACTGAAGAAGCAGACAAGTTCTGAGGAACTTCCAGATTAGCAGCCTAAGGATGGGATCCTGGGGATACAAATGGAACAAGATGGAGCCAAATGAGGAAGGAAGAAATAACACAGGCTCAACATCTAAATTGTATTGTATTGTTTTCCTTTTCCCCTTAGGATTTTCATTTGCACATTTTCACTTATTTTGGATACGAAGGATGGCAGTCGAGGTGTCGTGAAGTGGTGACACTGACCACATCCAGTGGGACTAATGCAAAGTTCACATTTATATCAAATTGGAAGAGATCAAAATTGTGTTGACCTTGTTTGCCAGGCTCTTGAATTACCATCTTGAACTTAGTCATGCGTGGTCAGTAATAATGTATTCATATCTGACATACAAAATTCTTCTGTCAGTCATATCACATCTGCTTGTAGTCCTCTTGAATGCATCTAAACTGTTAGCATGCGTGGAAGGCACACATCAGACTCATCAGCCTTTACAGTCAGACATACTCTAAGCAAATTATAGGGGAAAATGATCTGTTTCCAACCTTGCGGCATAGACAATAAAAAAGACTGGACATAGGATCTGGGTATTTAGGCTAGCACTTTATTATATTGGAATATATGCCAGTAAACCACCCTAGAAGATGCAGACACACACACACACACACACACACACACACACAGAGAGAGAGAGAGAGAGAGAGAGAGAGAGAGAGAGAGAGAGAGAGAGAGAGAGAGAGGAGAGTTGTGTATTTTAAAATATTTTCTGTGAATATTTTATCTTCTTGACTAAGACGAGTAATGATTGTACAATCCACACACCTCTGTTTAATATATGTTTAATTAATATTTCATAAAAGACTTGCTGTGCTTTTTATGCAAATAAGACGATAAGTACATTTGTAGGTTTTTTTTTTCTTTCTTACCTCTCTTTTGGAGCTTTGCTCTCCTGAGGTACAAAACTGAGCAACAAAATTACCTTAAAGAGGGTTTATGAATCACAAAGGAGAATTCTTTATGTACCTTGTTTCCATATGAAAGTAGCAACATTTGTGCATAAATGGCTTGCATCATTTTTTTTTATGAATTGGGCCTTAAGTGCTCATGATTGTCCTTGGTATTCAGTTTTTAGTCATTAAGTAGCGTTGAAACAACAGGAGGAGAAAAAAGGAAACATTTTGTACCTGTGGTACACACTTGGACAACAAGGCTTTAGAAAATAGCTACACTCTTATCCTTTTATGTGTAAAAATTATGCAGGGACAAAGACAAGTGTGAATTGATGAAAAGGCAAATAATATATTTCTGAGACATTAATAGTCAAAGCCACACTCAGGCTAAAAAATGCATTGATTTTCTTATTTGATTCACGTGCACACTCATATTTTGCCAATCTATATGGCTCCAGTGACAGAATTAGGTTGCTCTGCATGAAGAAAGAGCAATTGTCTTCCTGGGTGTGGGGCAATATGTCACTTCTCTTACAGTATTACCTAATAATCATCTTTGGAGACTGAGGAAGAGGAGTGTGACACAGAGGATTTATTAAGGCTTTTTTTAGTATTTTATTTTTTAATATTACAGACAAAGGTGAAAGATTTGAGACAAGAAGTAATTTTTTAAAAGTAAATTTGAAAGAAAAATATGAGACATCCCTTTCTACTATGAACTTAATTCTGTTCATTAGGATTCCTGTATTGAAGACCTGAATGTTCGTATCTCAGGAGGAATACCTTTGTAGATGGAGACTTGAGAGAGGCAACTGTGATATGATGAAGTCATACGGGTGGGTCCTATTCCAAGGTGACTGGACCCTTGTAAAGAAGCATTTAGAACACAACAGTCAAAGACAGGCTATTTGAAAAGAGGGAATAATAAACAACATAAGGAACATCTGTGAGCCGAGGAGAGTCTTCAGACAAAACACTCTCTTCACAGAATTGAAGCCTCAAGAGTTGTGAGAAAGGATTTCTTTTGGTTAATTTATGGTGTTGTGTATTTGTTATGATCTCCCTAGGAAAAAATAGTTCAAATTCCAATCCTAGGTTATGAAGAAGACACTGCTATAAAAGAGCAAAATCCCCACTCCCGCTGGGTTTTGTGGAGTAGAGTGGATTATCGGAGGTGTGAGATTACCACTGGCAAAGAGGGAGTGTCAAACAGTCATTTGAAAAAACATCACAGTTACATTGTGTGTGTGTGTGTGTGTGTGTGTGAGAGAGAGAGAGAGAGAGAGAGAGAGAGAGAGAGAGACAGAGAGACAGAGAGACAGAGAGAGACAGAGAGAGACAGAGAGACCGAGAGAATATGTACGCGTGTGAATGTGTGACTGTCTGTGGAGGTCAGAGGACATTTGCAGGAATAAGTTCTCCTCTTCAACCCTGTGGTTCCCTGGGATCAAATTCGAGCTGTCAGACTTAGCAGCAGTTGCCTGTACCCACTTAACCATCTTTCTGGCCCCCAACTTGAGTTCTTTCTCATTTGTAACGGCTATTGCTAGTGGTATTATTAGATTTATCAAACAAGATAGGGTTTATTTTAAAAGGCAGAGGAGCAAAGGTAAAATTACACTCATTGCCTTTAACTAAATTCATGTTATTCATTTGACTTTCTCTCTTGACCCCTCTGCTCTCTTTCCTGCCTCAGATATACATCAGGAATGAACAAATTACTAAACACATTGCCTGAGATTCTCTACTGAATTCTTAGGCGGAGTCTAAAAGTCTGGGACTAGGATGTAATGCAATTTCAAATGGCATATGAGGGATTAATGAATGAGTGGATGTGTTGCTTGCTCTATCACAAATGGACACACATTTAAGATCAGAATGCCAATGAGTTTTCAGAGATTATCTCATACCCTGAAGCAAAGACCTCCACAGTGTGTGGTGACCCAAACTGACTTTTGGACCCTAATTTCACTTTTACTATCTTTCTGGCTTTATCACCCATACCCCACCATACCCCATATCATCAAACCAAAGGTGGGGATTATCAATTCTCTATTACACTACTGATCCTTTATCTGACTTTCTAAGGGTTTGGTGGTGATGATTAAACCCAATCTCTCACCTGGTACGAAGTGTCCTCCCACGGAGCTTATCTCCCTAGCCATAACATTTTCCTACCAACAAATTTCAGGGAAGATTCATGCTTGTAATTCCAGCATTTGGAAAGTTGGAGCAGGAGGATGGAAAGTTCAGTGATAGCCTGGGCTACCTAATGGGACTCTGAGTGAGAAGAAACTGATGCCTCCCTCTCTCAGGAGCAAATATAACAGAAGATTCCTAGAACTGTGTTACATTGCCTAAGGAATGAGGAGTGACTCATTAAATGCCTTAGCAAGCCTGTGGTGGACACATAGAAAGCATCTCTGTGTGGACAATCCTGAAACAGTAATACATAGCATAATTAATGTTCAACAGGTTACAAAACATGTGAAAAAGCAACCAGCAAAACCAAAGTCACACAAAATTAATAAAACTGATCAAATTTCAGGAAATTCAAAGGATGAGAAACTATAAAACTATGCAGGTCAAACGGTATGATAGAAATAGTGATGATGTTTTACTTAAGATAGTGGCTGAGGTTCTATGTTTTATAGATGTGAAATATCTTTTAATTCCAGTATCTGATTATGAATCAGATGAAAAATGATAAAGCAGAAGCTAACGCTATGGCTATAGTTTATTACCAATACAGTATCATCAATTTTACCATCACTTTAGTGAAAGCAAATTTGATTTTGTTGTATACAAAATTGAGTACTAATTCTTCACAGTAAGGTTTTTACTTTCAGAATGTCTACAGGGAGACCTGAAAAGACAAACAATAGTAACAGAAAGAAAATGCCACAATGGCTGACTTTTATAATAATAGTACTTTGGGTTGGTACCAAGCAAATTTCCCTGCATGCATTATCTCTTTTAATTTTCATAAATGCCATTATTATCCTTGCTTTACATATGAGTACAACTAAGGGTCATATAAGAAATCACTCAAAGTGACACAACTAAAATAAAAAGCAGAACTGTGTTGGGAAACAAATTATTGGGTTCCCAATATAATGCGTGTTTTCTTTCATGTCACATGGCAAAGGAGAAGGTGTGGAGAACAACGTAACACTTGGCAAAAGCATTAACATAAAATTAGTGGAACAAATTAGTCATAACATTGTTAACAATAAAAGTCAATTAATTTAAATGCTTTAGATAATTACTCAATGAAAACAAAGGGTCTGTGTGAAATTGCCAACACCCTATATTACTATAAAACTCAGTTTCATTTCTTTCTTCCTTTCTTTTTTTGTCTTGTTAGTTGACAACAAATACATCATCTAGACTTCAAAAAGTAATTGTTTCAGGGAGAGTCTTTTTTCTAGATAACTTTAATTGATTTGCTTTCTATTGCAATGCCAATTAACCTTGAGATTCATCCTCTATTATTTAAAATAGGTACCTAGTAATTTTGTTAGAGATATATAACTACAAACCCTTAATGAGTTGAATTGCTTATGGAGCTCTTGTTTAATTAGCTCACTCACTTGCTGTCATTTCTAATTAGGTAGCTAAATTTCCTATATTCATAAAATATCACATTTTGTATAAACTTGACACATCCAGCCATTAGTTTGAAATTCTTTGGCTACATTTGTGTATTCAATTGCAAAAACTGAGCTTTGTAAATAATTATGTTTTATTTACACACTAATTTAAACGTGTACTCAATTCACCTTTAATTTTCTCTATCAGTTTCTGGCTCATTCAAAATCATATTTATGAAGCATTTGTGTGTGTGTGTGTGTGTGTGTGTGTGTGTGTGTGTGTGTGTGTGTGCATGAATAGATGATGTTCTTTTGGGTACCTGTGTGTAAGTGTATGTGGAGATCAAATGTCAAGTTCAGGTGTAGTTTATCAAGAGTCAACTACTTTGGGGTTTTGGTGGGTTTTTTTAAAGCTAATTAATTTATCATCTGTGTGTGTGTGTGTGTGTGTGTGTGTGTGTGTGTGTGTGTGTGTGTTGGATACATAGTTACTGATTGCCTAGAGATCACCTAGTAGTCTAGGTTAGGTGCTTAGCTTGTCCTGACTATTTATCTGTCTCTAACACCCCAGCACTGTAATCTAAAGAGCATTCTCTTTACCTGGCTACTTTTATGTTAGGTACTAGGAATTGAACCTAGTCTACTTACTTTTCTGGCAAGCACTTTACCGAATGACCCTACTCTCAATCCCTGGCATATAATTTTGTTTTGTTTTGATTTTGTTTTTCGAGACAGGGTTTCACCGTGTAACTCTGGCTGTCCTGGAACTCACAGAGATCTGCCTGTCTCTGTCTCCTGAGTGTTGGGACTAAAGGCCTAATGAAACACAATTAATACTGATGGGGTTACTATTATCATCTTTGTGAAACAATCAAACATATTACAAAAATTTGTACTTTTTAATGTGCAGGATGCAATTATTTTTATTTTGTGTGTATGAATATTTGCCTGCATGTATGTGTTTGCATGCTTTTTGCCTGAGCAGGTCAGCTGAGGATGTTGGATCCCCTGGAAATGGAGTTACAGATAGTTATGAACCACCATATGGATACAGGAAACAGAATCCAGGTTGTAACATGAATCTTAAAAGATCTTATTAATAAAAAACAGGTATTGGGGTGAGTGCTGAAAGATCAGAGAGAAAGAACAGGCCACAGTTAACCTCACCTCACCAACTTCTCAGCTGATCCTGTTTCCTCGAACTGGAAGCTTCTGAGTCCTCATCCAGAATGAATCTCAGCTGAACTGCTGCTAAAACCCTAAAAGCTTAATCAGCTCTAGTTCCTGGTCCCTATGCCTTATATACCTTTCTGCTTCTTGCCATCATTTCCTGGGATTAAAGCTGTGTGTCACCATGCCTGGCTGTTTCCAGTGTGACTTTGAACTCACAGAGATCCAGATGGATCTCTGCCTCCAGAATGCTAGGATTAAAGGTGTGTGTGCCACCATTTTCTGGCCTCCTATCTAGTGGCTGTTCTGTCCTCTGACCCCAGAGAAGTTTATTAGGATGGACAATATATTGGGGGATAAAATATCACCACACCAGGTCCTCTTCAAGAGCAGACAGTAATCTTCACTCTTGAATCATCATTCTAGCCCTTTCTTATATTAAAAACGAATCCTTTGAAATACACGTTAAAAATTTTTAAGTTGAGTGCAGAAGTCTCTAGAAAAAGATCATTTATATGTTCTTTTACTTTATATTTCATGGCATCAGAATAACTCAAGTTAGTCCATAGCTAAAATGTGACATAGTCCCTTTAAAACAGTGGTTCTCAGCATGTGGGTTATGACCCCTTCAGGGATTGAAAGACCCTTTCACAGTGGTGGCTCAAGATCATCAGAAAACACAGATGTTTACATTACGGTTCATAAAAAAGTAGCAAATCACAGTTATGAAGGAGCAATGGAAATAATTTTATGGTTTGGAGTCAGTACAACATGAGGAACTGTATTAAAGGGTCACAACTTTAGGAGGGTTGAGAACCACTGCTTGCAAAGAAATCTTCTAATACTCAAATATAGTATAAATTAATACATATTTTATTGTTTAGCCAAACTCCACAAAATAAGAGGATATTCAAAGTTAGTTGATGTGGATTGTTTGTAGTGAAACTATGGGAGCTGAAATCAAGCTTTGGCTTTCCCTCTGAAGCAATGCTCTGCCACCCTTGTGTGCTCTGTTTATACTTGCTCACTTTACCTGTAACAAAAAGCCTACTGTGACTCTCCCTCCCTCCCATACCACCCCTAAATGACTTTAGATTCAGAATGACAATTCAAGGCCAGGAAATACATTCTCAGAAAACGAAAGGATAAACCTGCAACTTAGCAAATGCTTACCATAAAAAGACTGCATGTGTGTAAGGAGCTGCAATCCCCAGAGACTACAATAAAATCAAGAATATTTATCAGCATACAAGGGGAGAAGTAAAGTATTTTGTCTAATTTTATAAACAAAGCACTAGATTATAATGCCATAGAAAGAGAAGTACAATTAATTAAATGGAAGAAGAAATTGTGGTAGTATTCATTAACACTTTGACTTAAGAGTTTTGTTTTAGAGTAATGATAAGTAATTAAAACAACAATATTTATTTAATAGTGATATAATTTATTATTACATTAAATATTAAATCATTATATTATTATTTTAAAATCACACTACATATAAAATATTATTTAATAGTATTAATTAAAAGAAACAAAACATAAACTCAACTCTTAGAAGTTCACAGACCATCTCTGCAGCAGCATTTACTTTGCCAATTGTGGGAAACAACCACAGTTTGGCATCATGACCAGTGCCTGTCAGGCCCCATCCAAGATCAGCCACTTACACCTGGTTTGCATAAAAAAAATCATTCTGGGCATTTCTCCCCTCTGGTATTGTGTTTCTTTTTCCTAGAAATGGATATGTTTCTCAGTGAGTAGATGGGACATAGTAGAAACAATGGAATTCAGTAAGCTTTGGGTTTTGTTGAAAGGTTGAGATTCTCAAAACACAACAAATAACTAATGCATTCTGACTATGACTGGCAAAACCCAACAGTGTAATGATAAAATAAGATAAAGTCCAGCAGGACTATCATTTGTAGTGCTTATCACAAGTAGGAAAGCACTGGACCATGAAGATTTATGTTTCCAGTCTGAATAATTTTATAAAAGTTAAATCTGATTTTTAAAAATAAAAACCCCAACAGTTTCCAGGTCAGAAGACCAAATAATGACAGAAGAAAAGATGGCTTCTCAGAGTGTTTAATTGCTTCATGAGAGTAAATGCTACCCTAAAATCTTCTTTTTTTTCTCACTATGAAAACAATGGCTTACAAAGTGAATGTGTGGTTTTACAGTTAAACAAATATTCTGTATGATTATAACCAGCTAAATTAGATTATTTGCATAAAGAATCTATTTAACATATAAATAGATTTATTCTTTCTTTTTCAGTGCTGGAATATGAACTGAGGGCCTTACATAGGCTAGGCAAATATGGACTTAAAGATACACATCATAGCCCCCAAAATAGTTTTCAATGTTAATACTAGTATAAAATATTGACAGTTTATATGATCAAGGGAACACAAAGAGTCGCAACAGAACAGCATCAGAACTTTGGTGCCACTCTTTCCTGGATGAATGTAATTAACCTCTTGCGTGTTTAATTCCTTTGAATGCTGTTGGCCAAGGGCAATATGCCACAAACCAGACAGCTAATTGCAAAGTAAACTTCATTTTATTTTTAATATATTGACATTTGTGTATATTTATTAAATACTGTACAGATTTCTCACTCCTGTAGAATTATTATTTTAAATAATAATAGCACTCTATCCACATAAATCATACAAACTAATGTTGTATGGGGCTTAGAATTAAAAAGAGCACCAGGCAGTGGTGATGCATGCCTTTAATCCCAGCACTCAGGAGGCAGAGTTAGGTAGATCTCTGTGAGTTCCAGGCCAGCCTGGGCTACAGAGTGAGTTCCAGGGAAGGTGCAAAGCCACACAGAGAAACCCTGTTTTGAAGAAAACAAAAAAACAAACAAAAAAGGATTAAAAAGAGCTTTAGGTTAGTGGTAATGTACTGATTTTCTTAATAAAAAACAAAATACTATGTATATACGACAATGGTAAAGCACCTGTGTAAGTATCAATTATTTAGCTATATATAGAGTTCATTCTGTTTATTTTGTTATGATAAGATGGGTTTTATAACCTTGAGTGATTTTTGTAAATGAACAGATAGATATTAAAATGTTGAAAATCACGTTGGCAGTGACTGTGTGACCGTAAAATATAGCTGATTAACAAACATCTTTACTTTGCAATTCAGTATCAGTGATTTAGAGAAAGAAGAAGGAAATTGAATTTGAAGCTATTAAATTCATCCTCAAAGGGCAGGGGAGGTTAGGCAATGTATGGACCAGAAACCAATGACCTTCTTTAAGCAAACAAAATTCCCTCAGAAACTACAGAATTTATATTGTATCATGATGCTGAAGGTTTTACAGAATTAACACATAGCAAAAGTATAAGGAGTGGACACCTTTGAAATATATAGGAGGTTCAATTTGGCTTAGCATACAAATTGACGCTATCTAAGCAGCCATGATTGTGCCAAGAAAAGAATGTCTGAGACCATTGCCCATTCTTACAAGGAGGCATGAAGATACTATGGCTGCAGTTGTTATTCTGATTTGTTTTAATGTTTTGTTTTCTTCTTATGTGTAGTAAACAACCCATAAGAATTTTACATTTGTATCTGTTCTTGCAGATTTTGAACGTGGTGGCGAGAAAATGGGTTTGATTTCTGATTGCTTAAATTAGGTTTGCATAATTGTGCAAGAGTGCAATTGGAATTTGATAGAGTTACAACAGTGAAATGTGGAAATATTGGTGTTAGGTAAACAAAGATTAAAAATAGATCTGCCATGAGGTAAACAAAAAGTAGAAGATAATAAAATTATGATGATATATTCTTCATTATGTTACATTGTTTTGCATAAAAATCTATCATAAATATTCAATCAGTTAATTATAAAATGACCTACTACTACTTTGGAGAAGCCTTTATTTTTAGTTTTATTGGGATAATTCAGAATTTTAACATAAAATCCTTTTAGAATTGACAAGCATTATGTGTATTTAAAATGCCATCAGCTGCGAGTAAATGGCTCAGCTTCAACATCAAATGACTGTGACAGGACAGAAGGTAAATTGTTGGTAGAGAGGGGAGGCTATTTGGAGTTCTGCAAATATGTACCGTGTGTCTGAGCTCAACTTTTGATCTAGTGTCTCTATACAACTTGTATTTAACATCTTTGATCTCTGAGTTAGTGATCTAATCTGCTGTATAACTTAGCTTTTATTGATCTGTTCTCATGCTAAGCAAATCAAGTCTCACTTTTATGGGGTAGATTGCAAACGATAGTAAAACTGCCTCTGAGACAGCAGTTTAAATCTGTGCAATAACAGCGAAAGGAAGAGATAAGACTTTTATTACACTGCCAAACTTCACATGAACTCCAAGTGTCATTAAATAGGTATGTGTCATTTGCCACAGATATTTATTTTACTAGAGATCGTGGTTGCCACCCATTTGGAAGCAGGGTCGTGGTATATTTTGTTCTGTCATAGAATATATTGCTTGTCCAGGTATCCACATTTATAGAGCTGCTGCCTGCATAACACCACACACTTTCTGAATGAATTATTTATTCTGATTGAGCACTGTCTGAGTGTACTTGTTTGTCTTACCTCTCAGTCTAGATAGGAGAATAGTGCAGAGGTTTATGTGGGTTGCCTTTGAAATGTTTGATTTTAAAAATCACATTCAAGGGAATAAAAAGCCATTAATAGGCATTGACTGTGTTCAGTTTTCCTCTGTAATATCCTATTCCTGTTGTTCCTCAAGTTATATTTTATCACATAAACAGAAGAGAGTGATGTAAAAATTTACTTCTACCAGTATTTATAGATTAGTATTTGCACCACACAGAACATTCTTTCCATCAGAGTGGGAGCCACGAATTCAGAAACAATGGATGCAGAAATGCATTTAGTCTAAAGATAAAATGAATTATAGTCACATCAACAATAGACTATTAGGATTAGCATTTTAGGTCTTTATATGTAGAAGTTCCTTTAATTGTATAATATTATATAAACATTTAAAACTAATAAATATTAAACAATATATAAATACAAGTAGGTAATATTTATCTAGTATATAATACATATTTACTCATATATAAGATAATTATATGAAATCATAGAAATATAAAATATTTTAAAAATTATATATAATACAATAAATAAATAGTAAATTGTATACTGTGTAGCATACACGAGAAATGGAAAAAATAAGTTTTACCAGTTTCAAAATCATGGTCAAGTATGATTAAATATTTAAATTGCTAATATCAGTTACTTTACTATGAATGTTTAAAACTGTTAGGCTAGAAGTGATTAAATATGTACCTTACTCTTCAATTTGCTTTCTAAGTCTATAACTGATTATTTTTGAAAGATTCTGAGAAATGCCATCATGTGGACATCATAAATTTCCATTGGCCTAATGATGGGCATAATGTATTTTAAGTTATATATCAGCATGTCACAAATCTTTAACATGTATTTCAGAGTTTCACCTCAGCATAGTATTATCTTTTAAAATAATATGATTGGCTAGTGTAAGCATTTTGGTGCATTTTTCCAAGTTGCTTCCTAGAAATGCTATATCAATTGTTAATATTTTTATTGTTTTGTGTCTGCAGGTCTGACTCATATATTATTAAGTTTATTTTGGTAGACAAAAGGAAGTGTTTTGATTTCATGTTAGCTCTTCTCTAATAGTAAACTGAATATTATCACATGGTCATTAAATACTTTGTTTCCCCTTTCTGTATATTTTAGAACTGTTTTGGAAAATCATTATAGTCTTACCAATATTTTCTATAGGAATTTTATTATTACATTAATTTCTAATTAGTGTGTATTATTAATTTTAGTCATTTCAATCTGATAAGCACAAATATCTAGAATGAATAATATAACACTTTCTTTTAAATCTTTTTCAAACTTACCAAATATTTCTCTATTCAGAAGCCATCAGAAATCGTGCTGTATTTTTCTGGACTTTATGCTTTTTATTTTTACACATAAGTCATTGGATGTATTATAGTTTATTTGTTCTGTTATATGAAATATAGAGTTGAAATATATTGGGTAATCAAATTTCAACTAAATTCCAATTACTGTTTATCAAAATTATAAATAGGACCTCAATTGTAACAGCTAAAACCATAGTTTATGTGTTATTTGTGCACAGATATTTACTTGAACATTTAATCAAATATTTCTATAACTTTTGGTCTACAAAGTAATTTGTTTTAGCCCTCAAGGTTATTCAATGCAGAAGCTATGCTGCAAATCAATATACTTGTATGACTAGGCATTTTTGATTGATTTTTAATTCCCCAATGCTATCAGAAGTATTGAGATAAACAAATATCTAATTGTACTTTTTCTTCCAAAAGATACCAGTGATGTGTCATTGTAAAACGTTTTACATTTTGAAACACCATCAACAATATAAAAGGTTATGTTTCTCTCTGTTCTTTTTTGTTCTTGTGTAGATTGAGTGGGTAATTCATCCAGTTTCTTATATTATAGCCTTCCCTCAGTAATGAAGGATATACTTTTCACGTTGTATTAGTCACACTTACTGTTGAGATGGGAAGAAATAGTTGCAGGAAGAAATAGCTTTTTCTAGCTGATGTTGCAGCAGTACAGTCCATCATGGTAGGAAAACATGGCAGCCCAAGCAGCTGTAGATTTAGCAGCAGGAACTGAGATGTTGCTTTCGTCATTCCAGGGTGAAAAGAGAAAGAGAAAACTCAGAATCAACCAGGGCAAAGCTGCAACTCAAGATGCCCTCCATCTAGAGACACAGTTCCACCGCTGAGAACCCACCTGTTGTGGCTCCACAGAAAGAATCACCAGCTAGAGACCAAGCGCCCTAAAACATTATACTGTGGGAAATTTCACATTAGAATGACTGCAGACTATTTTTCTTATTTTTGGTTACATACCTTTACTGTTAAAGTATTTGTAACACTTATTTACTCAAAAAAGCAACTAAGAATTGCAATTATTTTTATTTGGGGCTTTTATTATATAGTATTTATAGTGTTTTATCACAGCAACAGAAAAGTAAGTAACACATATGCTTTATATAGTAACTCTTGCTTTGCAGTAGTTATTAAATGGTCTGTATTTTAAAATTTTTTCTTATATGCAGACATGTTTCTACTTACATTTCCAAACATGCTTACTGTTCTTAAAATACAGATTCTGTCATCCATCAAAAATGTTTGTAAAGTTTCGTTCAATTTTTATAAAACAAATACTGATTTTATTTTATAGGCCTGAGTGTATGTATGTGTACCACATACATGTAAGTGCCTACAGAGGACAGAAGAGGATGTCCAATCTCCTGGAAGAATTGCAGGTGGTTGGGAGCCAGCATAAGAGTACTGAGAACAGAGCCATGCTCCTCTACATGAGCAGCAAGCACTCTTGATTGGTGAGTCATCTCTGCAGCTGGATTATTTTAACTTATATGACTGCTAATAAGAGTAAAATTATGTTTTATTTCTATTTCTAGGAATATAATTTGTTATTAATTTGATGGTGACTAGAGAGCCTTAATTCTGAGAAAATTATAATTTTAGTTAAAGCATTATTTATACCTAATTTGATGTAACTTAAAAATTTTGATGATAATTAATGCACATAATTATCTAGAAATTCAGAGGGGATGAACTTAGATCCACTTGTTGATCCAATGTTCAGCACTAATATTCTTGGCATCTGTTTAAATTCTGAGCTCTTACCCTGTCTATTTCTGTTTCTAAATCACAAGATGTTCTGACTGAGAAATGTAATCCTAGAGCAGTGGTTCTCAACCTTTCTAATGCTGTGACCCTTTAGTACAGTTCCTCGTGTTGTGGTGACTCCCAATCATAAAAATATTTTTGTTGCTACGTCATTACTGTAATTTTGCTACTGTCGTGAATCATACTGTAAATATTTTTGGAGCTAGAAGATTGCCAAAGAATTTGTGACCCACCGGTTGAGAACCACCACTCTAGAAGTAGTAGTACCCCTTCAGGGCATTCGAGAAGAAAAGCCTTCACCTACAATACAGAAAACAGACTGTCTTATAGTGAATAGACGATGTAGCTTGATAAAGAGTGGATATACCATCCACAGAATACTGGATGACTATATCAATTCAATACTTCATGTCAAGTATTATAAGAATTCTCTAATATTCGTACATAAATTCACAGAAGTTCTTAGTTCCTCTGTTTACAGTGTATGAAATAATAAATAGCAAGTTTATCCCTCTTCACATGTCATAGTAGATAAAATTCAAATTCGAGTTTAAATTTTAAGGTTGTATAAACAGAAACTATTTTCAAAGCAATTTTATGCTGTTTTCTCTTATTTATGATAGTAGCTCCTTTTGCCCATAAATCAATATGGATTTTCCAATTAAAAAAATACTTTATTCCTCACTTAAGTTTGAACAGAGAAGCTTCTTAAAATAGTTTGGCATATATCTGCGATGAGACTGTGAGATGGGTTTTTCCTTTGTTGTAAAAGGGAACCGTCACCACAGAGGTTTATCCTTCGGAAGACAGGAAATAACAGAGACTCAAAATCAGCCATGTGCAGAGAATGAGAGACTTCGGAGCACACAGTGCTAAATGGATGTCTCCATCAAAACTCTCCCTTCAAAGCTCAGGGCTCTATGCCAAAAAGAAGGCAGAAAAATTATAAGAGCCAGAACCAATGCTAGGTGACTCCAAGGAAATGGTGACTTCCAGACACTAAAGGACTGATAAACACATGAAGTCACAGAGACTGTGGCAGCATGCATAGGACCTGCAAAGGTTCAAACAGATAGAGTCCCAGTACTGAGAGGGGGAGAGTAGACACGTGACCTCACTCCTAATCAAGAAGCTGTTCTTAACTGAACCTGCTGACAAAGGAAAAATCAGTTTTCCCAAAGCAGTGTCACTGGGTTTATACATCACAATCCAGGGCAGGTCCCATCCCCAGGCTTAGTTCAGCAAAACAAAAAGAACTCCATGAGATTTTGTTTGTTTGTTTGTTTTTGTTTTGTGGGCTTTTTGTTCATTTTGGCAAGGGCTTGTGTGTAAGTGGCTTGTTTTGGTTTTAGGGTAATTGCTGTTTTTTATTTTTATTTTCATTTTTATGACACACACACACACACACACACAGAGAGAGACAGAGAGAGAGAGAGAGAGAGAGAGAGAGAGAGAGAGAGAGAGAGAGGTTGAATTATTTATTCTGAGTAAAACCCATCACCTAATAAAAATAATAGTAAAATGTTAAAATTTTATTCAATTGCACAACTATATAAGGAGCTACCCAAACTGAAGTAAAGTAGTTGCTCTGAGAAATGGAACAATTCAAATTGATTTCGTAGCATCCCCACTTCAAAACATCAAAAGATATCATAAATTCTGGAATCGATAACATCATTGGACAGAGATATTCCTTTGTAATTTTTCCCCATTATAAAATTAAAAATTAAAATTTTGTAAGTCTAGATTAACCATGATGCTCTCTTTGGTCAGGGTGCTGGGAATCAAGCAAAGAGGTAAAAGGAGGTTTGGCAAGCACTGTCCCTTTGAAACTACTCCGATTCCCCAAGTCCTAATGCTCCTATGCAGAGGAAATAGGGGGTCCAGGCACAGCTGCCCCATGAAGCCAGTGTACACCTCTGAGATATGTGACTAAGGATCGCTTCAACAGCCAGCCCTAGCTAAGTTGCCAGTGGAATGTGGACATGGGAGAAAAATCCAACAGAGATGAGCTGAGTGCAGCCAGGTGAGCTGAACCACTATACTGTCCTGTAGATTCATTGTGCATTTTGATAACACCATCCGGTAACTGGTAGAAATTGCTCACTGCTCTAACTAGTGTTGCCCAAAGGACACTGTAATGATGTTTCAACCTTCAATGGTGAGTATATAACTTTGCTCTGGTAGAAACTAAACATCAATTAAGACTTTCAAGAGGAAACAACGCATTTTAAGCTATTTATTAAAATCCAATCTCACCCAAAAAATTATTCACACTTTCTTTTCTTAGGGATAAAGCAAAATTCTACTGTATTTTCAAATATGTCTTGCTTTATTAGCAATATTTACAGTTTTATATCTATTCAGGTTCAGCAACACAACTTAGGAATAGATCAGCTTAATCATACCTTCTCTTTCTATGTATTCTGTCTAGATTAGGTTACTTAAAGCAAACAGCAGAACTCAATAATTATTGACATGCTTTCTTTTATTTGTATAATAGGAAAGATTCTAAATATCATAGCAGAGCAAAGAGATAGTTATTGTATGTTTACTAGCTAACTAAACAGGGTCTAACATCAACTTATGTTTCCTTGGAGGGAAACAATCATTTATTTACATAATATCACATGAATAATTTTTGAAAGATAGATTTTGTAAGTAATAATGAAGTCTATTGAAGAAAAAATGAAAACACCCTAATTGTTGTGCTAGAAACCCCATCCAATGACTGAGGGAACCGGATGCAGAGATCCATGGCTAGACCTCAGGTGGAGCTCCAGGAGTCCAATTGGCAAGAAAGAGGAGGGTTTGTCTGAGTGAGAATTGTTGAGACCAAGGTTGGGAAAAACACAGGGACAAATAGCCAAACGAATGGACTATGAACCAATAGCTGAGGATCCCCCAACTAGATCAGGCCCTCTGGATAAGTGAGACAGTTGATTAGCTTGATCTGTTTGGGAGGCATCCAGGCAGTGGGACCGGGTCCTGTCCTCAGTGCATGAACTGGCTGTTTGAAACCTGGGGCTTATACAGGGACACTTGGCTCAGCCTGGGAGGAGGGGACTGGACCTGCCTGGACTGAATCTACCAGGTTGAACTCAATCCTCAGGAGGAGATGGGAATGGGGAGTGGGCTGGGGGGAAGGCGGTGGAGGGGGCTGGGAGGAGGGAGAGCAAGGGAATCCGTGGCTGATATGTAAAATTAAATTAAATTATAAAATAAAAATAAATAAATAAAAAAGAAAATGAATGATGGCAACATTGTCATGTCTCATGGTTTGGGTTAGATTATATTATTTGATATCAATAGTCTCGCATGGTACAGAACAGAAAATCTTGGATGGAAGAGAAGGCACTGACTGAAATTGTAGAACCAGTATTCAAACAACAGGAGTATTCAGTCAGTTCACATCTTATGCCCATGGATAGATATTAAAAGCAACATTGGTACCTAGTAGCCAAAATAGGTACAAAGTCAGTGAGTGTTATGATTAAGTTAACCTATTTTGCAATGTTGTTCAGTACTACAGCCAGTCAATATAGGGTCCATTTCAAGGGTGGCAGTGTTGTGTGTTAATTCTTCAATGGTTAAATGTAAGTTATTCATTTTCTTCTCTGCCTGCTGCTGCTGGATAGCCAATAAAAACATATATCAACACTCAGTAACACCAGTTAATTTATTAATCAATTTGAAACACTTCCAGTGCCTCTGGATTTGTAACTTGACGAAGGACTTACAGGCTACAAGCTTAATTACCCCTCACACTTTTAAAGCAAATGTTATATTGTGTATCTCATGTCCCTATATGTGGTCACTCTCCTATAAATATTGAGATCACACCGAGCAGATGCAACATGTCAGCACAATTTAAGAGGAAAATGAAAACTATATATTTCAGTAGTCAAATGGAGCTTCACTTCCATTTTACAAAGGTGTATGAAAATATAAGATTTTAAAACTTATTGTAATTCTGTAGCTAAACTGATACAGCCTATTTGACTTGAAGCACAGAGCAAGGATCTTAATGAACTGGTTTGCAAGTCTTCCTTGTGAAGCATAATGGCCAATCTTAATCTCATTTTAAAGTTTCATAATCTAGTTATTTATACAAGACAACTATTGAATTACTTTTTCAAAACTTAATACATTTTTTTGCTCTTTTAAAATACTTAAGAATAACTCCTCACCATCTCAAGCAGTTTCTCAATGGTAATGAGATTGGAAAGGACCAGCCCATTGGACAGGAAGCACTGAAAAACCAGAGGGAAAATATTCCATTCCCCCTCCCTTCCTCCGTATTTTCCTCTCTCTGTCTCTCTCTGTTTCTCTATCTCTGACTGACTGTCTCTGCCTCTCTCTTCCTTCCATTTTTATCTCCTATCCATATTTTGTCCAAACTTCTAATGGGAAGACAACTGTGTTAAAGGCAGCAGGTTTTCCCCCAAATTGTCCACAGATTGAAAGAACAGTGATCATGGCGATTTTGAGAATACGTTAAATTTAGATTTTCAGGTTTCAAGAATAGACTGTGTTAAAAAACTCTCTTTTATTTTCCAAAGATAGCACACAACAAAATAACCTCCTTTCATTTACTAACTATAAATCTAAACATCTTCCCATTGTGCCTATTAATTCCCAGAGTTCTCAGTTGCTTCAGATCACTTACGTAGATGATCATATCACCTTTAAGTAAAGTTTTATCCATTCCTTTTCAAACTAAACAATATTCATTTTAAAACTTCTATTCTATTAAGTAGATTTCCAGTTATGGTGTTGAAAATGGTGGAATGATGAGTCATCCTAGGCTTGTCTGCTGACCAACCCTGCAGTTTCCCACATTAAGCATGATGCTAGATGCCATGTTATTGTTGGGATGCAGTTTTTCTTAAAAGAGGGAAGAAACACATGTATTCTTTATTGCTATGGATGAACTTTTACGTTATGTTTTGAACGGGTAAAGCCCTATCCCAAATTTATTTAGCTCTTTGATTTTATAAAATATTACTAGTGATTTATTTTCTAAAATGCAATAGCTATTTTAAAAATAAATGATAATAAATCATACAGAATGTACTTATTGATGAGTAAAATATCTAAATCATTATGTATTTAAGAATCTATTTGTTTTTAATATATCAAATTTGAATAAAAGCATCCAGGACAGCCTTCGCCTCAGAAATCATTTTATAATTTGTGGACCATTTCCTGCAAAATTACATTTCAAATGTTTATTTTTTGCTAAAGTAAAAAGAGGTAATACCCAGAGACTACAGTAAGTGGCATTTTGCTAAGAACAAGCAACCAACTTAAAAATAATCTGTAAATATTCTAGTCAAATCTATAATCTCTTCCTTCTGAATTATAATAAGCTAAGTGTACAGCAGTCAGCATTCTTCCTTCATGTGAGTGGAGTCATTTTGAGTTATTTTGTGTACCCAGAACCTGGCTTTTTTTCAGGCAGAAGAGCATGAAAATGGCACTACAAGTATTGAAGTGAAGATATTTTTGGAGGGGGCTGTACCAGGAGACAAGCATGCAGGGAACTTGTATACTTCC
This sequence comes from Peromyscus californicus insignis, assembly GCF_007827085.1. Lineage (NCBI taxonomy): Eukaryota > Metazoa > Chordata > Mammalia > Rodentia > Cricetidae > Peromyscus > Peromyscus californicus. Next base: position 45,432,444 of record NW_026294480.1, on the reverse strand, counting down.
ATCTCATCCTTTGGGGCATCATGCAAGGAAACATCTCAAGGATACAGAAAGGCTGTCTGTAGCCACACTTATTTCAAAGATGCTGTGAATGCAGGACTGAGATTATTTTGCTTAACCTTCAAAGAAAAAATGTCCCATGAGTCCTGTACATTGAAGATGTGACAAGCTGAACATTTTCTCAGAGAAGCTGGATAGTCTTCATAGAGTAATCACTAAGGCTTTCTTCAAGATGTCCAAGGGTTGTCAGGTTCTCTATCTCAGGCAGGCTTTTAGGTAACTCTAAATCATGCAACTAGGATCACCAACTTCATTGAAAATAAAGCTATCTAATAATTGGAACAACTCAAAGATGAACAGAGCATTCATATGTACCAAGTGATGACACCATAGATTTTTCTTACTGAATGTTTTGTGCAAAGTGCTTTAAAACATCTCAGTCAATTCCTAACTCACTCATCATCTATAATCAAGACAAAGGATACAGAGTACCACTATCCACACAGTTTCCATGCCCCTGCAAGGATGTCTTAGAACAGTCTCTAGTTAAATCATTTGCCAGTGCAGCATGTAAAATTTCAGTCTGAGAGAAGCCGGCTTATATCCCACTTCTTACCAAGTCAGTGTCTGTATTCATCTGTGTTTCAGACCTCCATAAAAGACACTGTCCTGCTTCTTGCTGGCTGTATTAAAATGCTACAGGTTCTTAAAATGCTTTGCATCAAAATGCTTTGTCTGTCTGGTTTTTTTTTCCCTATTTAATACAATTACTATAAACCCATCAGTGTTCCTCCCATGAGTTCAGGCCTTTGGGGTCATTTTGTGTCCCTAGAACCCAGCTTCCTTCCTATTAAAAAAGATGTTCTTTTCCTACTTTAAAAAAAAGTGTGTGACGGTTTCAGGGTAAAGTTGAAAGGAAAGGGTCAGATTTGGATTGGAATGGAGGAGACAGGGTCATTTAAAACAGACATCAAGTGGATGTTGATCCTCAGAGGCACTAAAAACCTTTGAGAAAAAACAGTAGCAAGAAAAGGGAGGATTTTTGAAATAAAATCCTGAAATATAGATCCTGCTACCATGGTTTTTGTGTAATATCTCCAGACTTAATTTGGGACACAAAATATTTCCTCTAACAAAGATGTACACTGAGAAAAGCAATGCTTTGGTGAGCTTAGTTCAATGAAAGGAGCTAACGTCTGAAGTGCCTTTTAGTTATTTTTCTTAATGTTTTTGTTAGCAGTGAGTCAGTCATCATTGTTTAGAAAATGCCTTTCTCCTACTCCCTGTCTGTCCTCCTCGCCCTCTTCTGATTCTTCCACTGTTTTCTTTCTTCCTCTTACTTTTCCCTGCCTGTGAGATCCCATCTCTTGCCCCTGCATATGGTATAGACTTCCTGAGATACCAGTTCAAACGCCCTTGATCCTGCTCCCAGACAACCCTGCACACAAAATGACGGTGTTTGCTGCTCTCATCTCAGTCCCCAGTAAATGTCCACATCACAAAGCCACAACACTTAATTGTAAGTGATTGATTATCTCGGCTAAGCTTAAACTCTCAGGCTTGAGTCAGCCAGGGGACTTTATTACCCTTCATTCCTTCCAGGGTGGTCCAGCCAGGTCAAAGTCGAGGTCAATAATAGGGCAGGAAGGTACTGCCTTGGCCCACAATTGGGTATTCTCTCCACCAGAACAAAGAACTTCACTTCTAGAGATGCCCTTTTACAAAGAGCTAAAGAAAGTGTTCATACAGAGTAGCTCACCTCAACTCAAATAGCATATTCTATCAACACGAATCTTCATTAGTGATGATTTGTTCATGTCTTAATTTACAAAGTCAAGTGTTAATAATGTTTATTAACTTATCAAATGCTTTAAAAAATTACCGCTTTGGGAACTGATTAAAATACTTACTCATATACATTTTTACTCTGATGTTAAATTTGAAGATACAATTTTTTACAGCAACTTTTAGAACAAAAACTTTGAAATATACATAATAAACTTTCAAGTTTTAACCTTATGCAGTAGTGTACTTAGAAACATATAAACAGGATCTAGAGTCATTTTTTAAGTATTTGTATTTAGTTACAATGCAGAATCAATACTTTTATATTTTAAATGTCAAAACCTAGAGTAAAAGAAAACTCACTGCCAGAGATTTCAGGTTTTACAGATGCAACAAAATAAGAAAACGCATAACACAGAATTTATATAATTACCTTATATGATTTTAGTGCATAGTTATGACAGGAAAATATTTATCATAAAAGTAACATTAAACAATCAGAATAAGTAACCATGCAAAACAATAAACTTCTCATTTAAGTATTCTTAATTAGAAAGTTTCACATTAATTAGCCAATTAAATTATGAAGAATAAAGGCTAAATATATTATAATTTTTTTACAGAAAAGTCATGTTTTAAGTGAAGCATGAGCGAAACAGAATTGGGTGAAAACAAAGAAGAAGCGATAGTATTAGTGGTCAGCCAAACAGACCTTTATCTAAATACCCTTGATAACTTTCTAAACAATGTGACTTTGTAGAAGTTGCTTGACAAGGATTGTCCTCTTAAAGAGTTCTAGAATAGACAAGACTACATATGAGATCTTGTTAAAAACAGCATCAACAGCAAAAACAAAAACGTAGTGATACTTTCGCAAATCCCCCTGACATCGAATAATTTAATCTTTCTACTAGGTTATAGCTAAATGAGTTGATATAACTTTAGTTTGCATGATTCATCAATTGAAAAGTTAGTTATAAAAATACATTGTATAGCTGGGCGGTGGTGCCTCACGCCTTTAATCCCAGCACTTGGGAGGCAGAGCCAGGTGGATCTCTGTGAGTTCAAGGCCAGCCTGGGCTACCAAGTGAGTTCCAGGAAAAGGCGCAAAGCTACACAGAGAAACCCTGTCTTAAAAAACGAAAAAAAAAAAGTACATTGTATAATTGTCAATGAGATTTCTCACCTATTGTTATACTGTGAGGTAGCAGAGATATAGACATGTCCAAATAAATTGTATAACTCCAGGACAAACTATCAGACAGAGTTAGCCTTGGCATTTAGATTGAATGATCATGACAACCAAAATTAGTCAAAAGGCTCTGATTCTCTTAAGCTGACAAATAAGACTTTATATGATTGCATGTTTTAAAAAGAAAACGTTACTCTTTAGAAGGGCTTTCTAACATCCATTTGATACATATATATCACTTCACCAAATATGAAGGGCTCTTTCACTTCTCTCCTGGTTGTGCTTAATTGTTTCCTTTCTGTTAATTTTTTGGCACAAGGTCTTTCCATGTAGCCCAGGATAACCGCTGACTTTCAAATCTCCTGTCTCGAGATGATATAGCTTTCTTTGCATTTTAAATAGAAATTAAAACAGAATCCAAGTCAAAGTTAGTGAAGACCTTAAAAAGGATGCAGAAAATCAAGAAGTGAGGCTCCAGGCTTGGGACTGTGGCTCAGCTGGCATAGCACTTTCCCAAGCATACAACCTTGAGTGACTCCCGGTACTGCATTAACAGGCATGGTGGTGGCTCAGGCTGCTTATTCCCAGCATGAGGCCATGTGAGTGAGCTACATAAGATTGGTCTCAAAAAAAAAAAAAAAAAAAAAAAAGAAAGAGAGATGAAGGAGAGGGGAGATAGCTAGAATTCTCAATCCTACTTCTCTTGCACATTTTCCTTCAGGATTTTATTTTCTCATAAAATAAAAAAGTATATATTTTTATTGGGTTTAACAAGCATTATAAAAACATACAAGTATGTATTCTATGCACATATTTGTAGTTGGAAGTTTTTCTGTGTCCCACCTGTTCTGTGGTCAGGACAAATCTTTCACCTACAGTTCCACAGCCTTTTATAAAATTAATCACACAGAGGCTTAATATTAATTGTAACTGCTTGGCCATTTGCTCAGGCTTATTACTGACTAGCTCTTACACTTAGATTAACCCATAGTTCTCATCTGTGTTTAGCCATGTGGCTTGGTACCTTTTTTTCAGTTCTGCCTTGTCATCTTGCTTCCTCTGTGTCTGGCTGAAGACTCTTGACTCTGCTTTTCCTCTTCCCAGCATTCCTTTAGTCTGCTCGCCTATTCGTAGTCAGCAGACAACATGGACTGCCAAGTAGCAGAGAATTAAAGTTTGGTTATCATATAAACATTGTCTTTCTATATCAGTCTATTCGCCTTCTCCAAGAAGCTGATCCTGGGAAATTTCCACACCTCTAGCCCTACATCGTTGTGTTCTATTGTTTTAGCCTCCTCCTTAAACCACATTCCACATCGTAATTGTGCCCCCAACCTCTAGGACGGCTATAACTAATTCTTTCTAATCCTGAGGAATAATTCTATTACCATGAGTTTAACATCTGCTTTAAAAATGGAGAATACATACTACATGAGACTATAGCTTCTTTCAATCTCCTTAAATCTAACATTTCCACTGGAGTCAAATTAGCTTGTACACACCCTTGAGCAGGTAGTTCCTCTTACGTTACCGGATAGATTAAGTTTGGTTGTTTGAAACAGGCCGCCTCTCTGTTACCATATAATTCAATCCTGAAATAATTTCACCTTTAAATTCTTATCTACGGGTCTGAATTTCTCTATAATTCATTTTAACAGGTTTTTCTAAAGTCAATCCTGAGTTAGGTTCATTTTTAAATTCTCCTGTCTGGGTCTGAATTTCTCTATTATTAATTCTAACAGTTTTTTTTCTAAAGCTTTTATCTTGGCACTTAAATTGACCAACGTTTTTAATGCTAAAATAAAAATAATTAAACAAATAATATTCATAATTGATGTTACATACATCCCATCAACATTAATTATCCTCTCATTTAATTGTTCCATTTTCAGACGGCCTAATGTGTTATCCAACAGAGACCAAATTCCTTCCCTTGTAAAAATGTTTCCTATTTTTTAATGTGGGGAAAAAAAATTCTGTTTTAACTAATTTCATTCTTTAAGATATCTTTTTTTTTTTTTTTTTTTTTTTTTTGGTTTTTTCGAGACAGGGTTTCTCTGTGTAGCTTTGCGCCTCTCCTGGAACTCACTTGGTAGCCCAGGCTGGCCTCGAACTCACAGAGATCCGCCTGGCTCTGCCTCCCGAGTGCTGGGATTAAAGGCGTACGCCACCACCGCCCGGCTTCTTTAAGATATCTTAATTGACTTACCAAGTCTGTTGAATGCATAGAGCAGTAGAAATATGATGAGGGGATTTAAAAGCAGCTACCTAGTATGGTGGCAGTCTGAAATGGAAGTCCAGAGAGAGAGAGAGTAAGAGAGAGAGAGAGAGAGAGAGAGAGAGAGAGAGAGAGAGAGAGAGCCAGCCCACCACTCACTGGGAGAAAAAAATGTGAAAGAAAGTCTGGCCACATGCTCTGCCATGAGCTGTGCAACCAGGTCTGAGGAGGGGCTCTGTAAGCCCACAAGCAGTCCGGCCACGTGTAGCTCTGTCAGCATGCAGCTCTGGTCATTTACAGCTCCAACCACTTGCAGCTCCAGCAGAGCTGGGGGGCCCCGAGGCCACAGGCAAGTGACTCTTTTTTTTGTGAATTTCTGTTCCATGATGGGCATCATTTGTAGCTGAAAGCTTTCCTATGTCCTGCCTGGCTCGCGGTCAGGACAAATCTCTCACACCCACTGGTCCTGCAGCTGCTCAGACCCAAATAAACATACACAGGCTAATATTATTTTTAAACTATGGCCATGAGAGACTTCTTGTTATCTAGTTCTTACATCTTAAATTAACCTATTTCTATAAATCTATACTTTGCCCATGTGGCTTGTGGCTTACCAGTATTTTCACATCTTGCTTCTCATGGTGGTAGCTGGCAGCATCTCTGCTGCTCTGTCTTTTTCCTTCCTTTCTATCTGTTTGGATTTTCTTCCTGCCTCTAAGCTGCCGTGCAATGGGCCAAACGGCTTTATTTATCAACCAATCAGAGCAACATATTTTCACAGCATACAGAAAGACATTCCCCCATCATATATTGATCCTTATTTTATCAAAGAACATTGGTAATGGCAATACTTTTTGTCTGATCAATATAAGACTAGTAGTCTGTATTGAAATACGTTTGCCTTGCAATTTTGGATAAATTACTCAAACTTTAAATGCAATAATTTATATAATATAGGAATGAAATCCTGGTGATAATTATCCTAGTATAGTTTCTAACATAAAATGTGCTCAATAGCACTTGTTACTATCATGTTTGATCAGAACATATAGTTTTCACTACTTTTAAGCTGAACAGTGTTGAATAATAATGAAATAAACTTCTTAACCATTTATATTATCTTCCTTTCAGTTTTGCTAATGTAAACAAAATAGTAACAATGCAAAAGATGCTACATTAGTAGTCTAAATATTACCTTAGGATTCACCATCTTTACTGTTTCTTAGAATATCTGACCATCTATTTGTCTAGCTAATTTTACTCATCATTTAGATTAAAAACTAAGTGAATTTTTTTTTCTTCATGGACACCTTCCTTCATCATCAAATCTCAGCCTTCATTATTTTAGTGCTAATCTTTCCATGTTAATTTGGCACAGGCTTTGGGGTCCTTCCTCTAGCCATTTCTCCTCCTCTTACCATCACTACCCACAAGGTCATGCCTGTTGCCTGCGCCTTGAAACACAGATTTTTATCACAGTGTTTAGACATACAGGGCCCATTATAGATATTGCTTGATTATAAACATGGATCTGTGAATGACTTATTCAATGGTCTCCAAGTGTTTACTTACAAAGGCAGGACTTGAATGTAAGCTCAATTTTACTTTATGATAAAGCCTCTCTGCCTGACTCCTGGTAGTTCTCCATTTGATGTTGCTTACAGCATTTTATTTTTATTACTATAATAAATTTTATATTTAATATTATTATACTTTATTATTACTTGGTTTTTTATTTTAATGCTTTCCTTTATCTTTCATTTTGGTCAGTTGATTCTTTTGTGAGAAAAGAGGTCATCTCTCTCTTGGTGTCTCTCTCCCTCTCTCTCTTTCTGTAGCTCTCTCCCTCTTTGTCTCTCTCTTTCCTTTTTTTTGCTTTCTTTAATTTTATCCTTAGCTAAAGGAACATAGTTGACATTCAGTTATAGGCCTGTGAACTAAATAAAATGAATTCTAAAGCATTGCTCTAAAAATCTAAGACTTTCAAAGCAGAAGCAAGTTGCAGGGATTTTTTATTTTTTTTTTAAGAATGAACATGTCCTTTGCTCATTTTCATGGAGGTTACTTAATGGTACAAGATAGGCAAAATACAAGAAACTATGAACTTAAATTTAATTTGCACATATTATAGCCCATTGAATTAAGAGTGGAACATAAAGGCATGAAAATAAATTGTATGTTGGTTTGGGGATAGTGTGGGTTTTTATTTTTTTTACATTTATTTTAAATGAATTTGGACATCACTGTGCTCAGCATTCACTCCATGTCTTGAAGACCCATTGCTATGAAAGCTTCACACCTGATTGGATTCTCTGATTTTTGATTCGGCTCCCAGATAAGGTGCCCTTTTCCACATTTGAATTTCTTTTGCAATTGAGCTTTTCTGATTCTGTCTCAATAAACCTGATCACACCAAAGAACTGTGCTGAACAGAAAAACCATGTGAGGATCAGGTAAATTCTTCTTGTTTTTAACTAAAGGATTTTGCTAAGTGTTATTTGTGTTGAGTCATTGTGGTCCAAGTACAACTTATAATTTTTTTTTCTAAAATATAGGTGCATCATCACACCTATATTTTAATAACCTTATAATATTGTATACATTATAAGGAGATCATAATATCTATTTTGTGATGATTAAAGTGTAATATTTTTCCCAAAACACAGTAGCATCTGACATATTTTCACTGTTAACACATTTTGGTGACAACCTTAAGTCACATTAATATTTCTGTGTTAATATGAGTTACTTCATATTTAATATTCTATACATAAAACATCATTATTTGAATCTCAGGAGACACCTGCCTGGCTTTGAAGGTGGCCATATTTTATTTTATTATTCCAGGAAATTGTTTTTAATTTCCACGTGTTTGCCCCCTGTCACTTGCTCATCCCATGTACACTTCCAAGCCCATCCTGACTCTAACAGGCTTGGGTAATTATTCACTATAGAAGCTGACACACAAAGTGCAGAGAAATAAAGAATAAAGGTAACTCAGCACCACATAGCACTGATGATGCACATGTGGAGGAGAAAACACACAAGAAAAATTACCCAATGGAAATTTTAGTATAAACCTATGAAAATATATTTTCACTTCAATAATATATTACTTTTTAAAGTCACCACCCTCCAGCACAATCCCACTAAAGGTACTTACATAGATAAAAGAACTGCATGGGTTAAATACTTTTAAAAATTATAAATAACTATTTAATCAATTATGGTTTTTTTCAAAGAATATATAATGAATTCATGTCACATGAAAAGAACTTTAGTTTTGCTATGGAAAACATTTACATTGAATTTATCCCCTATTGATTTTCCTGAATTAAGGTATTGATACAAAGCAAAGAATAGAGACACATTCCAGGCTTGTGAAGTATTAAAGAAGCTGTTCCTGTGGAGACAATAGTGAGTAAGAGTACTTCTGAGGTCCAGGTTGCTAGGTTGAAAGAATGAAAACAGTGGATCCACGAGCATACTGTTGACTTTTTAATCTTTTTCAAGATGATGTACCTGCTGAGGACATAACATTATGCCTTAACAACATGCCAGAATCGGTATGAAATGCATGAAAAATTCAGATTTGGCATGCTATGCAGTCTTAGAATCAGCATTTTGAAGCAATAAAGTTTTGTAAAAACAAGACAGTGATAAGTGATAGTGATGTACCTTGACATCATGCTGAAACTTACAAACACTTCAGTTAGAATAACACAAAATTAGAACAGGAGAAGAAGGAGAAGGGAGAGAGGGACCAAGACGAGGAGGGGAAGGAAGCGGGGGGGAGGGAGCAAGGCAGCAACCATCACCACCCTAACATTAAAGTTCTCACCACTCAAAAGTGGATGAGAGAGAAGAAAGGGGCAGGAAATAAAAGAATGGACCACCAACATTTAAATCACTTTGATGGGAATGATAAGGATAATTTATAAGAAGTGTTCAACAACAAGTATGCTTAAATGGACGTGAAATTATGTCTTAACAACATGCCAGAATGGGTATGAAATAAAGACCGACCACCGTCTGGAAGAGCAACAAACACCACCAAGACAACACCACCTCATTCATGATTCATCCTAATGACTCAAAAATTTACTTGTGGAATATTATTTAGAGGTTCCATGCAAAGAAGGAGGGGTGGAAAAGAAGGAGTTCTTGAACCCAAGGAAAAAGCATGGTGGAGGTAAGTGCCAAACTAATTTTTCACCAGAGCACCAACAGTATCATGATCTACTGACAGATAGGAAAGCCCGGTCCGGAGCATGGACAAGCTTCTATGAATGCAGGCAGCATGTGTGAGTCTGTGTGTCTAGTGAAAGTGAAGCAAGAAATAGGAGAAGTCGCAGCATGGAAAAAGAGGTGAAAAAAAAGTGTGAAATAGAGAGAGGCAAGAGGATAAAGGTGATGTGAAGGACTCAATGAAAATCTCAGTGAGGAATTACAAGGCAATGTGAGGAGGCACAGTATTCAAATGAAATGTCCCTGAGGGGAGAGAGACGTTTTCTATCTACATTTTCTTGGTTGTATTGGTTGTCTTTAGTGCCTCTTATCTCTTTGGTCTGGACTCTATCCATAGTGATCTCTGAATGTGGAATCTAACAGAGGCCAAGTTTATGTCAATGAATTGTTACCTATGTCTATAAATAATGGAGACATGTGGACAGAACCTCACACACCATTGTTTGTAACATTAACTTATTCAAAATAATTATTGAGGACTTATGGTTACAAGAGGCATTGTAAAGGGATTGGATGAGAAAGAGAGGAATATTTCCTGTTCTCCTGTGCCAATTAACATCCCCCCATCCATGATAGAGAACTATTTACCAAGAGATTGCTTGCAAAATACTTCACATTCCTGAATGCTCATTTGTTTGTGATTAAGATGTTTTCAGAACTTCAACTAGTATTCCATGGTTTGGGAGCAGAATTAACAAGGAAATGTAAAGCACTCTATTTCACAGGAAAGAACTGTTTTAAACAGTCCTTTCTGCTGATTACTTTCTGGTAGAATTTGCAAATAAAAGAATAACGTGTGTATGTGATATCACAGTATGAACAGTGACCTTCAGCTCAGAGAGAGATGCAGGAAATGAATAATACAATATCTGTCTTGTGTTGCAAAAGCTCAAGGTGAACAGTTCATGAGATTCCATAAATTGCAACACTGACTAAGGAGTAAAGCTATACATATAGCTCCTTATATTGAAACATTGGCATAAATCCTTTCCTAAGACATTGAAAGCTCTTAATTACAGGTACAACAGGGTGGCTATTCGACTGAACATGTTTCATTCTTAAGGTAGTATTTACCAATATAGATTATGATCTCCATTTTAGAAATGTGGAAACTGAAAGTTGATCATAAGGTAATTTGGACAAGTCAGATAGTTGAGAAGGGGCAAAACCAATATTCAAATGAAAGGTTTTAATTAATATTCTGAGCTTATTCCACCGTGTTAAACTTTTAGGTTAACATGATGTGATTATATTATAATCTCAAAAATAAAAGAAATATTTAAAAACTCAGGATACTTATTGTTATCCCCAGGAAGGGAGGATTTGCTATTTTATATTGCCATGGCACCATAAAGTTACATATGTTATGATTTTAGGCTGAAAAGTTGTGTGTTTGTATAATTGTATTGGAACTTCTGCGGAGAACTATTTATACACGTCAGAGAGATTCTCGCATTTCAAACACTTTTACTAAGAGAAACTAAAGCTAAATGTACAGATAAGAACAAAACCTGATGGATGAGACCAATGTGGCTTTGAACTTGTCCTGACTGATGCCAGTTGGGATGGGAATGAAGAAAGGACAGACATACAGACACAGGAACAGAAAACTGGGATCAGAAGAGCAAGATTCTCTGAGAGTGCATCAGCTGCCAGGACACTCAGTGAGTTTGTTTTATACATTTAAATTGAGAGGGTGGTTTTATGATACACAGCTGGACAAGGGGGCTAGTTTACTGTATACAGCTGGACAAGGAGGCAGAGCTACCTGATCTCAGTAAGAGGCCTCTGTAGGGGAACAGTCTGAGGCTGTTGTGACCAGGAGGAGAAGTTGGGGATTGCACTCTCTGAACACACAACCAACACTTGTACTGGGTCAAAGGAAGGTCTCGACATCTCTAAGGGGTGGAGGCACTGAGATCCTGGGCATGGCTGTGCCCATGTCAACCATATACGTTCACTCAGGACTTCATCTGCTCTCCACACTTGCCAACTTCCAGCTTGGTAGGTGATACCCAACCAGTTTTAGATTTGAACAAAACCTGGGCAATGCTAATATTATGCTATAATATTATTGAATATTGAGGTTTAATGTGTTTTACCATGAATGTCTTAACAGAAATTTAAACTGTGATTAGAAGTTAGAAAGATGAAAGGTTTTCAGTTGTTTTGTATTTTCTTTTGTTTCTAGACCTAAAAAGTAATACTTACCAGCTTGTTTCCTTTCCTTTTCTTTTTTTTCTTATTCTTCAGTGGACAATGACCATAATATTTGGGAAAATATTATAGAGCTGTATATTATGTGTATATGTTTAATGCACATGTGTGCATGTATACATGTGTACCATGCCCCCAGAAGCCAGAGGTTTAGGACCCCTGGAGTTGGAATCACAGGTTGGTTGTACCTAATGTGAGTGTTTAGAATTGAGATATGGAATTCAGGAAAATCAACAAGCACATTTAGCCATCTCTGCAGCTCTAAAACTTTAATCTTTTGAGTTAAATTAAAGATCATCTCTTCAAAAAAAATTCTGATTCCAAGAAATGACACATTTCAGCTTGAGGAAATAGGATTGAAGTGTAAATAATTTTTACCGTCTTTATAGGTACAATCATCCAAACAGGTAGTGGTTGGTTACTTCCACAACATTTGTGCTGCTCTTGTACTAGCTTCTTCTGCAGACAGGTCACCAATGTAGATTGAAAGCCTTGTAGTGGAATTGGTTTTTACCATTTTTCTCTGCTAGCATACACAGTCCTTTCTAGTACCATGAACGCTGTCAATAGAAATGAAGGCTTTGGGTAGGCACCAGCTTGGCTTCTCCATGTTCAATGACATATGTATGTGTTGTCCTCAGCTATAGGGCTTTATCATCACTTTGTGGAGAGTAACCAATGGTTTTGACAAGAGCTTAGGTGGTTTAGGGGTTTCCATGGTTTCCTTTTGACCAACAGCTCAATTAGATGTAACCCATTTCCAGCCGTGGAAATTTCATTGGGGAGAGATGATGCCTAGTTGGGGCTTTGTGTTCCCCATCTTTTGGAGATTCCATTCAGGTTTCTTTCATATGTGTATATATTTTAAGAATCTTCTACTCTATTAGGTTCCCATATGATGTCCTTATATGGCCCTTAGTTTTAGCTGGCCCTCCCCATATCCCCTCTCTGTGTTCTCTCCCTTACCTGTCTTCAGTCCCCCTCCCTGCTTGACCCTCCCATTCAAATCCTCACCCAACACTTGTCCATCTATAACTATCTACTCTATTTCTCCTTAGGGATAGCTTTCCCTTCCCCCTAGTCCCTTATTCTATAGATTGTCTCTATGGTTATATGGATTATAGCCTGTTTATCGATGACTTAGAAGCTAACATCCACACATAAGTTAATTTCAATACATACCTTATTTGTGGGATGGGGTCTGGATTACTTCACTCAATGAATGTTCTAAGTAATACACCTTCAATTTTGCTGTCAGCCATTTCACTAGAATAGCCAGAGTCCAATGAATTAATCCATTCATGGAGAAAAATCATTCACTCAGACAGTGTGCACTAGAACAGCCGTGGTAGAATGGGGAAGTGGACCACCATTTGATGGTCTAGGCCTCCTGAATGAGTCACAGCTGTCAATCACAGAAAGAAGGCAAGAGAACTAGCTCTGTGATGGAAACAAGTTCTGGTTGTTTTGTTTTCTTGTTTTTTGTTTTTCCTTACTTTTTGTTAGCTTTTAGAGATTTTTATACAATGTTTTCTGATGAAATTGATTCCTCTTTCCCTCATTTCCCCCAGATCCATCCTCCCTTCCCTACCCACTCAACTTCACAGGGACCTCTTCCCCCACCTCACCCTGCCTCTTACCTTTCAAGTAGCTTGTTTCTCTCATACTGTCACTGTGTAGGCTTCCCTGGAGAATGGCCGACCCTGGAAACAATGGATAATTTTGAATTAATGTTTGAATTTAAGACTTGATTTGCATGAATTTGTAAATACAGATTTCTTGATTTTAAAGGATCACAATTTTTCAATTTTGTAATTTTTACAAATACTTTATATACACTCAATCTATACATTTGAGTACTAGTTACCATATATGTTTGGTAAATATTAAATTATTAAAATTGCATGTAAAAACACATACAGAACACCTAAACAATATTTTCAAAGTGTTTGATGGGGAAAGCACTCATATTAACACATTTATTATTGAAACATTTAAAATAGAGCACAGTGGGCATCCATAAAATACTCTTCATATATTTGAGCAAACTATGAGGAGAAATGTCTTCTTCAATTCTTGAATGTGGAGATGCAGGATATATAATCTTTAAGATGTGCAACTGCATGTGTAAACATTGATATATTTGCTCAGCCTTAGAAATCTAAACTGATGTTTCTCATGACTTAAGATACATTTTAATATCTGACTCTTACTAGTATCTGAAAGTCATAAAAATCAGAATATTCTATAAAGTAGAATTGCATTGGGCTTTTAAGCAACAAATGAGAGAGAGAAATATTGGAGAGCAACAATGAAGATCAAATATTTGGTTTTCATTCTGAATTTTAGCCTCTACTTGAACTCTTCCACTTACTGCTTAGTCCTGAAAGTCTGGAAAGTCAGTATGGACTTGTGTGAATAGAAATGAAAATGTATATCTTCAGGATTTTGTCTTCTTTGAAGGGGCTAGTTCCAAAACCATATAAAAAAATCAAAGTTTCTATGATTTATCAATATAAAAATATGCAGACTAGCACATCTGTTTGCTGATGCCACTGAGTTTTGTCTTGATCTTATTTAAAGCCCAAGGAAAGAAGAATGATAATCAGGCAACCACAGGCAGGTGTTCAAACTTCTTTTTTCTTTTCTTTGGGAATACAATGGAATAAACATTGCTCCCAAACTAATTGCCATCACAGACTATAAAACCAGCAAAAACTAAGCATGGGAGCATACATCTGTATTCTCAAGATCAAGGAAGTAGAAGCATTACAATCATGAAATTGAGGCCAGCAGGGAAAAATATAGAGAGCTGGAGGCCAGCCTGACCTATTTCAAAGATTAAATAAGATTAGAAGAAGTTCCACAAAAATATAGTTGTGCTATCTAACATATGAATTATTAAATATCAGTACTCCAGAGAGTTTATCCATGGTCCCTACAAACACTTTGCATTTCTAAATTGTAACATTAGAAAAATTTAAAAAATGTAGTTTTAGCTTGAAATTAGAGTTTCTGAAAACTCACAAAATTGTACATGGGAGAGGCCAGGCAAATTAATTTTCATTTTTGTTGAGTTCTAGGTAATTGCCCAGAAACTGACGATTTAGAATTGTTTTTAACTTGCTGCATTAGCTTACTACAATCTTGGAAACAATGTTCCACAGATTGCTTAGATTAAATAACAGAAATTCATTGTTTCAGAGTTCTAAAGGCTAGAATTCCAAAATCAAGGTATTTTGGCTAGAAAGTTCTAATAATGTCCCCCGCACTGGGTGATGTTTCATCATAGAATTTATAATCACAGATCTGTATCCTGGGAATCTGAGGATAAGATGTCAAGAGAGTTAAAATTTGTTGATGCCACACTTCCATGGGATCACTAATTTCTTATACTATCTTTGAGTGACCAAAGTGAGTGGCCAGATCACTTTCTTTTTTGTTTGCTTATATCAAATTGAGCAATAATCCCATTCATGACTACTGCTTTCTCATCCCTAATTACCTCCCAAATGGATCAACTAAAACCACTGTAAAGAAAAAAAAATAGTCAGATAGCAGCATATCTTCTTAGGGAACACAACTGTCCATTACACAATACAGACATTGAGATGATTGACACATTCAGAAGACAGCGTGGAAAGATCTGTTTTCATCCCTCTCCTCAGATAATTGATAAATTTACGTGTGCCATCTGTATCCTAACATCATCCTCTCTGTGTTTAAATACCCTGTCCTCATATGGATACCACATGTGTTGGACACCAAACTGGTGTTACTTTAACTTGATTATCTTTGTAAAGTTCTTATCTCCACAGAAGACGACATCTAAGGTGTTGGCAGTTAGGGCAGTGATGCATGAAAGGGGCACAGTTCAACCTTTAAATTTAGCCAACTCTGCCTTATTAAGTTAGAATAAAGTACAAAGTCTGTCCAATTCCACAGCCTATGATCTCTATACTATAATACATTGCCTTTAGATGGTAAGTGGATATGTCCAATGAATAACAATAGTGCATATAATTAAACCTGGATTTTTCTATCTTATAATTTTGTAGAGTCTCTCCAATTCATTAGACCAAAAGACAAAGAGCTTACTTTCTAGCTAGGAAAGTGGTTGACTATACATCTTAAAACTTGAATTATGGTAAACAGAATGCAATTTTCCACTCTGGTAACTTTAAATGCTACCCTCACTTCAGTAACAGAAGTCTATTTTATTGTGACAAATAAGTATTTTAATTATTTTCAAATTTATAGTATGATTTCTTTGGATTTTTTCTCATTAACACCGATTTATGACAAAAATCCTGAGCTCTAGTAAAATGAGTGCCCTAGATAGAGAAAAATTATGTCAAAAAAACCCCCACAATATGTTGAACCAACTGCTGGACAACACTCCTTAAATACATAGATTATCAAGACTGAAACAAACAATCCCAAGTGAAGAATCCATGCACTGTTGGTGGGTGTGAGAAACTATAGCCACTTTAGGAAAGTCTAGCTGTGTCTTACAAAGTTAAACATACTTACTGTCTGAACCAGAATTCTTAATTCTGATTATGACATTTGTGCATGCTTGAAAAAAAACTAAACACACACACACACACACACACACACACACACACACACACGAGAGAGAGAGAGAGAGAGAGAGAGAGAGAGAGAGAGAGAGAGAGAGAGAGAAGTAGACATACAAGTGTGAGCAAATACTGACAGCGTTTGTATTTATAACAGCAACTCCAGAAACTGCCCAATCTACTTCCACTGGTGAATAATAGTCAAACCCTGTCACTTCCTTACTATGGAGTAATCATCACCAGAGAAAGATGATTCATGATACATGCAACAACTTGAATAAATCTAAGTAAAGCAAGTTAATCAAAATGTATATTCTATATTCTATATTCTATATATATATACTGGGAAAACAATTTTTTGAGGCAGTTCACAACAGTAATCTCTAAATTTTATAGCTAGAAAAAGAATGTGACCAAAACAGGATAGAACATAGGAATCTCTGGATGATGGGGTTATCCTACATTATATAATATTATATATCATTCTGTATCATATTTTACATCATATCACATATGGCAAAACTCATAAAGGTAAGCACCAAGATACTCTGTTTGCTATACATTTTTAAAAACAATACTAAGATAGCTATTCCTCTACAACTTTTAGGGATTAAAGAATCTTTATTCCACTCCATCTTCATTTTAAGGCTTGGTGTACGGAGGAGGAGACTGGACCTGCCTCTGCTGAATCTACCAGGCTGGGCTGACCCCCCACCAGAGACCTTGCCTTGGAGGAGGTGGGAATGGGGGGTGGATTGGGGGGTAGGACTGGGGGGTGGAAAGAGGGAAGAGAGGGCAATCCGTGGCTGATACGTGAAATAAAGTTAATTATAAAATAAAAACATTAAATAAAAAAAGAATAATGACCAACTTTAAAAAAAAGGAAACAAACAGGCCAATAAAAAAAATTAAGCGAAGTAGAATAAAACTAACAAAGAAGAGGGAAAAGAGAAGAGGAAAAAGCACAAGAAACATATGCACACACACATAAAACTTATAAAAACACAAAATTGGAAAGTATAATAGGTAAATAAAAGATCCCCTAACAAAGCATTATTAGATAAAACATCTGCCCCAAATACTACTGAGCTCATTTTGTGTTAGCCATTAACAGCTGCGCATGGACCCTTTCCTTTACAGGGGCTTATATGTTGCCCAGTGAGACTCCATTGGATAAAACTATTTTTTTTCCTTTGCTAGGGTGATTGTCAATTGGAGATCACTTCTGGGTTAGGAGTAGGACCTTTTGTTAACTTCCCCTCTCAGTACTTAGACCCTATCTGGCTTGAAGATGTGTAGGGCTAGTGAATGTTGTCACAGTCTGTGTGAATTCATATGTACCTCATTCCTGCTGTGTCTGGAAAGCACTGTTGTCAGGTAACCTTTTAAACTTTGAATGAAATCTATTTTGTATTCTACCAATGAAAAATTTCCATTAATTACTCATTTGGGGTGGGTGTTTGAAGGTCAGAAGACACCTTACAAGAGTTAATTCTTTCCACCATTTGGTTTCCAAGAACTGAATTTTGATCATCAGTTTTGGCAGTAATGATGATGAGCCATCTTGTGGCCTCACATTCTTTCTTAAGGTATAAATATGTAGTATCAGTTGTTTGTTATTATCTGTTATTGCTGAGTAGGAACGTACAGCAGGAGAAATCCAATGGTGCCTCCTTTAAGAGCATGTGTGTGCTTTTGCTTCCTGTAAGATTCCCTATCATTCTTGACTCTACAGTCAAATCCTCTGACTAAATGGCACGCTTATTTGTTGAGTCTTCCAATCTGAACCAAGTTTGACTCCTCAAATTAAAAACAGATCTCTTTCTTGGATTCTGGAAACTTCTTAGCCCTCATCTTTGGAATAATTTCTTTCCCACACTCATCTATTTCCCTAAAGAACTGTACTTTGTGTTTACATCATCGTTTTAAGCCCAAGGTCTTTGCACAGACAACAAGCTTTTCCATCCTCTTCATGGTGACTGAACTTTTCTAGTTTCTTTGAATAAGCACTTTGTGACTTCCGTTTATCTGAGCCCAGTCATAACTTCCCATAGCTCAGATCTTGTCCACGTATCCTTGTTCTATGTGGCTCTTAGAGCCCTGGCCATGGGAATTTATCTCAACAGCACAAACCATTTATAATAGTTTATATCTCCCTCCTCCATGTGTTTACAGGCCCTGCGGTCCATCTACATCACTTCAGTCCACTGATGATGGGAAAATGGACAATGATTGAGATTAGACTCAGAAAGAAAAAACGCAGATTGTGGATCACAGATATTTGGGTGTTTTATATCTCATTTTATTCTCCACCACCCATTTTTACAAGGTTAGTTTTTTTTTTAATACTTGGAAGGATTATTGTAGAAAGTGCTAAATCAGTAAGTTTTCATGAAATAAAGATGTCTGGAACATTAGGTACTGCATAAAAGAGGCATCTTCAAAAGTCTGCGAAGGTTTATGGTAAGACAATTGTATTCCTTTTAAAAATGAATCTAACAAATAGACATGATAGGAAGTTGTCAAAGATTCTTTTATCTCCTAAGGTTTGCAGTCTAGTATTATAGCTGTTTCAGTGTGTGTGTGTGTGTGTGTGTGTGTGTGTGTGTGTGTGTGTGTGTGTTTCTTGAGTAACAATTTCAACTATATGGTGTATGCATAACAAAATCCAGGGATATAGTGGCAATCATTACTGAAACAAATAGCAAAAAACATCAGAAAATTCATCAGAAATTGTTAATGAACTTTTTCACAAAGAATTACCTTTACATTGAAACTTGATAAACTAGTAGAAGGTTGATATTCAGGGGACAAGCTACCATGGCAGACCATACCATAAATGAACAGCAGTAAACACAAAGCCAATAAGATTTTAATGACCAGAAAGAATTGGTATGATTGGATCGCTCTGTGCTTATTTTGTATGGTATAGGTCTAAATCAGACTTCATGGGAGTACAATTCGCAATCACTGGCAGAGTTGGGTAATGAAATATGTGTTATGTCATCATAAGAGGCTTGCATTTTATTGTGTGGGAAACATAGTTATCATTAAGGGATTTTGAGGGCAATGATATGATCAAATTGGAGATTTATGTGTTATGTTCTTAAAGTAACATGGGGATGATTTGAAAGAGAAACTTGATGTAACTTCTAGTAAGAAACTGCACAACCTTCACCTGAGTGTGTAGGAAAGAGCTGATGTTTAGGTGACAGATCCAGAAATACTAAGGAAGTGTAACCTCTGACATGAGTGGGTCAAAAATGGCTTAGCATACAAAAAATATGATGGCAGTATAAAGGAAATATTCACTTTGGAAGATATTGAAAAATGATTCTCTGAATTTTTGAGTAACATCTAAAAACTAATACTGTAATGGGAAAGGTGGGCTTCTTTGCTTAAGCCTACTGCCAATATACTTGTAACCTGTGTCTAACGCACCAGAAAGTGCTCAGACCTAGCTCTGATACCACCAAACTGAGGCTGCAATACCACATTTGTCTACCCAAGGCAGTCACCTCTTACTGTGGGTAGCTTTAAGATTGTAAACCAAATGTGGGTTGCGAACATAGTTGCTTTCACGCAATCCAGGCAATATCATTTACAGCCACGTCAGCTGCAGACAATATTTAATTGCATCATCTTTTTGTTGTAACCAAAAAGACCAGGCATACTTTTTTTCCTGGAAGAAAAAAAGAGTCAAAAGCAAGACATGGAATTTTAAATGCTGCTTTTGTAGTAACATTTTGAGCCATTTCTAGCAGCTGAAGAGCCGATTGGTTGCCTAGAGGGTTATGCTAAGGAAAACAAGACAGAAATCCAAGCTGTAGAATTTGCGAAAACCTTTGTCATAGCGAACAATAGTGAAACCCAACATTGCCTGGAAGGGGAAATTTGAGTCTGCAATCTGTTAGACTTTATGCACTGATAAGCGATAAGACTCTGTGCTGCTGTTTGAAAAGAATACAGTAAACACAATTCCAGACAGCCCTGCCTCAGGCTGAACATGACACCCTTGTGCTCTGTAAGCAAAGAGAAAGGCAGTTCTGGAGCCACTGCAAGCTCCCTTTATTTTCTAGCATTAAAATTGGCCAAGTAATACCTATTAACAGCAAAGAAGTCCCCTCTTGTGTTTTTCTGGTTCACATAAATTCTGCTGTCTTGGAAAAGTTGTTGCTGTAAGTAAGGATGGCTGTGATGTAAGGAAATTCTGATGGAGAGTGGGAGATTTCAATTTTTGAACATTATCTCTTCAAAAATAAAGTAATTACATGACAGTAAGAGAATCTGCATAGAAATTTATTTCCCACAATGAAAAGCTAGTAAGTAATGACTGCATAATTGTTATTGTTAATAACTCTACATCTTTCTTACAGGGTCTTTAAAGGAAGGAGACAGAGAGGTAGCAAAATGTTTTCTTGTGTTGAGTCAAACATCTAGTGGTCTAACACAGAAATTAGCAATGTCTGAAGGTAAAGTGATGTGCCTATTCCCAACCCATAAAAATCTATGTGACCGTTTGTGGTGTCCCTTATTTAAACATATCAGAGAAAATAGTGACTATAGAAAGTTACTGACATATCCTTGTAAACTATGGAACTCATATGACATTATATTAACCTGGCATGGGGTTTGAAATGGAAAAACATAACTTACTTTCCAGAGTTTGATTCTTAGACAAATTTTGTTTTATATTTCTACAAACTGTAAACAAGATATACAACCACATATACACAATGTAAATAAAGACATGTGAGCTGAATTCAAAAAGTGTAGAATTACAATTACTCTCTTAGTCTAAAATATGTAAGCTTTATTTGTTTTTTCTTTTGTGTTGGCTATAGAGGCATTCCCCACTGACTAAGGGAATCACATTTGATTCTTTGTCATCATCAAAGGGAATTTACAGCTCAATAAGAAAATTTTTTCCATATTTTTATATAATAATTTGGTTTCCATTTTTATTCAAAATGGCTTAAAATGAGAATTTCTTGCATGTATGTGATACAGTTTGATTAAATCTATTACCCTTCCCCCCTTCTGATTGCTTACCCTACCATCTCCCTACCAGCCCTGTCCACCCCCTCAACACACATCAAATTTCATGTACTTTTTTTTAATGCCCCTTCATGTTTCCCTCATGCGCATGCATGTAGGATCAACTACCAGAACAGGGATCTCTCTCAAAAGCCACCTCCCTGAAAAAAAAGAAAAGCAAAAAAACTGATTCCTCCAATCAGGTGTCAATAGGTCCTCAGAAATGGATGTGAATTCACGAGCCCTTCTTCCATCCATTATGGAACTTTTCTGCTTTGATCTCATGCAGGTCTAGAAGTCCCAGCTGCTGTCAGTTCCTGTGTGCCATGTTCTGTCGTGCTCTGCCAATACTGTTTCACTGCAGATGCCACTGTCTTCACCTCTTACAGTCTTTCTCCCAGTGCTCTGTAAAGGTCCCTGAATGGTAGAGTAGGGAACCTTTGCCAGGCAGTGGGCAGTTGTCTCTTTTAGATCAAGCCCTCTGCCTCATTATATTCTCTGCATGTTGACTAGTTGTGGGCTTTTGTATTAATCACCATCTACTGTCAAAGGAAGCTTCTCCGAGGAAGGTGGAGAGATGTATTGTTCTGTGTAGACAGGTGAGAACTTGGGGGCAGTTTATTACTATGTCCTTTTAGTGGACAAGTTCTTATGTGTGTTTAGACTCTATCATTTCCCTCAAAGCAAAGGCATGATTGAAAGGAAACATTTATTATTTTATGAAAGCTTAAGACTGACTATACTATTCTAGGAAAAATTAAATTGCATTTGTCTGAAAGTAATAGTTGATACTGACTCTGAGTCCTACAAAATTTAGTAGAAAACTGGTTTCAATCATTTTCTGGCCCTGTGAAAATCAATTAATATATAATAGATAAAAACTTTTATCAACGTAATTTTCCTAATATACAAATAGAAATAACAATTTTGAGAAATTCCTTTAAGTCACGGTGAAATGCACATAAAGAAAACACTAATGCATTAGAACAAAGCAGAGTTATAAGAAATGGTAGCAGTTACTAATGGTTTGCTATCCCCACTGTGAGGAAATATAAAACACTTGTAATATAAACTCTTATTTGACTAGAGCTGTTTGAAAGGGAAACACTATTTTATTAATCAAATATCTTTAAAGTGTCCCTTTCTGGCAATATTTCTACTCTTTGGGACAATTGGTCATTAGTGAAAAATGCTATGCCAAGTTAAATTCATAATACAAAAAATAACCATTCCTTCAGAAGTCATGCAAGACAGTAGAAAGGAAAATAGAAAAATAAAGTCTTCATTCTAAATGCATCCTTAATCTGTCTACTGAAAGAAACAACAAGCCTGTGAATAAACATAGAAGTAGGAAGATATGAAGGATTGAAAAAATTTGTACCAGGTACAGGAAGAAGCGGTTAAGGACATAGGACAATTATACAGAATTGCTGTGGAAGTAAGCAGAAGTGAAATGAGCAGATGACAGGCCAAAGCCTATGATCCCATTTGGCTTTCTGAGGAATTATTCTCAGCATGATATTATATTGTTCAGTAATAAGAGATACCACTGAGTATGGTGGACCACAGCTTTCATTCCAGGACTGGGGAGGCAGAGCCAGGTGGATCTCTGAGAGTTATCATATTGGGTTCCATACCAGCTGGGGCTAAACAGGGAGATGCTATTGCAAAGAGGAGGAAGAGGAGGGAAAGCAAGAAAAAACAAAAAAAGAAGAAAAAGAGAGGAAGAGTGGAAAGGAAGGAAGGAAAGGGAGAGAGAGAGAGAGAGAGAGAGAGAGAGAGAGAGAGAGAGAGAGAGAGAAGGAAGAAAGAGAGAAAGAAAAACAAAGATGTCATATAGCTGGAATGTTTCTCTGGTCCCACCAGTCTCTGCAGTCCCATAACCTGCATATAAAATAATCATTCAGAGGCTTATATTAATTATAACTGCTTGGCTATTAGCTCAGGCTTACTACTGACTAGCTCCTACATTTAATTTAACCTATAATTCTTATCTGTGTTCAGCCATGTGGCTTGGTACTTTTTCTCAGTTCTGCATTGTCATCTTGCTTTCTCTGTGTCTGGCTGGTGACTCCTGACTCAGCCTTCCTCTTCCCAGAATTCACCTCATCTGCTTAACCCACCTATACTTCCTGCCTGGCTACTGGCCAATCAGTGTTTTATTTATCAACCAATCAGATCAACACATATTCACAGCATACAGAATGACATCCCACAGCAATGTCATGTGGACAATGGGGAGAGGATTAAGATTATACCTTCCATGTTAAGACGAGATAACTTTTTTTCTTTGGAAGTACTTGCCAGTAGTTGATGAGATTTAGCTAAGGAGTAGCATAGCTAAATTTTACTTAAGAAGATAAAATGAAGGTATCAAGAGGTTGAAAGGAAAATGCTAAGTATGAGCTGCAGAAAAAGTTAGTGTCTTATCAGAATGTATAGGAGAGAAAGGGCACTTTTAAGTGCAAGAAGTGAACTCAATTTGTATTTATACAGTGTATTTATACACTATACAGTATATAAGTATATTTATAAGTATAAATATAGCATGCTTAGTTCATTTTATATTGCTTAGGTATTTTCAGAGCTAACCACATTGTATTGGAGAATCAAGTAGGGGATTTATATCATGGGTTTTCTAGCCCCAATAGATACATCCTTAAAATTTTAATGAAAAATTTTAATAGAAATATGATAGAAAGCAGCCATCATTACATCATTGTTTAATTTATGAGAGTAAAAATGATTTCTTTTGGCATTTGAAGCGACAATTATTTTTTTATCCAAAACTTGGATGTAAGATGTAATAATTCCTGCCACTTACAAAAAAAAACAAAACAAAGAAAATACTACCAATATAAACACAAAATTATAAGGCACAATTCTCTGTATTAAAATTCAAGTGGATTTTGTCAAAGACTTTTTCAGCATCTAGTGAGATGATTATGTGGTATTTTTATTTCAGTTTGTTTATATGGTGGATTACATTGACATATTTTTTCATAAGTTGAACCATCCCTGCATCTCTAGGGGGAGGGTTAGAGGAGAGGGGATGGGGAATGGGGACATGAGAGATCTGGATGGCCAGGTTGAGTGAGGGACAGAGATGGAGAGCAACAAAAGAGATATCTTGATAGAGGAAGCCATTATGGGGTTAGGGAGAGACCTGGTGCCAGGGAAAATCCCAGGAATCTGCAAGGATGACCCCAGCTAACAATCCTAGCAATAGTGAAGAGGGTGTCTGAACTGGCCTTCTCCTATAATCAGAGTGGTGATTCTCCTAATTGTCATCATAGAACCTTCATCCAGTAATTGATGGAAACCAATCCAGAGATCCATAGTCAAGAATCGGTCCAAGCTTCAGAAGTTCAGTTGAAGATAGGGAGAAATTATTATAGGAACCAGGGGGGTTAAGATCATGATGGGGAAACCCACAGAGACAGCTAACTCGAACTCGTGGGAATTCACGGACTCTAGACCAACAGCTGTGGAGTCTTCACAGGACTGACTTTGGCCCTCTGCATGTGGGTGACAGTTGTGTAGCTTGGTCTGTAGTGGGGCCCCTAGCAGTAAGATGAAGATCTGTCCGTGATGCATGAGCTGGCTTTTTGGAATCTGTTACTTATGGTGGGATGCCTCACTCAGCCTTGAGGCACAGGGTAGGGGTCATCTTAGTTCTGCCTCAACTTGATATGCCATGAGTTGTTGACTCCCATGGGAGGCCTTACACTTTCTGAGGAGTAAATGGGGGGTTGGTAGAAAGGAGGTGGAGGAAGAAAACAGGAGGAGATGAGGAAAGGGAAACTATAGTTGGTATGTAAAATAAATAAAAAAACTTCATAACAAAAAGTTCTGGTGAAAGTCTGCTCGTTTCAAAGGTCTCTCTCTCTCTCTCTCTCTCTCTCTCTCTCTCTCTCTCTCTCTCTCTCTCTCTCTCTCTGTATGTGTGTGTTTTAACGATTATAAAAGTGATATAAATTAACTGGCCAATTCATTAGTAAAGAGGTTATACATTTGCTAAATTAGGAAGAAATCAACAGGGCAGCTTTAGGTTTTCTGGATTTTATTCTTAATAAAGAAGACTACAGGTCACATTCTGCCACATTTTGAGAAAGAACCATGTATTGATTTCTATGACTGACAGATCTGAAACTAAAGTTGTTATACCCTAACTTTACAGGGAAACACAGAAAGAGTTTTGCTTTGTTTTCAATCAAGGACTGATGACACCAGGTGAGCACACAAATTCTAGGACTGTAGTCTGTATGTAGTCACCACAAGTTAATTTAAAAGTAAAATTCAATTTTGCACCTTGTGTTTAAACATCAGTATCCTCTACTTGGTCAAGGAGCCTGAGAGAATCCTAAGCCATGCTTAAACTTCCAAGGCAGAAGAAACAAAGAGAGTAAATGTGTTTGCTGGTAGAACTTGTTGACAGATCAGTATAGTTGCACCAACTGTTTAAGATCTTTGAAGGCCCGAAGATGCTTTTATAATTTAAAAACTTTGAATGTGACACTCGTTAATAGAAAGTAGAGAAGATGCATCAAAGGACCAGCAAGGTGGAAGTCATTTTCATATGCATAAACCTCCTGAAATTATGCACTTAATTAGTCTGTATGTATCAGCAGAACAAAGGGTTTATTCCATTCTCTGTGCGATTCCTACCGTCAAACATTGAATGGTGAGAGTTAAAGAATTTGTGATAATTTCTGCCACTGAATAAGTCTAAATTTAAACCCACTGTCTTTCATTTAATAGCTGAACAAATTTAAAGACTTATGATTTTGTTCTGTGAGTCTAAGCTTGCGTTTTTCTGCTGTGCAACACAGAGAATTTGGGGTGCTTGGGAAGCACACTTCCAACATTTAGATTAACTCCTAAGGCTTCCAATTAGTATTGAGAGATTATATTATTGTTCTACCCTAGTTAATTTTCACATAAAATATAACTTTTTAGAAAATTGAATCAAATAATAATTGCTACCATCTGTATGTTAGCCTTAATAGAAATATAATTATAGGGGAAAATGAATTACCTACCTTATTAAGTAGCAAAATTTATAAAAATGCTTATTTTAATGCAGTCTTAATGCAGTTCTTAGCCACTCACACACCACATGCACACACACACACACACACACACACACACACACATACACATGCTTCAGGGGATTTTAAAGCTGTCTTAGTTATCAGCTTATCCTTGTAAGTTTCTGCTTATCTTATCAAGGGAAGGCATCACGTTTGCTTCCTTCTACTAATAAGGTCTGGGGCAGAGCTTTCCTCTGCAGCTCGGTAATTCCTCTTGCAGACAGAAGCCTTCAGTCGGCTGCTCTTCCCTGCTCTTATCTCTCTACTTAATTTTGTTCTCAGAGCAACCAGAATGGCAAATCCATTTTCCTCCATTGCTGGAATTTTCAAATTCAGAGACACTAAAGAAGTGCCCTTTTCCTTTCTCAAAACCTTCATTCCAAGTGCATTTAGCTTTCTGTAGGTCCAAATATTTATGTGGAAGTATATATTCTAAGGGTAAGTATGAGTCACCCTTGACTCAAGTACAAGTTATGTTTCTGGTACTTTCCTGGAAGACAATCTCCAAACAACTTAGGTCTTACTTCCCCCATTTTGTAATCTGGTGATGAAACAAGTGATTCACTGGGAAATTGCAAAAGGCAGAGGAGTAATATGAATACTACTTAACTGCTTATTTCATTATTACCACTGTCTCTAATAAGAGTGCAAAGTAAGATAATCCATGTAGAATAACCAGAATTAGGGGTAGCATTGTTGTTTTGATTTGTTATCATATCACTAAAGTGCAAATGTCATCTGTTTAGGAGTAGTAGCTTTAGAACACAGATATTAATATTATTTTTGTAAGTGTGAATAATTATAAACTGGTTATAGTTTCGTGGGGGGTAAGTTAGAACAGTGGATGAGGCTGCAAGTACAAGAAAGTAATTGACTGTACTTAGACACAAAGGGAAATAAAAAGTCCTGAATTTGCCCTGCTGCATAGCACAAGGTTGGATGCTTAGCCATCAGAGTAGGAGGAAATTATTGGGAAGGTAAGCATCCAAGATTGAGACACAGTTAACGCTGTGGGAGCTAGTGTGCAAGAACCATGAGGTAATCCCTAATGAACAGACAACTTGTCAAATCCTTCCTGGAATCCTGCAGCCTGTCACTGACTCCCAGTCTTAAGAGGAATGTGAGAACTCCAAGAGGGTTCAGAGGACAGCCACAAAGATAATGAATTGGTTGTAAAGTAAGACCTACAAGAAAAGGTGAAAAGATCTGGAATTATTCAACTTGGAGGCAAGAACTAAGAAGTTATTTAAATCCACAAGTCAAAAATATATGGTTCCCATCTCCTGTTTCTCCATGAATTAAAAAGGAAGAAATCTGTTTAAATCTCCAGATGGGAAATTTATGGAATTTAAACAATGATTTAAGAAGCAGGTTCATTACACATCATTAAGGATTCTGGAGAGTGGTTTACAAAATGTACATGTTCCTTTAAGTTGTATAATTTATTTATATATTTATTTTAGTTAGCTGTGAATGTGCCGTCTTTGATGAAGAAGAGAAATGGTCTAAATGACCTAATAGGGTCTCCCATGCCTTAAATTTCACTGAAATCCAGAGTTAAGTATTAATAGCTCAGTAAATCACTGCCACATTTTTAGCTCTGCCTCTCACTCATCTACTTCAAGATTGTGGGAGTAAATAGGAAGTTGAGGTGATTTGAACCAAGATGAATCTAGCAGAAGAAGGGCTTGGAATAGACAGGCAGAAAGGGGGGCAGTTAGAAGTACATCTCAAACAAGCAGACTAGACTTTAAGAGAACAGAGACGTGAAAGGCATTATAATATTTCTAGTCAGTGAAACCCAGTCTAGGCATGGCTGGTAAGGGGTGTGCATAGTAAAGCTAGGAGAGGGTGGTAGAGGCTGGGGAGATTTGACAACCAGTCACACAGAGGTTTGACCTTCATAACAAAGTGGGTCTTCGGGGCTTTGGTGTGAAGGATTGGAAGGTAACTGAGAGAAGTTTTCTCATCAATGTTCATTATAGGAAACTTAAAACAGCAACATGCATGATGCATCACAGATAAGAGATGCTCCAGGCAGGAAAAGCCTACAGGTGTATACCCAGATAATTCAGATGAGAGACAGAACAGCTCAGAACTGAGCCCCGCAGTGCATAAGAGCAAAAGTGAGGGTGGGGGGCGGATATTCAGGAGGACTGAGTAAAAATAATACTCAGTTTGCTGTGTCTATTACTTGGGAACATTGTGGTAACTAGCACAAATAATACTTAAGTGACACAGAAATTCTCTCTCTTTTTTTAAACGGCAACAGTATGAATGAAGAATTCCATTAGATATTAAGGATGTCAAAATGATTGTCAATATGTAAGCAGACATCCTGCTTTTCTTGAGACAGCCTTATCTGGCATTTGCTCTCCTCATCCTCTGATGAACGAAGAGGTAAATAAAGCATGTTGTATTTATGTACTAGGATATTATTTAACCTTACCAAGAAAGGGTTTTCTAACAATCTTAAAGATATAAGGAACCTTAAAGACATCACACAACATGAAATAAACCAGTACAAGGTACTGTATGGTTTCACTTATTTGTGTTATTTGGAGGGCCAAATTGTCAGAGACACAAAAGCAAATGGCGTGTGGCAGGAAGCTAGGGGAGAAAGATAGACAGCTAGTTGTTGGATTTTTAGATGGAAGCATGAAGATTTAGATGGAAAAATCTGGAGACTGGCTGTAAGTCATACGAAAGCACACGGTATCATTGCACTACATACTTTCAAGTTTTCAAAGTGATTAAAGTTTATATATGTTTTATCACCATTTTATCAGTAATAAGTAATATATATTTATAAGTAATAAATAATATCATATTACTTGCTAAAGGCCTTTGAAGGTGATGGCATTTAGTCATAAGCTGAAATTCTCCTTTAAATGTGGAATGAAAACAAGGCAGGATCCTATGGATGCCGGAGATTACCAGTTCTCTGCACTGTTGCTGCATATCTTATGGTTAGGTTAACAGTACCCAACGTTTTCCTCTTTGATGTTCAAATGATATATAATGCCCAGTGAGGTTCAAGAGTAGTTGCGTGTTGGTATCATTTTCTGTAATCAGGACTCTCGGCTGGGAAAGGAATATTTTTTTTTCTCCTTTAAAGAATGAGGAGAACAACGGTAAAACAGGACTACCCTACTTAAGCCAGAGCACATGAGCTTTATCTCAGGAGTAAGCCACCTGACTCTCCTGCTGATAAACTCAGGCAAAGCACATTAAATCCTTACGATGTTTGTTCTATCAGTCTGTAAAGCAATATCAAGGAGAGGCGTCGGGTCCCTGGACACCCAGGAGACACAGAGCTCAGCTTGGCTAGGGGAAGTTGATGAATTCCTGTTTGCAAGACACAATGGCCAAACTTTCTCAAGTGATCTTGACAGCCTTCATTTCATGAGGCATTCACTGTTTTGGTTAAGTCCGAAGGTGGACTAGGTGGTGAATCTCCAGGATTCCCAGTTGTTAAATTATCCCTTTAGTCAAGTGGTTTTGATTACTGTTGGAATTCTACTAGTCTCCCCCAGGTACCAACTGTTTTCCTCTTACCATTGTTTGCTTGCTAGAGAGGCTAGAGAGGGCTCAGGTGGACAAAGAAGGCTTCTTTAGGTATAAAGCCGACACACAGTATTAACATATTCTTAACCACATTAAAGAAATGATTAGAAGGTACTCAAATATGATAAAATTTTAACTTACATACTAATGTTAATTTTACATTTTCTTGTTATTGTGAATTTAAAGTATATGCTTTAAAGGTAAGCTCGGTGAAATTTCCCCCAGAGACATTTAAGTGAGTTATAATATTTCTTTATCTTTGTATCTGTGGGTTATAACATGTAATATTTTAATATACTGTATTCCAACATGTTTGACCTAATTATTTTAATGTCATCATTTTTTATCACTTTCCCCTACTATACAGACCATTTGCTTGAAACTGGCATAACAGTAAAGATTGAGTTTTAGGATCCATTTTCCTTATTTTTTTTTTTTTTTTTTGTTTTTTGAGACAGGGTTTCTCTGTGTAGCTTTGTGCCTTTCCTGGATCTCACTCTGTAGACCAGGCTGGCCTCAAACTCACAAAGATCTGCCTGCCTCTGTCTCCCAAGTGCTGGGATTGAAGGCATGCACCACCACCACCTGGCTCCATTTTTCAACATATTGGACAGCTAGATATCTTTATAAAGCAGCTCACTTAAAAGTTTAATCTGCTAAAGTATTACCTTTTGCTTGCTGGATCTGGGTTTTAGTCCTTGCTTTAAAATTATTGATTCCTTAATTCAATGTTACTAATGATCTGCTGCTTCCTTCTAAGTAAGAAGTGCCACATTTAACGGCATCTTCCAGGTAAGATTTGATGTTGTTTACAAAACACTGAGACTTCTGAGAAGCCCAAAACTAATTAACTGTACAGAAGTTCCTCCCCCATCACGTGGCTATTTGACAAGATAACTCTCCATCAGCTACAGGTTCAAAATTCTGGGTTTGTCATTGTGTGGAACACACTCCTTACTTAAAAACGTTTGAATATTTGTCAGACAAAGGCTGTTGTTTTCTCTTTGTTTTTTTTTTTTTTTTTCAAATATTTCTTACCATCCTCTCTTTTGTTTCTTTTTTTAAGCTTTCTCCTTCGGGTGTAAAAGAGCCAAAGACAGCTGAATAGGAAGACAGAAATACATTCTCCCTGATTAGACTGGGAAATTTTCTGACTATGCTAGTGGCCTGCAAGCAAAACATGACGCCTTCACATTTTCTTCTCTCAAATGCGGGAGAGGGATAGGTCTAATGTCTGTAGGAAAGATCCCAGGAAGAGCTTGCTAAATCCTTTTTGTACTGTTTTCATATCACTGCTTGGCTCGGTCTTAATTTATGGATTTAAAGTATATTGTTGATCAGTTCACCATTATTTTTCCAAGTAAAGTTTCGAGTCTTCTCCTAACAAAAGGATATTTCTGGATGCAGTCCTCCAAAGTCCATACTAACCTCTTTAGTAAAATTTTGTCTTTACTTGTAAGGATTAAAAAATATCTGTACTCAGTCATTTAATTTCTGGGGTGTTTTTTGAGAACTTCATACATAAATACAGTATTTATATCATTGTTAAGTCTTCTGCCTTCCCGTTCCACTTCAGTTATGACCTTCTCCTCTCCCCTTGGATTATTTTTTGTTATAGTTGGGGCAAGTGTTACCTCGATTAAGTTATTACAGGAAAGGTAGCAAGGCCGGGACAGTCTGCAAACATGTTGTAGGCTCCTGTGGAAGATCAAAGTCCCAATGGCCAGCCCCTTAAGGAAAACTGAAAAACTGAGTCCTTTTCCCCTCCACCCCCACCAGAGGCCACCGAAGAAAGATGCTATGGAGGGACACTGGCCCACAGGGGGTGGGAAGGAGGACAGAGAAGGAAAGGATTTGGGGCAGAGGAAGAAGGGAGCATTAGTTAGGGAGAAGAGCTACAGTCAAGGAGTAGTTAGAAGACAGACTAAGAAAAAGTTCCACCCAGAATCATTTCTAAAGAGGAAGCAGGCTAAATAATGATGTTTAACCTCTGCGTAGGTTCTGACTTGCAGAGTGGAGATGAAAAATTGTTTGGGCTTTGAAAATTCACTTCTTTTTAAAAGGGTTCTCCACTCTCCCTCACTCTGGGTGTGTGTGTGTGTGTGTGTGTGTGTGTGTGTGTGTGTGTGTGTGTGTGTGTGTGTGTGTGTGTAATGTGTGTGATAGGGAGAGAGTTGTTTAGTATTTCCATATGTGTGTGTATATACCATACTGTGTCAAGAGGTAATGGAACAATTTGCTATATTTTTGAGAATTTAAATTTTTTCTCTTTTATTCTTTTTATTATTATTAAGAGATTTTCTATTCATTTTATATACCAACCACAGGTTCCCCTCACCTCCTTCCTCCTGCCCCCCAGCCTTCCCCCACAACCCCACACACTCCCTCCTCATCCAAGGCAAGGTCTCCCACAGGGAGTCAGCAGAGCCTGGCACACTCAGCTGAGGCAGGTCCAAGCCCCTCCACCCTGCACCAAGGCTGCATAAAGTGTCCCACCATAGACACTAGGCCCAAAAAGCTGGCTCATGTACCAGGGATGGGTCCTGATTTTAAATTTTGACTGTTTACAGATTAGATGCTACAAATATGTATTGAAATATCTCAGTGTCATCAATATATACCATCCTGCTTCTGTGTGTCAATCAAATAACCTTAAATAAAAAATACAAGGAAGGAATGTGGCAAAACAGCTACATTATTATATACTTGAAAATAGCTTTCTAGGATCTACATAGAAATCTCTAATCCTACCACATAGTAGTTAATGGTCACAAATCCAAAAAAAAAAAAAAAAAAAAAAAAAAAAAAAGGTGAACTTGCAGTAGCATGTAGACCAGTGTTAATTATTGCTAATAAGGGAAAAACACAAAAGTAAACAGAAATCAACACTTTGATTTCCAGCCTAAGAAATGGACAATCAAAGAAAGGTAACCCCTTTCTGCTGTTGTTCTAGGATGTAACCTTTTATAATGGCAATTCTAATGTATGTTAAAGCAGACCTGTTATACCTACATAAAACTTTTGAGATTTTAATTTAAGGAATTTAATTAAATAGAAAAAAACCATTTTGTTAGGGATATTCACACACAATGCAAAAGCAAGATGTTTTGAAAACTATTTACATACATAGGACACTACAAATAATTAAAACTTCAAGTTAATAACAGTAGGCACAATCTATGTGCCATACTTTTTAAAGTTTTCAAAACTAGTTCATAAAGTTTCAGTACTGACTTTGAAAAAAAGCCAAAGAGATGAAAATGCTTATATTTGTTTTGTTTTAGCATTATTGGTCGTTTAAATTTTTATTCGTGATTTTCAGAAGTTTCTAAATTTTCCAAGCATGTCGTGCCTATTGCTTGTCTACTTGAAAGATGAACAAAACATGAAATGACATCTCTCTATGTAAACATCAAGTAGGCACACTTGTTAGATACTTGTCAGAAACAGCTGTACAGAGTTCTCTTCCCCTTTGATTATGTACAGCATGGGCCAGTCTGATTATATAATACACATGCATAATTATGTAAGTTTGTACTTGCATATGTATGTGTGATACAGTGTATGTTTGTACATACATATATATATATATATATATACATATATATACAGGTGTGTATTTACATTAATTACATTTACAAATAAAAACAATTTTATAAAGGTTAGACTCTTATCATAAAGTTAATCTCTCAGTTGGATTTTAAAATTACTGTCAGTGTCACGCAGTGAGATCTCCAAATTCACAATTAACTAACGTACCACGTACTCAAAATTAAATTCTAGTCAGGTGAAATATAAACACAATAAAGCAAAGCAAAGCCCAAACAACCAACCAACATCCAAGATGTCAACATGTGTGTTAACTCAGAAGCATGGTTCATTATTTCTAATTTTCTGGTGAAGCAACAGAGGTGTGGAGCTTAGAATTAGATTAGAGGCCCAAACCAGAGCTACTGCCTACACATCATCAAGTATTAGGCAGAAAAGAATAATGCAAAGCAGAAAACAACTCATTCAATTTTAAGTTCTATCTTCATAAAACGCAAAATTCAAAAACATATTCTGCTAATGGGGAGTTATTTTGTCAATGTCCTTCAGTAGAGGAACAATTCAAGGAAATTCCCTTCTAAATTACCAACAGCACAGACTTGTACGATCCAATTTTAATTTTTCCTTATTAGTTTGTTATTTCCTTTCGATTGAGGTGAATTCTAGTTCAGCCCATGTAGTGGCAAAGATGAACTAAAGTGTTTGTGTATCTGCTGCACACATTTTAAACATACTTGTTATTTTTACGTCTTTGGTGGAACATGTTAAATGTCATGTATCCAATGTGAAAGGAATAAATTCACAAGTAGCAATTTCTATTACTGTGCAGGGCCACAAAAAAAATTGTTTTGCTGAAACACAGGTTACTATTATAAACATTAAAATACATTTTTCCTAATCCATAATGTTTCCCCCACTTCCATTATTTAAGGCTACAATTGCAATTAACATATTTTTCAAGTAACTTAATATTAATAAATTATCATCATTATTCTCCTTGATGTGCCTTGATATCAAAGTTTGTAATATTACAAACTTTGCACAAACATGTTTATGTACAAGCTGCTTTCCATGTGTCAGACAATCAGCACTTATTAATCATTGAAAAGGCAATTGTATAGTTAGGCATTGATGATTTTGAAAATTCAAAATGTTACTGGCCCGATAAAGAAAATCAGTGTTCACTTACAGATTCCAAATTTCTTTTGTGTTAATTTCAATTTCAAAACAATTTTTAAGCAACCTTTATTTCAAATTTAACATATATATGAAAAAGTCTTATGTTTTCAACATTAAATAAAGTCTTATTTTTCAACTCCAGTGAACATATCATTAACATCCTCTGCTAGTTATTTACTTATTAAAATCTTAAAGTAAATATAAAATAAAATACATCCCAACTTAATTCATCACCTCTGTTACTTACTCTTAAAAATATAGTAATATTTAATGATATTTCTCAAAAAAATCAATGCTTCAAATTTGACAAATTATGTAATGAAAATGGATTTTAATTAATACATAAAAATATCAATTGTGCTTTCTTAATGCTGCTAAATTTCTAGTTTTAAAAATGAATTATTGATATGTAAATGGAAACTGCATTTTAAACTGATTAGGTTTAACTGTTTTGTTAGAGAAAATATTTTATTACAAAATGTACAACGGATGCTAAATCCATATTTGTACTGTCAGGCTGGCAGGCTGGCAGTTTCTATTCAGCTGTTTTCTTGCATTTTAGTAAGTGGGTGAGTTCAGTGTTGGCAGGCATATTCCTTCAAGTGCTACACAAGGATTGGTATTTGATAAATTGCTGCACACTTCCAATCGGAATCAGGTATGGTGAACCCTGAAATAAACTGTACATCTAAAGGTTTAAACTCCTCACTAAACAAGCTCAGAAAGATTACAAAAAGAATTAAAAAGAGTAAAGTGATTTTTTTCCCTCTTATATCTTGTTCTCTATAAGAAAGGTTGTAAGAATCAGACAAAAAAATATAAACTTACCGAGACCGTACAAGTTCTACATTTCATAGCAGACATATGTTTGAGAGGCTGTGCAGGGCCACAAAAAGGGTTAAAGGGCTACCAGATGGAGCCTGAAGTACTGGAGAGTGGAGTTTCAACCCTAAGTGCTATCATGGGGCTCATAGTAACCTTCATTGTTGAAAAGGAGCCACCAGCTGGAACAAGATTTGTAACCACATTAGAAGCAAGTTCTAGTTGTCAGTGCTTGGGGCAAAAGATTGTGAGAAGCGAACAGCTGTCTCCTTGGAGAAAAGAGATCGGCTTCGGTGGGTTCTTTGACAAGTGCGCAAGTGATGGAAGGGTTGATAGGGGTCATACAGATGACGAACTTAAAATGCAGCTTTAAGGTCAAAAGTGAAAAATGAAAGTGCCTTTTGAGTATTGCTAGACTTGCATGGTAAATGAAGCTAATGCACAAATAATTCTAGCAGTGTGTGTTGAAGGAAAGGCACATACAACATTTCTAATATTCAATATATATACATATAATATACATAAGATATATTATATGTTAATATATATTACTATATATAAATTATGTACTGGATTAGGACATTAGAACAGCTTGTGATGAGTAGGTAATAGATTGGAGTCTTTGCTATTAGATCAAACTATACTTTATGTAGCAAATTCAGCATTTCTTTCCTGTTGTAAGCACATATTCTTTGTGCTATGTAAAAAATATCCTTTACTCTGAATATTGGGAAACTAAAAATAGACAATTTTGACTGTGTTGTAAGTATGGTGCTGTTGTCATAGGTGGTTGTTGCTGTACACTCAACTGAAGGGTGGTCATTGATTTGGGATGCAGTCAATAAACATAAATCTACATTCAGGCAATTTCATGTTTTAAGCTCTCTCTCTATTGCTGTCTCCCCTCGTATCTCCTCTCTCTCTCTCTCTCTCTCTCTCTCTCTCTCTCTCTCTCTCTCTCTCTCTCTCTCTCTCTCTCTCTTAATTTTTATATATAGGTCTGTTTACTTCATTTATGTCCATACACCATATGCATGTCTGGTACCTGCAGAGGCCAGAACAGCACTTTGGGAGGATCCCAGGAGCAGGAATTAGAAATGGTTGTAAGCTATCAATTGGGTGCTGGGAAGAGCAACCTGGTTTCTTTGGAAGAGCAACCACTGTGCCTAATTACAAAATCATCTTTCAGCCCCTCTTTTTTATTTATTTATTTTGAGAACTTCATATATGAAACTAAGTATTTATACCATTTCTACCCCTCTCTCTTCTCCTCCAACTCCTCCCATCCATCCACTGCCTTTGGCATTTTCTTCCATATTTATTATTGTTTGCTGTGGATATTGCTCTGTATAAATAAAATGCTGATTGGCCAGTAGCCAGGCATGAAGTATAGGTGGGACAAGCAGAGAAGAGAATTCTGGGAAGTGGAAGGCTGAGTCAGAGAGATGCTGTCAGCCGCCGCCATGAGAAGATGTTAAGATACTGGTAAGCCACAAGCCACATGGCAACATATAGATGAATAGAAACGGGTTGATTTAAGATATAAGAACAGTTATCAAGAAGCCTGCCACGGCCATACAGTTTGTAAGTAAGTAAGTCTCTGTGTGTTTACTTGGTTGGGTCTGAGCAGCTGCAGGACTGGCGGGTGAGAGAGATTTGTCCTGACTGTGGGCCAGGCAGGACTGGAGAAAACTTGAGCTACAATTGTTATATTTTATATAAACACAACTACAAATATCACACACACACACACACACACACACACACACACACACACACACACACACACACACGCGCAGGGAGAGAGAGAGAGAAGAGTGAATTTAATTTTGCAAGGGTCTAGGGCTAAGCACTTGCTTGTCTTTAAGCCAGTGCTGCTGCAGCTATGACTCCCTTCAAAGGGTTCTTAATCATTTGTGTTTACTGTATTGAATGGCTCATCTAGAAAAGACTAGGCTCTCCTGCTGGCATTCACATCCCAGTAGATGATAACAACGGAGGAGTACACCCTGAACTTTTTCTTGTGGAGCTCAATGATCTGAAACAAAGGTTAGGAAACCACAACCGGCAGGGCCAGATCCAACATTCTGTTTCACAAATAAAGTTTTATGGAAATGTAGCTGTGTTCATTCATTTACAAGTCATTCATGGCTCCTTCCTCACCCAAATGGCTGAAATGTATCTGTGGGAAGGGAATTTATGACCTGCAAAGCCTAAAATATTTACTACCTAGTCCTTTATAGACCATTTGTGTCTCCTGCTAAATTGTCTTAACTTCTCTGTATCTTCCCTTCCTGATCTTTTAAATCTTTCTTTCCTTCCTAGAAAATACCTATGTAAAAAACTTCCTTCCTCCCATTCAGTCACTGACCACAGTAGCTTTTCTAGAGTTTTCACCTAAAAAAAAATAATATAAAGATGTAAACTAACGCTCACACTTGAATGATTTCTGGAGATAACAAAACAATTCAAAAACCAAATCATTTCAATTCATATTTGAAAATAATAGCAAAGCAGTAAGCAACAATTATTAAGTGTTAATCTCAGTTATGAATTCATAGTTCATATTGAGAAATAAGTTATTCTTTACCTAAAGTAGCACAGCTAAATGGGAAGCAAGCATAAAACTCAACTTTAGGACTTGAGATAATCAGTTCTATAGCATCAGTGTATCTACTAGTTAATAAATGAACAGTTTTCATCAGGAAACCCTACTGCTCTCCTGAAAATCAGGCTTTCTTGTTCTTACACATTATCCTAAAGTTTAATGTAAGCAAGATAGGCATCAACAATCCAGTATGGGTTTTATTTTCTATTATTCAATATATATATACATATAATATATACCAGATATTATATTAATAAATTACTATATATAAATTACATACTGGATACTGTAATATACACATATATTACTATACACAAATTATTAATAACCATATATACATATATACACCTGTCTAATTTGAGCAATTCATATTAAACATAAATAAAATAACTAAAAATACTATAGACAGTGTTTTTCTTAGATATCCTGAACATCATCTACAATCATATGTTGCTTTTTCTTCCTCTTAGTCCTCTTCGTAGAGGTGTGCTCAACCTATTCCTAGCATGAAAAATGATCTCACCTTTAGTGCCTTAAACAACGTATTCTCTTATTTTCTGAGACTCTCTTACTCAGTCATAAAAATCGAATAGTTTCAACCACAATTTTCAAGGAAGGTATCCATGATTTAAATGGTAGGCAACAACCAATGGAGCTTTGGTTTTAGGATGAGTTCTGTGTGTCATGGAACTGCAATTTTGTTAAATACTGTGTAATTATTGTATAGTCATCTTGAAAATAAGAAATCACATTGATCCAAAACATTTTTTTGCAATTTATAGTTAATAAATCTTACTGGCTATTTAGCTTTAACTTGAATAAGTTTTAAAGATTTAAAAAATATGATACTCATTTTCATAATACACAGGAAAAGTACTTGAGCATGGACCTCTGATAGTGAGAAGTCTTTTTAAAGGGTTAAAGTACAGCCACTCAAGACTAAGCTGGCCTTTGTCATCAGGCACTTGACATTTGAATGCATCTATTCTCTGTGTGCTGAGGGGTCAACACAATAAAAGAGCTGTCGTTGCATCCTGGTAGTTTGGGAGGATATTATCAAAATGCTTCTTAGGTGTTCTGACGCTGACCTTTGAAGGGGTCACTTTCACCTGAGTGACCTGTGAAATCTCATGGTCAAGAAGACACAAAGAATGGTTAACAAGTCAAATACTGCAAAGGCAGGAACAGCTCCTGCTCGGCTTTTTGCTTAACTCATGTCTCTCCAGGGACATCTACAGCTCTGTCAGAACTATGGAGTGAACAGGGACATGATACTTTCATGTGGATGTTCATTTTCCCTTTCTAAATCTCAACCTGATCCAATCACAACAAAAATGTGATACACATTATTTTTATTGTTATCATTCTTGTTCAAGCCAGGTCATCAGTACAAGTCCCACTAAAAAAATAAAATGGTAACCGTCAGTTAAATAGCATTGCAGTAAACAAATCAATGAAATGATCTTAACATTTTATGTAGCTATTGACTAAGTGAGTTCCTTCTAAGGTGGTCTGATACTATGAGATATTGTAGAAGCAAAGTATATCTTCAGCTTTTATTTAAAAAATTACAGTATAACATGAGCCACATGAAAATTTTAAAAATTTTAAATTAAATATTTTGATTAATTAATTAATTAATTTCTTCTGGAATGACAATCATCTGTATTTGTAATTTTTTTAAACACAGATGTTAGTTAACTATTATTCTGCATAAAGTTGAAATGTCCTGTTCAAATCCCAAATATTAAAAACTATTTCTAGGAAATACTCTTGAATACAAAATGAAAAGAGAAGCAGATTGTTGGGGAGGTTCACAAAAATTTGTGATGGATTTCCAAATGAAATATTTAAATTACAAGAATTTATAAATAAAATAAATGTTGCTTCAGAAGCAGAGACCGTATGCTTGTAGAATTCCTTGTTGTCTTTTAAGTATCAAGAACATTCATATGAACATCTGACATAAACCTACTGCGGGCGATAGCCTCTTTCCAACCCTTTACTTTGTCTTTTATCCAAGGTGATTTTGCTCTCATTCTTGGATTCAGTGCTAGCTATGGCTATTAAAAAACAAAAATAAATAAAAACCTTCAGACATTTCTTCCAAATATTTTCATTGGTATGCTTATGAGAGCAAGGTCTTCCAGTTAAGTTTTCTTTAATAAATTTTTCATTTCTAATTGGAAAAAAAAATCAATTTTAACTTGGAAACAATGAGTCTGCCTTTATCACATTGTTTTGAACATAGTGAGTCTTTGTGTTTCTTGCTGTTTTGTCCGTGGTGTTGAGGAGAACTCTGTGCAGGCTAGCTGAGTACTCTACCACTGAGCTATATCTCTTGCCCATGACAACAGGGCATCTTTAATTGCCAGGGTATTTGAATTCCTGTTGAGAATTCTGGATCAAATGTAATTTATTGAAAGTGTTCAATTAAAGTAAATTAAATATAGAAGGAAAGTTTTAGCAGGTAGGTACAGGCTGATAACAGTGCCACAAATAATAAATTTTGAAATATTAGGTAGGCATTTATGACAATCTATCGTATTCATAGTTCCTGTCTTGTCTCTACCATCTACTCATCAATATATAGAACATGACCTGTACTAGGCACAAGACTGAGGTTTAGCGTAACAGTAGTGACCTAACCAGACAAAACCTCTCTCTCAAGGAACTGATAATTTTATACATCATTTAAATTAAGGAACATTTTCATTAATTAAATATATCACCAGTACACACAATAGATGCTTAATTTGTCTATGAATCATAAGTGAAAATGTATAAAGTATATTTATCACATTAAAAATTGTGTATTAGAGATACATTTGGCAGAATGATTCCATGACTCGAGATTTGAAGTACTTTTTAGAGTCTAAATATTTCAGTCGTTGCTTACCTATAATAATGAGATTAAATAGGTAGAACTGTGCTTTAGGAAAATGTGAAAATATAAACTAACTCTAAAGCCTAAACTGGAGATGGAGATGATATTTCTTAATGCAATTCATATGAAAACAGTGTTTGATTTCACTTCTAATATAGTTAATATGATGTGAGGTACAATAATAGTATTGGATGAGGAGAACCAAGATGGCTGCTCAGAGACTAAGGGAGGGTAGCACACATATGTGGATATGCTGGGGAAAGGAACTATTTCTATTCTAGATAGTCCAGAGTAGAGCAGCAAAAGATTTCATCATACAGCTCAGAATGGTGGCAACTTAAAAGTTAAGGGTTGGTTGTTCATGGACTACTCCACTTAATGTGTTCAAACCACGGTGGAATATTTCTTATTGCTTAAGGAATTCTAAGACTGGGTATATCTCTTTCATCATGAATATGTGAGGATTTTTGGTGATTATGATAGAAAACCTAACTTATTTTGTATGTTATACTTTAAACTCATAGTTTACTGTGAACCACAATGTAATGAAATGACCTTTATCTTGTGTATTTGGGATTAAGGTGCAATTATTCTCCCCACGTAAATGCTGACCGATCCTTAACATTCTGATGGTGTGGGTAAAGAAAAAAAATCCAATGCCTGGATTTAGCATGATGGCGAAAATGCATTCATACATTTTGTAAATGTCAATTAGCATTTAGATACCAGTGTATGGCTTTAAAAACTTGGAGCCAATCACTTAAAACCTAGATAGCATCATTTTTGTAGGATATTGAGGCCGACTTACCTCCCGAATGAATCTGAAGATGTACATTGGTCCCCAGTCACTATCTAAATGTATGGCTTGGATGTGGTTCTTAACAATCCTTTTCCAAAAAAAAAAAAAAACCTTAAACACTTAGAATCATAAGAAATTCAAGATGACTAGATTTCAGTAGCCCTTTGATAAATTATCTCTAAACTAGCTGCTGGTTTTTTTTTTTCTGCTTTTATTTTTGGTTTGGTTTAGAATTTTTTTTCCTTTTTTCCCCCTAAGAGAAGGGCAGAATGGAGGGAGAGCTGTAAAGTCTCTGGGTTGCAGGATAAATCCCGCTTGGCTGCCCGTGACTGCCTCATTTAGCAGCTGGTAACACTGTGTAGCAATGCCTAGCACTCACTCTTACCGTCTTTTATGTAATATAATATATATTTTTTAAATTGATTGCAATTTTTTTTAGCACTTTGGGGGCTGCTGGTGGTCTCCTTTTCAGGCTAAATAGACCAACTGCTGTTGCTAAAAGAGTTTATTCGACCACCCACACTCGGAGGCGCGGCCCCCTTCTCCCCGTGTTTCCCTGAAGTAGCAGTCAGCAAGGACTGTGCAGTAATGACTGCGAACAGCCTTCAGGCTCGGAAAAATGTCACAGCTTGATCCCTCGAGCCTCCAGTGCCCCCATTCAATCAGTGCTCGACTGCATGACGCACCCTGAAACTTCAA
Source organism: Peromyscus californicus insignis (assembly GCF_007827085.1). Taxonomy (NCBI): domain Eukaryota; kingdom Metazoa; phylum Chordata; class Mammalia; order Rodentia; family Cricetidae; genus Peromyscus; species Peromyscus californicus. The sequence goes on along the minus strand of NW_026294480.1, from coordinate 45,389,967 downwards.
ATGAAAGCCCTGGATTCATGGCCAAAAATATAAATTCCCCACAGGTTCCTCCTGTGGGGGTTATTGAAGTTCTCGGTTAGTACACCGACAGTTACCTATTCTCCTGTGCTGCCCCAGATAGCAACGGAGGAAAACACAGCTGAGACATGGGCTGTACAAAGGCCTTGAGAGAGATGGCAGACAGACCGAGGAACAGCAGGCTCATGTGTTTAGAAACAACATTTTGACAGATAAAAATCAAGTGAATAAGTATAGTGAACTTATAATTATTTCTGCTGTTAGAGGTTATCATCAGAAAGGTGTAGGCTAAATACGCAGGTATAATTTCATAGTTGTTTGAAATCTCAGAACTTGGGTGTCTGTGTAAGTCTGTGTATAGAACAGGGTAAGGGACACCCACTCAGACCAAGATTACGTCAGAAGAATGAAGAAAGCAGAAATACACATTTAAAACTTTTAAGTGATTTCATCCTTTCCCAAGGAAATGCACATATGGTTCCCTAGAGAGTAACATATGAAACATCCCACAGCTTACTCACCTTGCATTAGAGAAGCCTGAGGCATAGTCCATACAACAATGTCTTTGCTTCGGAAGACAAGGTAAGAGTCGTAAGAATATCAGTAATCATCAATATTGCTGACATGTTGATGACTTAAGCATAGCTAGGATTGTCTACGAAACAGCCCAAAGGACTTGAGTGTTGAAGACATTGTTTCAAATCTAGGGGAGCTATTAAGTTATTTGCCCATGAGGACTGTAGCCTATTCAGTGACTTAGTACTTTAGTATATTTACAGTTTTGTTTATTGCTAGAAGGCGATGGACATTAGAATGCAGGGCTTCATTGGGAGATATACGTCACTGGAAGTGTTCTTTGGAGGTTATATCTCAGCCTGGACACTTCCTCACTTATTGTCCCTCTCTACTCCCTGGCTGCCATGTGATGAGCAGTTTTTTTTTTCTCCTGTTGCCTTTGGCCATAATGATTGTTTCTCCATAGTTATCAATATGATCACCAATTATGGCCTGAAACCTTTGAAAACAAGAAATCCTTCTTCTTTAAAGTGATTTCCCTAAGGCATTACGGAACAGTAACAAACAGTTGACTAATTCAAGCACCCTTTTCTCACTGGCATGCAAGGGATAACTCATAACTCTGAATAGGTTCTCCTAATGTCATCTCACTTTCTAAAACTTTAAACATTATTGATCTGGAAGAAGAATTTCAGTGTAAATAATTTCTATTACTTATGTCATTCTTAAAAGTCATGCATTTATTTTCCATGGAGTCAAAAAATCACATTCAACATAGTGACATATGTATTTTAATGTACTTGTCAATCTTGGTTTACAATTGTTCATTTTTCTGGTAGAAATATATAATACTACACTTACTTGCTATCCAATAAATTGTAAGAATCTGTCATGCAAACACATTGGATGGCCTGTTAAAATTACACTTGTTTTCACACATGAAATCTTAAAAATAAAATAATAAAAAATAAAATAAAGTAATAAAAACACATAATACTCTCATTATTGTTTTACTTTGTAAAAATTTCTTATTTACTGTTTGTAAGGTACAGATTATTTCCTAGTGAGGATTAGCAAATATTGGTAACTCTGAAGATCGATCAAGTGTGTGTTGTTTGTTAGGCCCCAGGAAATTAGCATGCAGAAAAAGGGGAAAGTCTCACACTAAAACTACTTTTAATAAGGTTTACAGTTTAAATTTTGGTATTATTATAATCTATTTCCTTACCTGTTTGATTGTATCTAAAAGATTATGTATTTAAAAAACAAGGAGAAGCACTATTAGGACTATTAGCTAGTGCAGCTAATCTTTTTAACATTGGGTAACAAACAGCTAACTTTTCCTTTAGGGTTATAATATGGAAGTGATATTGGTACTGAACTTCAGAAGACAGCATCAAAAAGACCACCCCAACATGGATGATGACTCATGGAAACTGCATCTATTTGTACTCCTCATGTGACTCATAGGCAGCTCAGCTGATTTCAGATTCTCTTGTCCCCAGCAATTGTTAGCCTGTGTGTAACCTTGGGAATGGGCTTATGAATTTTTTAAGCTTCAGGAACTTTCTGAAACTTGTGAGTTTCACTTGCTTCCTGAATCTCCTCCCCTGCCCCCCAAAAGAGAATGTTTTAATTCAGGGGAAGTCACCATACAGCAGCTAATACACCCATAGAATCACCAATGTATACTCTCCTTTATTGAAACTCTCTTCCATGACAATTCTAGATAATGGTAAGTTGACAAAATTAACTGTAGCTGTTACTAGTATAGAATTTTGCTTCCAAAACAGCGAAATGGATTTTTCCAGAAATAATAGAACAGTGAGAACTGGTTGGATTAGACAGACACACTCTTAAACTTCAAATCTAGAAGTAAAATATAATGGATAAAATCCTGCATTTAAAATGTGCAGAATACACTCTGGGTCCTATCATGCATTTGATGATTACTATTTAAAAGGTTAATTATTGTGGATATCATATAAAATTCACTTCATTTGTGACTAGCTTGCTTAATTTTTTATTAATTGATATACCTACGTGTATTCTATTCATGTGCTTTCCCTGACTCCACTCATCTAATTTTCTGTTAACCTTTCTACCTTTCCAGTCCATGTTGGCTCATGAACTCTGTGGTTAAACAATTTACCTTCTACTGAGTGAGGGCTGCTTAGAAGAGATTATTATTGCTCTACAAGGTGTCATTCTCTAGAAGATGATCTTGGAACTCTCAAATGACAATTGGCTTTTGAGAATTCCAAAAAAATGAAGGAAAAATAATGGATGCTTTTCAAGATCTATGTATGCACCTACAGACAGTCTATCATAGGAGGCTACCAGAGAAACAAAGACTGTGTACTGAGCCACAAAATTAGCAGGCTTCAATCACATGTTAAATTCTATTGAAATTTCCATCTAAACAAATAACAAAGTAAAGTTAACTGAATTGGCATGTGTTTAGAAAGGTCATATTATTGATTATTGTTTCAAAATTGATATTCTTCACTCTAAATAAATATTTCTGCTATAACTGGGAAATATCTCTGTGTCCAGTGTTATGACCTCATAATTTATGTCATTTAACTTCACAAAATATGGGAGTTAAAAAAATGTTTTTTCTTAAAATACTTAAAGTCCTCAGGACCAGCATGGATTTTGTCTGATTGATATTCCTATAAAGCTTAGATTTAATGCTCAGAAACAACAGTGGGATTCTTTCAAACTCAGAAGTTAAACTGCCACGAGGAAAAGAAGATTCACTAAAGTAACAGCTAAATTCGAGATCCACAATTCATAAGCTAAAACAATAGTTAATACTTTAAAAACATACAATTTTAAGATGATTTGTTGTAAAGAAAAGCCATTTGGAAGTAAACTGTGCTTTTAAATCCATTATGATTGCTTTATAGAAAGTGTTTGTCAGTGAAGTTCTAATGAATAATGCTAGTGAGTTTTTGAATATCATTTTGCTACACTTATTTTGTATGTGCATCAGTGTGTGCATGCTATACCACACCTGTGGTGTGTAGAGGACAAGGTTTGGAAGTTGGTGCTCTCATTCTACCGTATGGGCCATGGGGATTGAACTCAGGTCATTAGGCTTGACAGCAGGCAACTTCTATCTGCTGAGTCATTGGGAGTTCCTTTGTCCACTGAATTATCCGTGAACTCTTAACAGAGTAACTCTTTTCACACTCAAGGGGACATACTCACAAGTGTTGAGTAAAAGACAATGGCCTTCTTGCTACCATTAATAAAACAGCAAGCCCCAAAAACTGCCTCCAAAGAAAGCAGACCTAATACAACTGTAATGTTGGCCCCTCTCCAGTGTGCTGACTTACTGATACCTCCAAGATGTCTTAGTTGTGTAACCTTCTAGCTTATGAGGAATTAGTACTGACTACATTTCAAGTCAGTTTTTTCTTGTATGCCATTCTGAGGACAATTTGGGGGAGTTAGCTCTTTCCTCCACCATATAGGTGTGGGGGATCAAATTCAGGCCATCAGGTTAGGAGGTAGCAAGTGCCTTTCCTGCTTGGTACCCTCCCAGACACTGACATTTATGTATTATTTTTTGTTTGGATTGAATTTGGATCTTCTCTTTGTAATAAAGTATTATCCTGAAGACATCTAGAAAGTTACCAAATTTATGATAAATTTACACATTCCCCCTATCTCTAGTTAGTACAAGAAGTTTGGGAAGAATTGGCAATCTAGAAGGCTAAATTCTCCGACTGAATTTGCAGTCAGTTGGTGCCAGGATTAGGGGATTCTCATGCCCTGAATGATTGAAATACATGGTTGGGAAAATAAAAAGAAGAGGAGGAAGTTTGGGTATCTGTGGGGTTACCTGGTTATGGATGCTTAGCTTTTTTGTTGGCAATTAGTGGAAAGAAAATTGTTAGTGGAATTTAGAAGTGACTGGCTTGGAGCTAGGGAGATGGCTCAGGGCACTAGCTATTCTTGCAGATGACCCAGGTTTGCTTCTCAGTAACCATGTGCTACTCACAGCTACTTGTAACTCTAGTTCCAGGGCATCCAAAGTCCCCTCTGAGCTCTGTGGGTTCCTGCACACAGGTGGTGCCTATACACACACTCAGGCGTCCATTCATAAAATAAAGTAGATTAGAGAGGGAAATGACTGGCTGAACTCCCAAGGCACTAAGTCATAAGATGAAGAACAAACTTCTAAGTGATAAAAATGAGTTAAAATTTAGGTCTGATTTATAGAAATTTGCAATTTTGTAATAGACATAAATAAAAAAATAAGAAGATAAAATATTAGATTGAGCTTGGAGCCTTCTGGGTATAGGCTGTGATTTCCAACCTCAATTTCCCCACTGATAAGTAAAAGTTTACATAAACTCTGAAAATGTCAAATCATGACAGTGGGCTAAGATCAGATTTTGACCTAGGCTGAGTTACAAACTCTATCATCAAAGATCCTTAGAAACATTTCCAAATGGAAAAAAAAATATCTTGGATCCACAGAGAGCAAAGGGTGTTATGATGATTTATAAGGTCAAAACAAAGAAGATAAAGAATGCAAGGAGTGAATGGTTTTGTCTTAAATGTGCAGAGATGTTTAAATTCTTATTAAGAAATGGGATGAATGAGGCTTACAATCGATGGGTTAGAATTCTCTTAAATGATGTATGAACTAATAAGAATCTTTGGGTGTTCACCTTCATAAAAGGCTACAAATAATTTGACTTTATTCTTTGTAGTTTTTTTTAAAATAAAATATTTAATTACTTTTGAAGTGTTAAAGTATATGTGTGTGGTGTGTTTTATATGTGTATATGGGTGTATGCTTGTATATGTGTTGTGTGTTTGTGTGTGGTATACTTGTGTGTGTTTATATGCCTGTGTATGTATGTTCTATGTGTGGAATGTGTACGTGTGTTTGTATGTCTGTGTGGTGTGGTGTGGTGTGTGTGAATGTGTGGTGTGTGTGTAAAATATGTATTTGTGTTTTTGTATGTGTGTGGCGTGTGTGGTGTGTGTGCACATCTGCGTGAATGTGTGTTGTGTATGTGTTTGTGTGTTAGTGTTTGTATGTTTGTGTGTCCAGGTGAATGCAAGAGGCCATGAGAGGATGTAGGATCCCATGGAGCTGGAGTTAAAGGCAATTGTAAGATACCCAAATTACGTGTTGGGAACAAACTCAGGTCCTTTGCAAGAGCAGTATACATTGCATTCTGAACTAGTCCCCCATATCTCTAACTCCTATTTTCCGTATTTAAATGAAATTAAAAGTCTTTATTGTAGTGATGATAATGATAAAACTGTTCAGCCATCACTTGGGGCAATGTTTCACTGTATAACCAGATGAGATTTAATTAGAAGGTCTGAGTCTTTACTCTATGCCCTGACAAGGTACCTAATGTTGTATGAACATGAGTGAGTTCAATGGTCATAAGGTGGGAAAACAGTTCTGTAATCCTATTATCTCCAGGTCTTTAGGTTTCAAATGCAAAGAAAAATAATTATCATGTCAGAGATCTAGGAAACACCAACAAGTGTACCAGCACACACCATATGATCAGAAAGAAAGAAATGGAAAGGAAAATATCTAGATATATAATTGGTAATATTTTCCTAACTTTGATGAACAATAGTGATCTGTCCATCTAGAAATCTCATTGTTTTCTAAGTTAGTAACATCATGATAACTCATAACAATGCTTAAAATCCAAAATCAGTGGAGGAATTCACTACTGAAATCCCAGAGAAAAGATTTAAAATTCCTGAAACATCTTTAATAAAATTAATAGCTGATTCCTCTTTAGGAGTAATGGGGTCTGGAAGGCTAGATGATACACACACACACACACACACACACACACACACACACACACACACACACACATATATATATATATATAAAATGCCAAAATATGAAAAAGCTGTCAACCAAGATTTCTGTCTTCCCAAACAAAGGGCAACGGAAAAAAAAATGAAAAGTGTCAAATTTCAAACAACAATTACAAAAGTTGTGGCTTAACATACTGTCCAGCCAAAATCCTAAAGAGAGTCTTTTGGGGTAAACTGAAAGACATTAGTCAAACTCTCACATACAAAACAAAGATCACCAGTAAAGATAAACACATAGGTAAGTATTGAAGGCCATGTGAGTGTATTCTTTCTTGTAACCATTCCCCTTCCAAAGTTCAAAAGAACTAATAGGATCAGAGAACTGGCTCAGCAGATAAGGAGCTTGCTGTGTAAGCCTGGTGACCTGATTCAATCCTGGGGCCCACATAAAGGTGGACAGAGAGGACACACTAGACAAAACTGTCCTCTCATCGCCGCTGTCGGTAGCAGCATGCACACACCTCCATGCATTATTAATAAATAAGAATTTTAAAAGAATAATTAAAAATCTGTCCGTGTGAATAACATAGAACTATGTAATCGGTCTGACACTCAAAATAAAGGAGGGTACGGAACAAAATTCTAAAGATCAGTGAGTTTATAAACTAATGGAGCCAAACTGGTAGTAGTCAGAGCTAGGTTGTTATATTTTAGGGGTCAACACCAGGGTAACCTCAAAGAAACAGCTTGCATTTAACCTTCCTTGTGCTCAAATGCACCGTGCCTCAGAAGCTGCTGTGTAATCCCCCTGCTTCTACTTGTGCTCCAAGTCCAACCCTCAAAACAAAGACTCCAAGCCAGACTCATGTGAGGGGGAGCCTGTGGCACTTGTACTTCTGGCTTTAGGTGCCTTCACTCAGTGAAACTGTCCAGTTTCATCCACTCACCTGAAGCTTTCATGACTGCCTTTTTCCTTACAGCTGACTAAAATTCCATGGACCTTTGCAGCTCCCCACCTTGGTCAGAGGAGTTTCTTTCATGCAGTGGCAACAGTTAACACAGACAGACATCCCTCACTAGCCAAAGTGCTTAAGGGAGGGGCTGTGAACTACATGGACGATCTGTATCAGCCCCTCCTCTCCCAGACTCAGGGAGCATCATGGAAGATGGACAGAAAGAATACAAGAACCTGAGACCTCGGGGACTCCTGCGACTACTGTCCTCTCTCTTGATGTGACAGGGCTGTTGCATAAGCTTACAGGGCTGTGACTGTCTTGCACAAAATCAAGTTGCTCAAACTTGCGGAAGTGAAGGTGGGAGGGACTGCTAAGTCCCCACCACTGTGTGAGCTCTATTGCTAGTAGATGGTGGATGCTGGTAAAGAAAGAATTATTTTTCTTTGTCCTAGTGGTCACTGGTAGGCTGACCATGTACTACCAAATGTACTACCAAATCCTATACATATATACATACAGATGGTGCTAATTAGACTCTATGGATATATGACATATATATATATATATATATATATATGTGTGTGTGTGTGTGTGTGTGTGTGTGTATCTTATGCATATATACATATATGTGTACATATATACATATAAGTGTATATATAGCCACACATAAAGGATATAGTGTTAGGAGGAGGACACAGGAGTGTTGAGAAGGAGAATATGAGTAAGATGCACTGTAAATATGTATGGAATTTCCAAAGAGTGAATTTAAAATACTAGGGAAAAGAAATTGCCTAAAGTGTATTTTTTAAAAAAGGGAACAGAAATATAGAGTGTAAAATAGATGTATTTCATATTTTCAATCTTAATAATTATATTAAAATAAAAGTTTAAACACTCTGAATGAACATTAGAAATAGTAGAATGTATTTTCTGCAATTTGTTACACAAAGGCCATCATACAACTGGAAAGCTCTGGAATTGCTGAAGGGACAAAAGGAAAACAATCAAAATAGAGGTGTGTGCAAGAATTATTAGCAGCCAAAGCCACTCTAAGAACTGATAAGTAGGATTGCACTCAATTATAAAGCTGCTGAACAGAAGAAGAAATGATTATCAGAGTGAAGACAGTCTGAAGAATGAAAGTTCTGTGAGCTATATGACAGATGGGGTTTTATATCTAAAATATGTAAAGAATGGTAGGAATTGATCCCTAAATTTTCCAGTCAATAAATGGGCTAATGAAGTGAACAGATAATTCTCAAAAGGAGAATCACAAAATGTTAATAAGTATTTGTAAGTGTGTACAATCCCTACTCACTAGGAAAATGGAAACTAAAACCGCCTTGTGATTCGATTTCTTCTGAGTCACAAGGCAAACATCATGAAAACAAATAATAACAAATGCTGATAATGATGTGAGAAACCAGGAGCATTTAGACCCTGTTGATGTGAATGTAAACTTCTCAAGTCACTATGAAAGTCAGCATGGAGGTTTCTCAAGAAACTAAAAATAGATCTACCACATAACTCAGCTAAACCATTCCTGGACTCACTCTCAAGAGCGTTGAAGGGTTCTGAGTCCCACCACAGAGATACTCAGACATACATTAATTGCTGAATGACAGACAAAGTTGGGAAATGGAACCATTTAGATGTTCATAAACAGATGATTGGGTGTAAAGGAATGTTTCTCTGGGTCCTGCCAGGCCCCCACAGTCCCGTGGCCCACTTATAAAATAATCAGGCAGAGGCTTACTATTATTTATAACTGCCAGGCCATTAGCTCAGGCTTAATACTGACTAGCTCTTACACTTAAATTAACCCATAATTCTTATCTATGTTTAGTCACGTGGCTTGGTACCTTTTCTCAGTTCTGCCTTGTCATCTTGTTTCCTCTGTGTCTGGCTGGTGACTCCTTACTCTGCTCTTCCTCTTCCCAGCATTCCTTTAGTCTGTTCACCCTGCCTATACTTCCTGCCTGGCTACTGGCCAATCAGTGTTTTATTAAACCAGTGTACAAAAGTGTTATCCCACAGCAGCCGGGTAAAAAAAAAAAAAAATATGTGATATATATATATATACACAATGGAGTCTTTTTCAGCCATAGCAAAAAACAAAATCATGACATTTGCAGGAAAATTAACGAAACCGAAAATTTCATACTAAATGAAGAAGTAATTTAGAGTGAGGGAGATGAACATTGCATATATTTTCTCCTGTGTCAATCTTAAGATGTTTTTTTTTTAAATATATGAATATATGTTTATATATATTGTGTGTATATAGATAATAAAATTGGAAAGAGAATCATGGAAAGGGAAAACAGGGTCTTAGGAAGCCATGAGGGGGAAAGAAAGGGTAACAGAATAACAGAGTATGCTTGACATGAAATTCGAATGTGTGCTCGTGTCAGGACAGAGAGAGTGCAGGGGGGAAAACAAGGAGGAGAGCGGGAAGGATGATCACCAAAGAAAGTGTGTATGAAAACACAACTATGCAATGAGAACTCATAGAGCAAAACAGAGAGAAAAATTGAAAAACAATCCATCTTTATGCTTTTTATATGATACAAAACCATAAAAGGAAAGTAAACAGTTCAGAAACCTTTAATAAACTAAGAAGTGCTAGGATGCATATACAAAATAGATTTTTAGACAAAAAATTGTTAATACAGTTTAAAAAGGGATAGTTTGCAACAAGAGTTCGGTTAATCCATTTAGAATTGGCAAAATACATATAAACACATACATACACACACACACACATACACACACACACACACACACACACACACACACACACACACACACAATCAAGAAAATCCAGAAAAGACATGAAGAAGAAAAAAAAAAGCTAGAATCAAGAAAAACATAAAATATCTAAGCAATCAGTAAGATAAACTTTAGTACTCCACCCCCAATAATGGCTAGAACAAAAGTGAAAAAATAAAAATTTATAAACAAGCCACTCACATAAACAGCTAAACAAGCCTGCATTCATAGAAATATCCAAACAAAAACAGTTTTTTTCTTAGGAGAGTCTAATATTAAATTAGGAAAATAATTCTCAATATGTTAAAAGATATAAGATCATATAAAGTATGTTTTCTGTCCAAAAAGAAATTAAATTAGACATCAATAAAATATATTTTAAAATTTTAGATATTTGGCAATTAGGTAATTTATTCCTAATAGAAAATAGGTCAATGAAGAAATCACAGTGGGAATAAAGAAATCATTTAAATTAATGAAGGCCATTTATTTCAAAATGAAAAACTGTTAAATCTGTCTAAGCAAGTGCTTTGAAGGAAATTCAGATGTATATTTTAATAGGAACATATAAATGTTAAATACATTTTAAAAGATAATTATATAGGAAATTTATATACAATGTATTTATATTTAAATGTAAAATGAAAGTGAATACTTACAGTTAAAATAAATTCATGTATATTATAAGGGAAAGGTATCATATTACTATCTTAACTTTCTACCTCAACAAATGAATAAGAAGAGCAAATTGAACCCTTAAAATGGATAGATATGTACTTAATAAAGATTAATAAAGAAAAAATAAGAAAAATATACAGAGGAAATCAACCAATTTGTAACTTTACTGTTTTAAATAATTAAAATATAAAAACCTGAAAATAGGGTCACTAAACAATAGACTATATTTAAATTAAAAAAATGATGGAAAATAACTATAGTACTTACAGATACTGAGTAATAATGGAATGATTCCATTTATACATCATTTTTAGATAAGACAAATACACAAGGACAGGAATTAGGGCCACTGTGTCTGTGAGGAATGTGAGGAATGGACCATAGGGAGGAACTTTAATGGGTATAGCATTATTAAGGATAATTAAATAGTCTGGTATAGATAGCTAGTGATGATAAACTTATGATATAAGTACATTTTAAAGTAGTGAACTGAATACTGTTGAAGTTTTATTTCAATTTTTAAAAATCCCAAACAATACCATCTAAAGAGTGCACATGCCTGATTTTGTCTGTACTTTATCAATGTCTGTTATTAAATGAGGATTTGGATAAAGATAGAGAGGAGAATGTGATGATAGGGGAAGAGGAGATGATGCCTGGGCTTGCAGGAGGGCATTTGTCTGTGTGTGTGTGAACACATGTACACACTCGTGTGAACGCAAACACGTTTTTGTCAGGGCATATGTACCATGGTTAGACAAAGCCTTACATACTGGCTGCAATTTCACCTGTATTTCAGACAAGGTCTCTCTGTGGGTCACTGCTGCCTACAGTAGGCCCACCGACATGAACACTTGGTGATGATTCTCTTGTCTCCACCTTGTATCTGTCCTTAGCAGTGTGCCAGATTGCAGATCTGCACACTACTGCATCTGACTTTTATTTGGGTTCTAAGTGTCTGAATTCATGTTGTCATTTTGTAGCACAGGCACTTTACTCCTGGGACGTCTCTCAGCCAAAATTTATTTATTGTTTGTTTATTTATTTATTTATTTTTTTGAGACAGTGTTTCTCTGTGTAGTTTTGGTCCTGTCTTTTATTTCGCTCTATAGACCAGGCTGGCCTGGAACTCACAGAGATCCGCCTGGCTCTGCCTCCCGAGTGTTAGGAATAAAAGCATGTACCACCACAAAATTTATTTTGTAAATGACTTTCCCACTATGAGTTTCAAGTGAAGAATTAAATATAAATGATCAAAATACCTTTATTAATCTCTGTTCTTCTTTTTTTCCTACATCAAATATCTAATTAAGAAGATTCAATTTATAGTGGTTCATGTGAGGTGTCTAAGTGAGAGGGTTGCAAGAGAAATTGTTTGTTCATAATATCTAAGATCTATATCCTTATGTGCAATAATAAAAAAGCCAACATGTCAATGTAAACTTATCATTTCCATGAAAAGTAAAGCTTCATAAAAAATTCTAACCTTGCATGTGTCACTACATTTTTTTTCACAGTCATGATGCTGAGATGTTAAGTTTATGAGTAAACATGAGATACTTCCTGATGTTAACTGAAAACCATGAATGATTTCTTAACTCTTTTTCAATTTAAAATTAAACAATATTTATTGTCTTAGTCCCATTCCTTGGCTGTGTACACAGTTACTTTCCCTGTTCCCAGGTCAATTCAGGCTTTCTTCACTTAATGCTTTCCAAGAATGACAGTACAAATTAAAAATACATACTTAGAAATAACATGAACACGAGCAATAGTGAATAAGAGAGAATCTGTACTTTGGGTTGTAAGTGGTTATTTCCCATGTTTTAAAATATCAAAAGGAAAAGAACTCCACAAGTTACAGAACACAGAGAATAATCAAATACATATGACCTGTCAGGATTAAAAAGAAAGAAAAGTACAGACTATAGCAACAAGATGCCCAAGGTATACAGTGTATGGTAAGCAAGTGCTCTTTATTTCCATATTAAGTGACTCCTCTGCTTTCCAGGGCAGAGTACATCAATGCATGCTCTTATGTTCCTGATTTTTTCTGCATTTCCCTTGTGAATGACCTCAGAAACCTACAATACCTGCTACTCAAATGAACTAAACGAGATGAATTTAAGCCACTTTCTTCCCCCATCAGCTGTCATAGGAAAGTAAAGTAGCCTTGATTTGTAAAAAAACTAAAACAAAAAAAAAAAAACCAAAAACCACAAACAAAAACAAAAAAACATTCTGCAGCTTTGTTATAGACAGGAAGGAAACTGATGAAAATGGAAATTGATTCTTTTTTTTCTTGTACTTTCCAAAACAGAAGTGTGTTTTCCTAGACGCCTGCTGAATGTGAAAATTTTTCCCACACTGCTCTACGTCATTCCTCTAGAAACTTTAAGATTCTTTAAAAGTATCTACAAAATTAGGTGAAGGGTAAAATTATGAATTTCCCACTTGGAAGAAAGTGGCTTAAATTCTATCCAATTATTTGCCATGACAACCAGCTAAACACAAAAGGGCTGGAATGGATGTAGAGTACTGCCTCTATAATCATCACTGTATGTCCTTCAAATCATGGATATGCAGCACCACCATCCCCGGCTACTTCAGGGCCATAAGCCTACACGGTAATTACATGCTTCGGAACACTCCACTTAAGTGCATCAATAATATAGTGAGTGAACATGTTCTTTAATTCTGCACCTGTAAATGGAGGGAAAAAATAAAGAAAATATCTCTATCAAAAAAAATGAGAAGGAAGACAAATAAATTAGGCAGCCAAATTATTTTTAGCTGTTTTTCTGAGCTATCCCTCTAAAATTCAGATGCTTATTAATTCAGGGCTTTCTACAAATGAAAAAACTATATATGTGCTCATGTGGATATAAGGTTAGGATATATCAATGCAGATGCTCAAAACAAAACAAAAAAAATACTCAGTTAAGCTGATGTTAATATAATATAATATTTCTACCATACATTGTGAAACTCCTGGGCATATTTTTTTTATTTCAGATGACCATAATCTTTATCTAACTACTGCTAGTAAGATGTAAACTATAACACATTCTGATTTCAAAACTTCCAACATAAAAATAAAAATTAACAAGCCATGACATTAAGAAAATTAACAAGTCATAGCATTACTTATCTGTGTTGACCAATAAGGTATAAATATTAGAAGGATGCCATATTCTGCTTATGTGGCATGTGTGTGTGTTTGTGTTTGTGCATGTGTGTGTATACATGCATGCATGCCTAAGTGTGTGTTTAATTTGTGAACCAACAATCTATATGGAAGAGGAAAATTAATACTTAGTTCAATAGAGAAGAAAATAAGCCATCAAAACTTTAGGAAGAAAAAGTGGTTGTGATAGAATTATAAGACCTATCCTCTCCCCCAGTCATGTTGTCAAATGAAACACAATGTCTAATTCCTTGGAATTATAAATTCATTCTTAATGTAAAATACTTGAGGGATTGATTTCCTACATTTTGTTGAATTTCAGAATGCTTCTTATTAAAATTATACAAACAACATGGATATATTTTCTACTATAAACAAATTTTCTTAGCAGGTTTTTTTCCTGTTTCTTCAGTTAGAAAAAAATGAGAGAAACAAGAAAAAAATGAGAGAAACAAGTGAATCTGTATAAAGGCCAACATTTTATGCAAACAAGCACTGTTCAACAAAGATGCTCAACGTAAAATACATCTTTGTTGCTAATTTCAAAATGTATCTGCTATTCAAACTAGAAAAAACTTGCCATGATTTTAGACTATCCTATAAAATGTAATACCAAAACAGATTAAAGTCTACATTTATAAAGGAATAAAAAGAATTTACCAAAATCCAGAATATAATGTTTTATATTTTAAATGTACTTATTCTAGAGTAATTGATTTTTTTTCTTTTCTAGGGTAATTTAATTTTTTCTTTTCATTATAGATATGTAAATTTATAAGCATGTTTTAATTATTGTTCTGTCCATGAACATAACATCATGTTTATTTTCCAATTCACTTCTTAAAAATAATCATGTATTCCATATGTCTTTGGGGACCAAGAATACGTAATATAAATTCTTTCTAATAGTAGATAAATGGAAGAATAATTTCCTTTTGAAAATGATTGCCCAAATTAAATCATTATCATATTTTAAAGTTATATTTAGGGTCTCCAAAACTTTACCATGAAGTATTCTAAAACACTTTTCATAACTATTAATTTAATGTTTACCCCCTCTTTATGCTTCTTAATGATTGCAGACTTCTGAAGAATTATTAGTCATGTAGTGATATGTGAAATACTGAGCTCTTAATGTATAAGAAGAATCCTTCCTTTGGGACAGTATCATATTATTTAGAGAAATCAATTTTTTGATTTTTTGAGACCCAATGCAAATTACCTTAATTGGCTTTGGGCCACCCACAATATAAATCTGAGACAAAATATCAGTTTTCTATTGTAAGAACTGCAGACAATCATCCAAGAGTTTGTACTTACTGTTGCAGCTTCTTGTTTTATGCAGAGGTGAACAGTAAAGCAATATGATGCTAGCATACTGCTAAGATTTGCTTACAAGGCCGAAATCTAGAGAGAAAAAATTGAAACTTTATCTCAAGCCCATTAGAAGGTTTTATGGTAATGGTACTCCAGAACCTCCCCAAATCATAGTAATTACTCCCATGATGTGCCCAAGGGTCGCGCACTCAGAAACCAAAGTGGGAATGCCAAGGGTTAAGTATCTGAATAATCTCACAGCAGTTTTGCATTTTGTTTTTATTTCTAATCAGTTTTGTTTGCTCTTGCTGATTAGAAGGTAAATGGTAATATCAAAAGAAGGCCATTTCAAAAATGCAGATTCTTACTTGGCCTATAACTAGGAGCTCCCCGGAAATCTCAGCTAGAGTGTTACCTTTGAACAGACAATTGAGTACAGATTAATAAGACATA
This sequence comes from Peromyscus californicus insignis, assembly GCF_007827085.1. Classification (NCBI taxonomy): domain Eukaryota; kingdom Metazoa; phylum Chordata; class Mammalia; order Rodentia; family Cricetidae; genus Peromyscus; species Peromyscus californicus. Next base: position 45,374,250 of record NW_026294480.1, on the reverse strand, counting down.
TAGAAACTATCTCTTGGTGTCATCTAGTGGTTGCATTTCACCACTACATAAAAGAAATGCTTCATTGGTTTTCAGAGTAAAAAAAAATTGTTTGATTACGTTTGCTGAGTGACTGGAGTAAAAGAAGCTGCCATTTTTCACAGACAAGGGAAGGCCAGCGGCAATCAAGCCTTTCCTGGTTCTTCACGCTGGCCCTTCACAGCGCCTTCTTATGAGGTCAAGGCACAGGAAGAAGGGAAGCTCAGTTATCACACACTGGTGTGAAGGTGAAGCCGGATGCCCTATTTACGTGGCATGGCTGAGTGACTGAGTGTCCTCAAGGGACACCCACAGCCAGCACAGGAGGTATTTTCTCTTAGCTGGCTGAACAGCACTCAAGGGACTCTGACAGACCAAGCTGACATCCTAACAATCTGATTGCAGATGGCAATGGTGGGGGCCTCCGAATGATAGAGAAGAGTCCCCTGACCTTCCTGTCATCTGCTCGCTCAATCTGTATCCTAATATAGGAGCACTGCACAACTATCACAAGGAAAGGTGACATAGTGGAAATAAGTTATCGCGCCGATGTCATCTCTAATGCTATAGTTCCTTGAAGACGAACTGTAATTTCTAATATAACTTTTCAATTTTGAAAGGAAAGGGCACCAAGGCTGGGTTGACAGAAATAAATTATCCAGATAATTAAGGCTAACCACTCCACTTTCTCCTACTCCCTGGCCCACACACAGACAATAATAGGGCTCAATTATTTATAATTCAGATTTTTTTCTTTTTTAAAAAAGGGATTTCAATAAAACTGGTGTTTGAATAGCTCAAAATTATTATCATTAGAAAGAAAATTGTTAGCAAATTATAATCAGGAAATGTACAAATTTTCAATTATCATAGTTTCTGTTAGTGTGTTCGGTGTAACAACAGAGAAGGCATGCTTTAAAGATGGAAGCAGTAGATCTCAAACTTCTTTCTTATTTGCTACTATTTTCTGGTAAATTTAGTGGGCTTCTAAAATAATCCACATAGATTTGTCTATATTAAACAGCATTTTATTTTCATTTCAGCAGCTTACTTTGCATTACTCTATGGACACTAACTTTTAAATTAATTTCACATAGTTTTATTGATTCCTTTCCCTTGTGTATAATTCTTTTCATTTTTGTATATCGTACACACAACTACAGATCAATAAAGGGAATTGAGTGAGAACATGAACAGATATAAGCTTCTAGAAAATTATTTTCTCCTGTTTTATAAATGAGTCTCATACTACTAATATTTATGTGTAGTATTCATATAGATGTCTATCTATTTATCTATCTATCTATGGTATACATATGTGCATATATACATATTCTCTCATGCATAAAACTCTATGAATACATACACACACCTACACACACTAACTCTAAAGGTTATGCATGCTTATATGTGGAAAGAGAGAAAGAGAGAGTTACACATGATCTACAGCAGAACTATTTTCAATTCGCATATAGTAATCCAAACTGCTTTGGACCAATTGCTTTCTGTTCATCTAAAAAAATTAGGTTTCTTCAAAAAGAAATATTTTTTTCAGAAATTCATTCAGAAATATAGGTAATTTAATTTCATATCACATGCGAAAAAGAATCAAATTTGGCTAATGTGGCTCTCCATGTTGCTTGCTATATCTTTTTTTAATCCTTCTACAACTGATCAGAAAATGATAAATATTTTTTGAGTATGTATGTGTTTATAACAGTAGTAAATAACTTGTCACATTTGAAACCACATGTGGAGCTATCACAGGTGAAAATCATTAAAACATATATAACTTTTTTGTCTTTTGTTTTTTTAAATTTTATTTTATTTTATTTTATTTTACAATATAATTTAATTTTACAAATCAGCCACAGATTCCCTTGTTCTCCCCCTCCCGGCCCCTCCCCTTCCCCCCAGGCCACCCCCCATTCCCATCTCCTCCAGGGCAAAGACTCCCCTGAGTAAACAGTTACTAGTGTAATTCCTTGTGACTTTTTCAAGGATCCTAAATGTTATTTTACCCATTCTCCCTTTTTTCTGCATTTGCCTCCCCATTCCCTAAAAAGCACCCCTGTTTCCCATTTCCCCATCAGATAAATTGTATCCTGTGGTCCTCCCCAGGAAAGAGTAGAGTATCAAATTGTCAGCCCTGAAAACATACATAAAAGTCACCTTATCTGGACTAAACAGGTTATATGTAGGAATATATATGCACACACATATACAAGCATGCATGCAGTAACCATTAGTGAAAGACACAGGCTTGAATTTAAAGAAAATATGGGGAGGTTTATAGGAGGGTCTTGAGGGAGGAAAAGGAAAGGAACAATGCTTTAATTACATTATAAGCTCAAAAAAATAAAAAGAGTTTTCAGGCCATTAATACATTTTCACAACTGCTTCCTGGTATTAGAATTAAAACCAGAGTACATAGAAAACACATTTTTAGAATAGAGAAAATAATTTAAATAAGGGGTGTGAAAAGAAGGAGCTGTCTCAATGTTCATTGGGCAAAGCCTATGTAGGCAGCTGAAGAAGCAGTTGAATGGGCACTCAATAAAGCAAATCGGAAATTTAGAACTTCTTTGAGTTTGCATTACTAGATCCATGCAGTAGACAGCACCACCAGATCCAAGCAAGGCTAGTCTTAGTTACCCCCAAAAGTGCAGGTGAAGCTTCTACAGAAAGTAAATTTAACATTATTTGAATTTATTATTCTTTTTTTTTTTTTGGTTTTTTTCGAGACAGGGTTTCTCTGTGTAGCTTTGCGCCTTTCCTGGATCTCGCGCTGTAGACCAGGCTGGCCTCGAACTCACAGAGATCCGCCTGCCTCTGGAATTTATTATTCTTAACCAAACACTACTTTATATGTATAATAGGTTAAATTAGGTGGCTTTTAAAATACACTTTGTTCAGTTATAAGTCAACACTTTAAAAAAAATGTTAACTAATCTAGCATTCAATTGGATTTTTGTACAGTGATAAGGTAAGATAAGGGGGAAATAGTAGGTTAGAACACCTTCATCCTCTCCCCCATCCTTGCTGTACGGTGTAATATCTTTGTGTTCAAGTATATATTTTCCAAAATACGGGAAGGCAATGCTTTGTACCCAGGCAACTCCGTGACTCACGGTCTTACTGAGTCACACTGCTCTCACTCTGCAGTGCAACACTGAAATTTGGGAAATTCACCCCTGCCTTTTTCACTTAATCTTTCCTAGCATATCTACATATTGGAAAAATAGCCTTAATTTCAACATAGCATAACATGTTCTATTGAGGAAAACTCTCGGGTTCACATTTAATGCTGGAGCTGTGGTTTGATCTCTCTTAGCTTCTTCCATGACTTGATCTGTGCACACATGGATTTCTCTTCCAAAATACAGTAGCTGTAAGTTTTTTATCACAATCTAGCCATTTAAGATAGCTTTCATTTTAAAGAGATAGTCCAGTTACATGGGAGCTTTCTGTTTCTCTGAATTGCCAAACTGTTTCCCATAATATACATGCCGCTAGTGTAACAGCCAGGGGGATTAAAACCACAAGTGCTGCAAGGGGAGAGCAGAAGGCCCTCTTTCCATTCCCTTCCTTCTTTCACTGGTAGATTTGATGTTTGCACTTTAAACTCCCACTTTTTAATACGAGGTGACACACTCAGCAGCCTGATGACTGAGATAAAGCATCTGTCCTGGATTTCTTGCCTCCAGCATATTTTTACACGGGAGACAAATGAAACCGGAAAAGGCTGAAGCAGAAGTAAAATGTCGTGTTAGTTGTCATTGAGGTGCAATTTGCTGTAACTGTAGACTGTGGCATTTCACAGGTTCTGGGGATCAGCAGTCTTGGGATGGGCTGGTTACATCTTCTTCGGTGCAGTCTCACTAAGATGGAAGCTCATATGATGCTGTGTCCTTTTCCAATCTCTGGGCTCACAGGCAGTATTCAGTTCCGTGGTGATTGGAGGCAGTTATCAGCCAAGAATGTCTCTCATTTAACGAGACTCTGCTGCTTAGATCCTTCCATTAGCTTTCTCACAACATAACAGTTTATGTCCTTGTTGAAAGAGGGAGTTCTTTTGTCTGTTGCCTCAACTCTCTCTGTGTTTCTTCCTTTTCAATCCTCCCTCCCTCCTCCTCGCTGCTTTCTGTCCCTCTGTCTCTTTCTGTCTCATTCTGTCTCTCTGTCCGTCTGTCTCTCTCCCTCCCTTACTCTCTCTCTTCTCCCTCCTCCTCCCACCCTCTTTTCCTACCCCTCCCTCCCTCCCTCTCTCCCCCTCCCTTCCTTCCTCCCCCTCCCTCCCTCCCTCCCTCCCTCCCTCCCACCTTCCCTCTCTCTCTCCCTCCCTCTTTCTCTCCAATGAACAACTTCTATTTAAGACTTGCCAGCTGGGTGACGCTGGCACATGCCTTTAATGTCAGTACTCAGGAGGCAGAGCCAGGAGGATCTCTTTCAGTCTGGGGCCAGCCTGGACTATAAAGTGAGATCCAGGACAGGCACCAAAACTACACAGAGAAACTCTGTCTCGAAAAACAAACAAACAAAAAGGTCAACTCTTAATAACATTTTCTTAAAATTTTATTTTATTTTTACCAAAGAAAAAATATTAAAATAATACGTGTTAATGAGGTGAATGTGGCATTTTAATAATGTGACATTTTAATATACATCTGTCTTCTCATTCATTAAGAATATCATTAAGGTGAAATATTCAAATTTCTTTTTCTTATTTTCTAATATATAAAAATGCATTATTTTGAATTCATATTATATGAGTTGATAATTGTTAATTCATTGACAAACCCATCATTTGTCAGCCTACTGTGAAATAGAACATCAGAATTTCTTCTATGTAACTGTAAGTTATACACAGCCATCAAACTGTGCCTATCCCTTCCTCTCCCTGATGGGCCCCATATTTGACTTACCAACACTGTATTCCCACCTTCTAGGAGAATGACGTTTTTGATTTCTTCTATGAATGAGTTGCTTATTTGGCTAAACTAATGATCAATACATGCACCCATGTTGTCTCATGTAATTGGACTTTGTTGTTCTTATGGTTAAGTAGTATTGCATTGTGTACCTGCATTGCATCTTCCAGATCCATTCACAAGTGCATGCTTAATAATAATCAGTAACATCAGAATATTTTTTTTAAATTCAAAGTCAGTTTTATTTGGTGCTCATGAAAAACCTTTCACCTTTGTCTGCTAAGATAATTTAACCTACTATAATTATTTTTTTTCTAGACAGCCCCAAATCAATCTAAACAATGTATTAAATGTTATATCTACATTTATACATATGCAGAAACATCGGAATAGATAATGTAAATATATCTTATCACAGCAAAGTTTTTCTTACACAGTACACACATACGTGTTTTTTGGATGCTAACAAACTCACTTATAAGTTTTCCTAATAAGCATAACCATAGTTTGTATCAAATAGGATGTTTCCTTCTGTCTATTGCATTTCTATTGATCCTACTGTACAGTTTGTTCAATTTTCCAAGTAATTCAATTTTTAATGTAAAAGTAAGAATTAGAGAAAAATCATGATATCAAAGTATTAAAATGTACTACAGCATTTTAAAAATAGATGACAATCATCATGGAAGAATCCAGTGAGATATGTTTACTTCTAGTCAGCCATTTTCAGTTTTCTATTCTTATATATTTGATTTAATTATAATTTAAGAATGGCTTTGCTAAGTCAATGATATTTAGTTTTGGCTGTCTTTTATCATTCACAAAGAGCTTAGACACTTTAATTTTTTTCTACGTGTTTATTGTTTTTATTTTTTTTTCCTTAGAAATCTTCCACTCAAGAAATTTACATGGTGATTGCTAAGTATAAAACTTGCTTGTGATTAATGACTTAAACATTGTCACTCCCTTTTGTGTTCCCCAAAGAGGAAGAAAAGCTGATTCATCTGTATGTTTTGTTCAGCTAATATATTTCACTTGTGACATGTTGTGAAGTATTTCCCCCATCCTGCAGCAAACTTTCTTACATAGATGTTACTCGGCTGTATTTGTAGCAGACTCTCCAAATTTAAATCATGAGGAAGTTGGCTGAGCCAGGATGAAGAACACAGATGATGTTGGGGGCATAAATAATATCACAGTAAAAGGAAAATAGCAAGATTACATCAGCAGATTCATTCCCCACATCTGCCATGTCTTTCAAAGGATAAAAGAAAAGGTAACGATTCAGGTTTCTGCACAAAATAAATAACTGGGGACTCAAATTTCAGCATCCAAAGTTCACAAATGAGGCTTACTTGGAAGCAGTACTCCTGGGTGACTGTGATCCATTAGGTGACATATTGCTGTAAATGCATACAATCCATCTGGTCGCAATAACACACATTTTTGTTATTATTTATGACTGTGTGTACACATATGACCAGCATAAAAGAAGCACTCTTTTTAATTTTTAAAATTTGACTTGTTAATGATTTTCACTTTCAAACTCATTTCATATGTTTTGATCAATAAAATAAAAAGTTATCAAAAAAAAAATAAAACAAAATAAGCTGGGCGGTGGTGGCGCACGCCTTTAATCCCAGCACTCGGGAGGCAGAGCCAGGCGGATCTCTGTGAGTTCGAGGCCAGCCTGGGCTACCAAGTGAGTTCCAGAAAGGCACAAAGCTACACAGAGAAACCCTGTCTCGAAAAACCAAAAAAAAAAAAAAAAAGTTATCTAAAATATCTTGTCATGGAATTTTCATTATCTAAATATTTTGCTACAATAGCAAATCTTACATTTTTTTCTCTACTACTAAAACTTGAGTTAGCTTTTGGGGAATGATGTATAATTTGTTCCAAGTAGGTACAGAGTATTTTATGATCTGCAGTTAGTTGTGGTTATTATTCTAGAAACATTTCTCTGATCAGTCAGCCCTTTCAGTTCCAGATTCATTCTGAGTCTCTGAGACATGATAACACTTTTTTCAGTTTCCATAACAAAAGAGACAAAAATATTTAGAGAAGTCTTTATTCTATATTTTAACTTTTTTCTCCAAAATTTTAGCTCCTACAATGAATGACTTAATTACACATTCTTTTATAGATAAAATTTATCATCAGATTTCATAGACCTGGTTTGGATTCATCACAAGTACCCCCAGTAGGTATACTACTAATTTTCTTATTGCTGTGATTAAATTCCTGACAAACACAACTTAAGGGAGAATGATCTATTTTAGTTTATAGCTGTTTTAGTTCAGTCCATCATTGAAGGGAATGTAACAGATTTGCTTGCCTTGTATCCCAAGCTAGGAAGAAAATGAATGCTAGATACCTTCTCATTTTTACGATTTTCAGAAATAAAGACTACAGAATGGTGCTACCCACATTTATGGTGTATCTTTCCACCTCAACTGTCCCACCTAGAAACCCTCACAGGTAATACCAAGGTGATCTTAGGACTGTAAAGATGACAGTCAATATTAATTATGTCATTTTAAAACTTGATAATTTTGTGAAGGTATACTTTCAGTTAAATACACTTATGAATCTGGTAGCCATTATGTGTCTAACCTATGAAGAATACCTTTACAACCTTCTACTTGCCTCGTTTCAATTTAATATATGTTCCTTGATCTCAAACACCATACTTAGTACAGTCAGACACTGGCACACTGCAGCGAACTCACAGCGATGCTGCAGGATATTTTAAACTTTTAAAAGGGATGAAATAATAACCCGATAAATCTGTTGGAAGAACGTGAATGGAATGGCAAGCGTTTAGTTCAACAATATTTCTGCATTGGATGGGTGCTGCATCCCTTTGACATCCTCATGTCCTTACAAAACTGAGCTCTCAGTGGCCTCTGTAAGCAGAACAAGCCACTTGTAACTCACTGTATAATTGAAAATAAGCAAGGTAGGATTTAACTTGATCCCAGTACTGGAGAGTTTGTACAGTGCCTGTCAGCTGCATGTATATTACTAAGTAATTGTGTTACTCACAAGTGAAACAATATGGTATTTAATTTTTTTCTATCTATTACTTTCATACAATTATTAAAGATTAGGGCAAAGTTATTAAAGTTAGGGCAAATATATGCCTTTAAATATTTAGACTTTAGATGTCCTTTGTTTATAGTGCTCTGCCATCATTATATAGAGACCAGGGAGTCTGTGAATAGAGAACATTTGGTAGCCTTTACAGATAGTCATATCTATTTACCCACAAGCTTCAAATGGTTAGAGACCACCTAAATATTGTTTGCTGTTTTATTATTTCCAACTACTATAATACCTGACATATCATTACCACTCAAATGTTCTTGTTGAATTTGTTTTTCAGTAATCAAATGACATAAATGCTCCTGGTATGAAAATCAACTCCTACTGCAGGCATGGAAGCTAAGAGAAACAGAGTGTTCCAAAAAAAGATCTTTTTCTTAGCAAAAAAATTAAAAAATGAAGGTTTGTGCAAGTTTTGAGTGGAAAATCAATTTGGCAGAGGCCTGAGTCTATTATATGAAGAACTCTACATTTTGATCCTTTCAAAAATAAGATAATGCAATTTTTGAAATCAGTTTTGTGGCTGCTTCTGCCAGGACTAAAATTGTTCATCAAATGTGAAATAAAGCTATATGAAAGTCAGAAAGGCAAGTAAGGTCTTCCTATGCGCGATTATAAAAATGTTACTCTTAAAAATACAATTCAAGTAAAAGCCTGTCCACTTTCCTTAACCTTCTCTTGAAGAAAGAGGCAGTAAATTTACCAGAAGTGGTAAAGAAGTATGTTTCAGTGACTAAATATTCCAGATATCATTTGCTACCTGATAAGAAACCCCCAGACAGTGCCTTAACATGACAATTTGTTTCCCTCTGGATTCTGTGGCTGGCTAGACTCAAATGTTCATGTTCAGTCCTGGGAGTCTAACATGACACTACAAAGAGAAAAAAAAAAGGACTGTCTTATCTGGGTGTTGGGAGGACCAATAATGTGCCCGTTTCTCACCTGAATGTTTCGAGGCCCAGTGTCTTCTTTGACCATTGGCCCTTAGGATAGCATCGCTGGGAGAAGCGAAAATTGGTTCAGCATTTGACTTTCCACGTCATCACCCACCTAATAGTTTACTGATATCACTCATTTTTCGCAGCAGACTTTTTAGGTATCTTTCGTTTTCATGGCCCAATTACAAGATTTCTTGTACTGTGGCCTTGAAAACTACACAAGGATTTTTTTTTTTCTGTACTATATTAGCTGTAGGCATGTCAAGGCATCAATTTAAACTCAATGAAAAAGACTGAGCTATCTGGACACTGATATCTGGGGCTTGTATGGGGAAATTGAAGATGCCTTTGAAGATTACTAGAAAAATAAAACTTGTTTTAAATTTTTAAGATGATCACAATATAAAGAGACAATTGACAGCAAGATTTGTTCCATGGGTAAGAAACTGCCCCACTTCAAATAGTTCCTTGACAAATGCCCACATTAATGAAAACTGAAATAATTGACAAAGACCAGATGCCAAAAAAAAAAAAAAACATTGCAATTTTTGTAGTTAAATGAGCTTGACCTACAGATTTTTTTTTTTGGTGGTGATGACAGGATTTAAACCTACCTTTTCTTGAGCACATACTGGAAGTTTTTGAAATAAGTTAGTTTTCTGATTAATATCATTTTATCATTTCCCCTTCGCTTTCTTCCTTCCACACCCTGCTGTGTACACCTCTGACTTGCTCTTTTTACAAATCTCCTTTTCTGTATAATTTTTTTTTAATTTATACTTATAAAATATATTTTGATCCTTATGTTTATATGGTATATATGTTTACATACACTAAACACATAAATAACAATGTGCCTGTCCAGTCTGTATGTTACTTGTATATATTTGCTTTCGGTGCTGGCCATTTGCTATTGGTGTTCTCTTCCCTGAGGAAAGCGATTTTACTTACTTTCAGTATTCCCTAGTTGTCCATAATTCTTTGTGAAGGGCTGAGGCCTCCTGAGCTTTACCTGGTCCATATTAGCATGTTTTCTGTTGGTATTATCCTTTAAAACATCTCTTTCCCTTCTAGTCCATTTCCATTCCTTTGTGTTAGTCTCTCATCCCCAGAAACACTTTCTCCCAGAGATATCCTCCCAACCACCATTGGCAACACCAGGCTAGGGCTCAGATCAGTGCTGCACTCAACTATCATCAGAGAAGCTCTTCTTTAATCAGATAGGAATTAACCCAGAGACTCACAAATCAACAATGTGAAGAGAGTGAGTGACTTTAGAGTACTTAGTCTTAAATCAGTTGTCTTCATCACATCTTTCCCTCAGGGCTCAGAGACCTGTTCAGAAGAGGAGACAGAGAATCTGTGGAAATTGAAGGTGCTGGATGACCACATGGAAACTGTGTCTTCAAGACACAACTGGGCTGATGCACACATGAACTCCCACATACCAGAGCAGCAAGCATTGGGTCTGTACAGTTTCAAACTCGACAGGGTCTCAGTGCTGAAGGGGAAGGAGACACATGTTCCAATACCCAGCCCAAAAGCTAGCTGCAATTGATTCCCAGTGGCAAAAGAGAAAATAGTTCTCTCTAATCTAATCTCACTGGGTATATTAACCACCCTTCAGCGTTGGTACTAATGCACAGGAGTAGTCAGTCAAGACAAAATTAATTAAAGGGTATTGTAGACTTTTTGTCTCATTTTGACATGTTTGGGTTACGTATGTGTGTGTTTCTTATTTTGTTTGTTTGTTTTTTAAAGAGGGAGGCAGTGGGGTTGGGCAGATGGTGAGGATCTGAGAGACACTGAGGGAGCAGAAAAGCATGAACAGAATATATTGTATAAAAAAGTTTGCAATTAAAATAAAGTTTTTCAAAAAGCAAAGAAAACTCTTTACCACATTCTTCAGTCTGTTAAACATGAAGTATCAGAGCACTAGATGGTTCTGGTTATTGTTTTAATTTAGAAATTATTTCAGGTTTAACAGTAGAGACCAAAACACTGAAGTTATCTCTAAGATACAATATATAGATTAAAATATGAAGTTTATACAAATATGACTAGATTACTTTTTTGTTATGAAAAGAATAATGAATCTTGTTTGGTATGCACGTATGAATTCACCTGGGAACAGCAGCTTAAACATAGTAACAACAAACCTGGACACATTTAAATATCGGATGACATACTTTTAGGTTATTAAGTGAAGTTTTTTATTGTGAAGTTTAATGGTAGTCTTAATAACAGCCATATCAGAGGCAATATGCCCACCACAGCATTAATTCATTGCAATTAAGTCTATAGATTAATTCTCTGCTGTGATTACAGAGAAGGATCAATGCTTTGTCAAACAAAGAAGCAACATAAAGCTTAACGCTAGAATGAGGTGAAAAATAAGTATTTTTTCGTAAATAAAAACAATTTTAAAATATCTCAACCACAGCTATCTTCATTTCCCTCATACTTTATAAAATAATGTATTGGAAAATATACTATTCCTTTGTTTACCTTCTTTTAAAAGTTTTCCCTCACTTTACCACTCTGGCTGAAATAACAGATCCTATCAATCATTTTGGTAATCACTTTAGTTATTAATCATTGATGACTGACAGGTAATTGGTCATTTGCAGTTTGAATTTGGCAATCCAAATAGACACCTTCAACAAAGAGTAGGGATCCAAATCCTGATGTCTTTCTTGGAAACTTTTCACAATTCTAGAAACACTGGTCACTAACGTGCCTTGCTCTGAGACTTATGATGAAATTCCCCAGTAGGAGAATTCTCTTGGAGAAGAATAGCCCAAGCCAGGAGAATCAGATTGAGAGAATGCTTTGCAGCTAATTATCCAAACCACAAAACCAAAATGAAGGTATCTGTGTTCCCTTCACACCAGCATTCTTCCCCATAGTGGGTATTATTTTAGTCTACACAAGCTGCCAAAACAAAATACCGTAGACCAAGTGACCTAAACAGAACAATTCAAGTCTGTGGTCAGGAGCCAGCAGGGATAGATTCTGGAGAAAGCCTTTTCCCAGACTCAGAAGGCCAAACATGGTATATACTCACTCATAAATGGATACTAATGAAAAGCAAAGGATAACCAGACTACAACCCACAGCTCCAGAGAAGCTAGCTAACAAGAAGAACCCTAAGAGAGATGCATCGATCACATTGGGAAGGGGAAATAGATGAGATCTCCATGAGTAACTGGGGGTGGGGAGCAATGGAGGGTAGGGGATGGGGATGAGAACTTATGGGAATGGGATGGTTGTGCTGGAGCAGGGACAGAGTGGGAGAGCAATGAAAGAGATACTATGATAGAGGGAGACATCATGGGGATAGGGAGAAACTGGGAACTAGGGAAGTTCCTGGGAATCTACAAGCATGATCTCAGGTTATACTACAAACAATAGTGAAGAGAGTACCTGAGCTGGCCTACCCTGGTAATCAGATTGGTGACTACCCTATCTGTCATCATAGAGCCTTCCTTCATCCAGTAACTGATGGAAGCAGATGCACAGATCTATGGCCAAGCACCAGGCTGAGCTCCAGAAGTTCAGTCGAAGAGAGTGAAGATGGGTTCTATGAGCAAGGGGCATCAAGGGATCATGATGGGAAAATGTACAGAGACAATCAAACCAAACCAGTGGGAACTTATGAACTGTTAAGTGAAGTTTTTTTTGTTTTTGTTTTTGTTTTTTTTACCTTATATTTCCTAGGCAAGAAATATTTCTAACTATGTTTAGCAGAACATTTTCCTAGGTGAGATTACTATTTTCTGAACTTCTTTTTTGAGCTTGTTTTATGTCATAAGTAAAGTACTTTATTAAAGAAAATGTGTGAGTTCCAGGAATATTCTCCAAATTTTATGCTTATAATACTCACCGCTTTAAGCCCCTGTACCATTGTCAGGGCTATCTGCTTGACTGGCTTCATGGTGATGTCTCCCTTGCTTTCAAAACTCACATAGAAATGAGTTTTCTAGAAATATGGCAATATGCACAATAGAATATCATTCGGTCAGAGAGAAGAATGGAATTTTATCATTCGTATTGTGTACAAGCTTACAAGAAATTGCATTAAGTGAAATAAGTCAGATGCAATAACCAATGACCGACTACCTGTTCTTTCTTACAATGTGGAAACTAAAACTGTTGATCTCATATAAATAAAGTGAGCAGGAGTGATTGTCAGACAGTAGGAACGTAGTCTTAAGTTATGCTTTCCATAATTTAGGTCTTCACTATTTCTTCATTAGCAATCCTTTATTAGTAAATTGAGTGGTATCTTTAGTCTATTGTTTGAGTCCCCAATTCATCATAGGTATGACACACAAATCTCCCTATGTAAGCTTTTCAGGTCTCTTTCTTTCCCACTGTTTACTTTAGCTATTGATTGTGACATTGAACATGACCCCAAATTTAAAAGTCCTAAAGAACCTACAATCTATTATCTCACATATTCTTTGAGTCGTGAGACTATGTGACTTCACTGCCTCCCCTGTGTGGGTCTCATGGGACTGCACTCAAGGTGTTAGGCAAAGAATGGCTCCTTCCTCTGTGCACCATTAAAAAAATTATCCCTATCCAAAATTCCTCAGGGTGGCAGAATAGTTGCATTTCTGTCAAAGACTGAGGGATTCAGCATCTAGATGGTTGGCTAAAAACTACCTTCAGCTTCTAGATTTTGCAAGAATGCTTTATGCTTTGCTATGTCTGCATGTATATACCAGCTTCTTAATGTATTAAGCCAGATAAGGAGTCCTACTGTTTGCCCACTAGCAAGAGGTAGTCTTACATAGTGGAATAAAGTCACTGCAGAGATGATCAATCATCTTGGCCAGATGATTGGCCATTATTTTCCTTTGAAATTTTACCAAAAACACTCACCCAACATCCATCTAAAAAACATTCATTTTATAAAACCAAAACACTATACCTACTGAAGAGCAACATACCATTCTCTCTTCCACTCACCCTCAACAACTACCATTCCAATTTCTGTCTCTACCTATGGTGACTAAGTATGTCATAGAACTGAAGAATTCAGAATTAGTCTTTTTGTTACGTGGTTCTTACGTGGCTTACTTGTATGATGTCTTCAAGGCATATCCATGATGCATTATATATTGGAATTTTCTTCTTTTAATGGGTATACACAATTGCTTTATCTATGTGTACCCTCTTTCTCATACTCTCAACTAGCCATGGCATGGACTCTTACATTGCTTAGCTATGTTAGCTATTATGATTAAGGCTGCTGTGAATAAAAATGAACAGATACCTTTTTGAGCTCCACCTTCAATTCTTTTGTATATGTGGCCAGATGTGGAGCCAGTGAATTATTTGGTATTATTTTTAATATTTTGCAGAACTATCATGATTTTCTCACAGCTGTATCATTTTATTTCCCATTAACAGTACACTATTTTTATTTCTTCTTGTCCTCAATCACATTTATTATTTTCTATATTCTTTTTAAAATAATAATGAGGTACTATCTCATTATAACTTTAAATTTTATCGTCATTTATTTTATGTGCATGAGTGGTTTGCCTGCATGTATATATGTGTACCATGTTCATGCCAGGTACCTGCAGAGGTCAGAACATTTGGTTGGATCTCCTGAAATTGAAGTTATCGGCTGTTGTGAGTTGCCATGGATATTCTTGGAAGTGAACCTTGGTTCCTCTGAAAGAACAGCAGGTGATCTTATCTGCTGAGCCATCTCTCCACCTTCCAATTTTGTTGTCTTAATTATTAGGGGGATGAACATCATTGCCTATCTTCTCTGTTATTAGTATACCCTCTATAGTGAGATATCGACTTAGATCTTTGTCCCACTCTTGAGTGGGTGGCTATCATTGTTCTTGTTACTGTCACTGAGTTGTAGGCATTGCCCATGGGTTTCCCATGTTCTTTCTTTTGCAGATAGATTGTGCATATTCTCTGAGTTACAATTTCACTCTATCGGTGTATTTTAGAATACAACTTTTTAGGAAAAATAGCCTTTGACTAATAAATATTTTCCAAAGATTTCAAGTACCTTGAAAGATAAATAACAAAGGTAGACACTCCTGCCTGTTAGTGTCAGAAATCCATCCTGAATCTGAAGCTTGGAGGTTTCCAAACCCTGTGAGGAACAGGAAGAACACGTATTGATATTTCTACAGACTCTCAGTACACAGGCATCCTGAAGTACATTGTTGAGTGCTGAGAGATTGTGTTGTCTGGTTGGATGATGAAGAAAGGGGCACTTTATGAGCAGGACATAGGACAAGTTAGTACAAAGATGGAAGCCTAGTTTTGATATAGTAAGTTGGAAGTACATCTGGACAATTGCTATCCAATTAGTTGATACTGAAATCTCAAGGACCTCACCTGCACAATCTCCTGTAATCCTCACAGCACTCCAGTGAGATAATTGTCATTACCACAACCCTCAAAAGATTAATCTTTTTTCTTTTTTATCTTTTTTTGTGTATATTTTTTATTAAGAGATTTTCTATTCATTTTACATATCAACTTCAAATTCCCCTGTCCTCAGTCTAACCAACCACCCAGAGGCTATTTAGTTAAACAACCACATTCCCAATCATTGGATTTTAGTAGTTAATCTATTAGTCTTCTCCACTTGGAAATTTAATCTATACAGTTAGAACATAGTGTTGGAGCCTACTGGAAGAGTACGTTACTCACTCATATTCTATTGGTAAAGCAAGTGATAAAGGAAGAAATCACACATTGGTATAAATGTCAGTATAAAGTTAGTCTTTCTAAATGTATACCATATGTATACATGCACACACACACATGTATATACAGGGATGTCACAAGCACTGTCTCGCTTCATTTATAGGGTTTATTCATTCTTTTCTCTTTATTTGGCTGATTATTTCCAAATATTTCTACTAGGATAAATCTCAAACATATCTTAATAAAATAAAGTTTTATTACTTTAAAAATACATTTCGCAGGCAGTGGTGGTGCATGCCTTTAATCCCAGCACTGGGAAGCAGAGGCAGGCAGATCTCTGTGAGTTTGAGGCCAGCCTGGGCTACAGAGTGAGTTCCAGGAAAGGTGCCAAAGCTACACAGAGAAACTATGTCTCAAAAAACCAAAAAAAAATTTGCTGAACATTCCCCCTGCCCTTTTCACCCTATGACTTATTTAAAATGTATGACAAACTTTAGTCATCTGTCTTTCCAACCTTTGTGGTATTGTACAAAAATGAGCAGAATGTCTTCTGTATATTTTCGTGTTCATTGTCAAGAATTACACTTAAAATATAAGTGTTTGAATGGATAATTAAACACTTTCTTCAAAGGGGCATTTTTATTTTCAGTTTACCCCATTTTAGGCTTATAAAAATTAGTAAGAATAGATAGTTGATTTTTAATGAATCTGTCATTTATCATCTATCTATATATTTATCTCTATCATACAATCAGAATCAGACATTTGATCTTGAAAGCTAAATCTTCCTATAATTTGCCAGAGGTATCCTGGAGACCCAGAGAGCTGGTGCTACAGATTTCAAACTGAGGCCTAAGTCCTACAAATCAGCCATTAACATGAGATCCAGTTCAGGTCAGCATCTGGCTCAGCAGTGAGGGAGAGGGAAAACATTCCTCTCCTACACTTGGTTATGTTCAGGTCCTCAATGGGTTAGAAAATACCTTATCCACAGAGGCAAGGCCCTTTCCTTTTCTGAGTCCACTGATTAAATGCTGATTTTTGTTTCTGGAAATGCCTCCACATATACACAATAAATAATGTTTATCCATGTCTCTGAACACCCAAGTTAGAATTACCCATCAGAACTCTGCATTAAACTCTGTGTGGGCAGATTGAGGTGGCTCAAACACTGGCGAGAAAATGATTTTCTCCATCACTAAAGTACTGTAAAGCAGCCTTTAGTTTTTAGATAAGGTCACATTCTATACTCCAGACTGAGCTTGAACTCATTACAATTCTACTACCTCAGCTCCACAGTCATGAGTCACAGCATCTATTCTTAAGATGTCTTTCTCACTAGAATTTGGAAATGAGGCTTTTATGAATAGCCCCTGTGTTCTCTGTGTAAAAAGCAAGTCAGTTTACTATCATACCGCAAAACAAGGGATCTTGCTCCCATAAGGCATCTGATCTGTTTTCTTTTGTAAGCAAAAGGTTGCGTTTCTTACGTGACCCAAGTGGACTCCTTATTCACCTTGAGCTGTAAGAGTTTTTCTCTTATCCTTGTAAATAGAATGGCATGAGATAGAGAAAAAAATCCTTTAACAAAACGTATTCACAAAAGAATGTGAGGAGTCAGACTGGAGTCCCTGTGGCAGCCTTCAGTACAGTTCCAATATTAGCTTATTTTTCAAAATTTCTGAAGGATGAGAGCATATCCTTTCATAGTAATGTAAGTTCTTTCACAAGGACTGTTTTGAAATGTATTCCAGTGAGATAATACATACAGGAGTCACATCTTTTCTTTTCAGGTTTTTATAGGAAAATTTCTGGTCTCTTGTTATGGTTAATCTAATGTAAATAGAATCATAAAAATAAGAGTCATGTGACAAAGCATGAGGCATGTTTACAGAAGTACATGACTTTTATTAAAAGTTCTAATGTTAAATAATCATAATCTTAAAAATTTGTTATATTCTGCATTGTCTCACTGATTAATGTTATAATCTCTGTTACTACATTTCTCTCATCAACAGGATAACATTGTCTAAATTAGTATTAAAAATGTTCTCCATAAAACCAAAAATTTGCAGAAGTCAGGCAGAGCAGATTTATTAGTCACCCATAGGCAAAATGTTAAACTAGAGTTCAATCCATGGTGACTGGGTCTCCCCAGGACTCGAAAGGCTCATCAGGACAATGAGAGTCTCCACTGTTGCACACTATCTGAGCCCATGTGGTCCCTCTCCTCCATGGCCTGTGTAGCCTGAGCCTCATTTGCTTTGATGAACCCAAGTACTGCAGTGCACAGTGATCGAGGGGGATCAGATATAGGGTTTGCATTTTATTGTTTCCCCTTATTTCAAGATATTTCTCTGCCTTATGATTCCAAGTCAGAGGAACAACATCTTGTTGAGCCAAGACTATTCAGAAACTTGGCCTAGAGAAGATGTCATGCACAGAATATTAAGTATTCAATCACACATAGTGCATTTTCCACTACAGAAAGATGAAAACTGTTATTGAATATCATGAACGTGTGTGTGTGTCTGTGTTTGTATGTGTGCCTGAAAGTCTTGCCAACTAAGGTCACAGCTATTATAAACAACCTGTTCTTTCCACTTTAAATAAATGTGAATTTAGAACATTTTTATTTTCCTTCAAAAACAAAGAAAATGGCTAATTAAGAAGTTTAGCTTTTAATTTGATGGTTACAATTTAAAGATGTGTGTGTGTGTGTGTGTGTGTGTGTGTGTGTGTGTGTGTGTGTGCCATGTGTGAGGAGGTACTTATGGAGGCAGAAGATGGCCTGAGGTTCCTTGGAGCAGGAATTTCAGGTGGTTGTAAGCTGTCCTATAGAGGTTCCGGGAAGCAAGCTCAGGCCTAGCAAGTGATCGTAAGTGCCGAGCCATCTCTCCAGCCACAGCTGATTAGACTTTGAATAATCTTTCCATTCTATATATGTTGTCTGGTCATGGAATTGCTTAATTCACTCATTATGTACTGTTATAATATGAACTTGCAAAATCATCTTAACTCTTATTTATGATTGTATCATGGTTTCTAGAGCATATAGCCTCCTGTTTTCTTATAGAAAAGAAGAAAAATTTTGATGTTGAACAACAGCATCTTCAATGTATTTGGAGTTTACCTTGAGACCAGTTTGACAGGAGACAAATTATAGTGCAGGAGGATCTTACGCTCCTGTGAAGTAGAACTATGGAAGAATTCCACGGCTGTACTTAGGTAGTGATGACAGCAGTTCTATTGGGCCATCAGTACTGTGATTCTTGGGAAACAATGGTTTATTTTGGAGATTATTCAATACACTGCTTCCATCAGATCTGGAAGAAATACACAGACTAACAATTCACCAAACATAGAAAAAATTTGGAGTACATCATCATGTTTAATAATAAAAATATTCAGCAAATTCTATTTTCTAAAATATTTAGCTTTAATTTTATTTGCATTTTTTAAATTTCTGCAACAAAAAATGTCATGTTTTCTTTTTGGTGAGAATATAATTGAATTATGCATTGCATTTTATTTTTGTATTTTTCTATTATTAATTTTTATAGCTTTTTAATTATTTTATATAGTATATGAGTTATAAAAAGTAATAAAGTAAGACTATTCAAAAGATTAACTCTAAATGCTAAAAATTATAAAATATAATTAAATATTGGAACTGCTAAAGTTAATGTTAGAATTTTAGATAAAGGAGATGGTTATTTTACCTATAAATTTTTATTTAATATATTCATTTAGAGATGCAACATAAATATATTTTATGCTAACAAATCTGAATTTAAGCATTAATCTCGCCGGGCTTTTGATAAATAATTAGCTTATGTAGCTAATTACTTAAAATTTTTTCCTCCCAATATAATCCAAATAAGTGTTTTTCATTTTTTATTTATAACAGTCTATTATAATGACTCTTTTGTTCATAACTTTTTTACATGGTCAGATTAATGCTCACATAGGCAAATCTTGAATTCAAGGAGTGAGAATTTTTCTTTTAAGTTTTGGGGATATATTTTGCCAATTTACCCTTAAGAACAATGGTGTGAAGTCAATCAGGCACAGTGATGTATATGAGATTAAGTTTGCTGGTGTATAATATGGACTTCTGTATTAGAAGATATCTCTAATTATTTTATATGAATCTTTATTACTTTTAAAATATGAATTTCATTGTTATACAAGGTAAATGTTTTTGCATAATTATTGTCATTCTTCATATTTATTACCTACTTTTTCTGGTAATGTTAGACTTTCTTTTTTAATTAATAAGAATTCTTTTTATGTAACTTTTGCTAATAAGTTTTGTCCAAAATAGCCTCCCACCATCCATTTACTG
Organism: Peromyscus californicus insignis; assembly: GCF_007827085.1. Taxonomy (NCBI): domain Eukaryota; kingdom Metazoa; phylum Chordata; class Mammalia; order Rodentia; family Cricetidae; genus Peromyscus; species Peromyscus californicus. The sequence goes on along the minus strand of NW_026294480.1, from coordinate 45,354,211 downwards.
GTCTATTGATGATGTGATTAAAGCATAGATATATAAAATTATGTACTGACATCTACCTATGTTCTATAAATTTTATTCTCAAGTAGCATTGATAAACTGTAATAATTATTTTATCATTATTTTATTTTTGGCTTTTTGTGATCAGTGTCACAGTTCTTCATGATTAAGTGTTTGAGCTGCTAACTTTGAATACTGTAGATTTACAGGAAGTTGTAAACAAAGTATATTTAGTCACAAGTTCCCTTCAAATAAATGCCCACTAGTAACATCTTATGAAATTATAATACTGTATGAAAATCAGAAATTTAACACTGCAACAATATTGAGACCTAGACTACAGATTTGAGGAGTAATTTATACATCCTGTGTGTGTGTGTGTGTGTGTGTGTGTGTGTGTGTGTGTGTGTGTGTGTGTGTTGCCAAGACATTTTATCCCAAGTACAGACATATGCAATCAGTGCCATAGTCAGCACACAGAACATCACCACACCTTACTATACTGGCTCCCACCTTCTCCCTGACTCGCATAGCCCCCATTAACCCCTACTCTATCATTCATCTATAATTTTCATCATTTTGACAATATTATAGAAATGGAACCATACACAGCATAATATTTTATCAGATGCTTTTCACTCTACATAATGCCTGAATTTAATTTTGAGGTATGTAATTTCATATTGTTGTATTTAAATACCATGACCTCTCCTGATTTCATACTATCATTCAATTTTATTACTTAGGCTACTTCTTTTAAGTTTATGCTGTCTCCACATATAATCCTCCATCCCCTACTCTCAAAGTGTGGATTATTAGTGCTTAATTTTGGGATGGGCTACAGCTACTTCATGGCCTTTGTCTCAATTCATGAATGTTCCAGCATTCAAAATGCAATTCTTTAAAGAATTCTATACTTAGAACACAAAAGACTTATCTTTTTCTTTAATGAAAATCAGAATTTTTTAAGAGTTGGGTAGTGGTGGTGCCTGCCTCCCAGGACTCAGGAGGCAGAGGCACATGCATCTCTGAGTTTGAGGCTGACCTGGCCTACAAAGTGAGTTCCAGGACAGCCAGCGATACAAGAGGAAACTGTCTCAAAAGAAAAAAAAATAAAAGAAAGAAAATAGATTTTTTTCATGCATTATATTCTAATTATGATTTCCCTTCCTTAAGCTCCTCCTCATCCAAAACCACACCCCTTCTCTCTCTCTCTCTCTCTCTCTCTCTCTCTCTCTCTCTCTCTCTCTGTCTCTCTCATTAGAATTCAAACAAGCATCTAAAAGTAATAATAAAACAAAAATAAAAACAAACCTGAATAGGTTAAAACAAACAAACAAACCAAGAGCCAAAGAAAAAGCACTAGAAACACATACAGACATTTAGACATACACACTCACACAGAGAACACCTATAAAAACAAAATCAGAAACTATAATATATAAGCAAAAGGTTTATAAGGTTAGGGGGGGGGAAGAAAAAAGCCCAAATAAAGCATTATGAGACAAAAATTCTCCAAAAATACCATTGAGTTTATTCTGTGTTGGCTATCTACTACTGTCCATTGGAACTGTCTTTAAGTATGGTGTGTATAACCAGTGCAACTCTATTAGAGAAAATTAATGTTTCCTTTGCGAGTGGTTATCAATTGGAGATAGCTTCTGGATTGGGTATAGGGGCTTGGGTCTCCTTTCCCTCTCAGGGCTGCAAACTCATTTGGCTTAGACCTGTGCAGCCCTTGTACAACTAACCACAGACTCTGAGTTTATAAGTCCATTGATCCTGTTGTGTCTAGAAGGCCTTGTTTACCTTGTGTCCTCCATCCCCACTAGTTGTAGATGTAACCAACCGTCTTATTAAATAAGAAACACAGAGCCGATTCAGAGAAGAAAGCCAAGAGGTCAGAGCTAAGAGCCTTACCCTTCCTGCTTCAGCGATCCTCTTCAGCCAAGAGAGCTCTCCGAAAGAGACCTACTTCCTGTGTGTTTGTCTTTATATAGTCTTTCTGTTCTGCCTTCTCATTGGTTGTAAACACAAACACATGACTGCCTTGTCACTGCCTGTCTGTAGAGAATTCCAGGTCTTCTATGGTTGGGATTGAGATTAAAGGAGTGTGTCTCCAATGCTGGCTGTATCCTTTTACACAGAGAGATCTACCTAGCTCTGTCTACTAAGTGCTGGGATTAAAGGCATGCGCCACCACCGCCATGCTCTTGCTATGGATCTGATAGCTCTGACCCCCAGGCAACTTTATTTATTAACATACAATTAAAATCACATTTCAGTAAAAATAAAATACCACCATAACTAGCTTTTACACTCTTTCTGTCTCTTCTTCTGCAGGGTTCCCTGAGACCTGGTGGGGCAGATTTGATGGAGACATCTCACTTAGTACTGAATGTTTCAAGGTTTCTCCTCTGCACATTGTCCAGTTAGAGGACTCTGTCTTTGTTCCCATCTACTGCAGGAGACATATCTTAATGCTTCCCTAAATCTAAGAATCTGTGTACTTTTATTAGAATCTCAAATTCTAATAGAAATATTTAAAAGTTATCACTTCCACTGTTTATAAGGATATTGACTACTACAACTTATTGAGTATTTAATAAACTTAAAAAATTACATTCAATATTTAGTTTAAGCTTTATAAATACTAAATAGAACTTGTCTTCTTTTGCACTGATAGAAAAATTAAAACAAGTTAGTATATATCTTAACTGGGAAGATCAGAGTACTAGTCTAAAGAAAAACTCTAGAACATTATATTACCTATAATAAGCCATTTTGTTATAACAAAAGACCAAATATGTATCAACATGACTGAATGAACACAATGCAAGTAATTAAAAGAAAGCCTCACAGTAGTCATACTTACCAAAATGTGTCAAATTGCTCTCTCGTTTTGTGGTAATGAATTAGGTGATGCATAACCTTTGAATTGATCAACATAATCATGGGTATTTCCCCACAGGAGAATGGCTCACCTTATCACTTCTATAACATTTTATTTCACTAATTTCTGAGTGTGGTTATAGTTCTACACAAAAATCAAATAATATCCTCTTTATGAACAGCTTATGCTGGTGCATTGACATATTAAGGTAAAGCTTTTTTGAACAGGTTTTTGGGAAAGGCGTTAATGTACCTTGACACATTTTAATAATTAATATTCTTTATGATATAGGCTCATGCTTCTATTCTGTGCACAGGAGAAACCAAAACCACCTCAAGTCTAGAAGGTGATGGTCAAGATATGTCCTCAGTTACTCAGTCATTCAGCCAATGTGGTCTTTGCTGATATCTTTCTTGATATAAAAAGAAAGAGAACACTCCTCATAATTTTCTGGCCTGGAAACTTGATAACTCTCCATGTATGAATTCTCATGCCACAGTTATGCTCCTTGAAAAAATATACACCCAAGGTTCATTTTCTTCTGTTGAGTGCCAACTTTTGGGAAGTTATAGCTTTCCCTTTAGAACCTACTTAGGCATAGTTTCCATTTTAAAAAAATACGTCCATGGGTGTTTTGCCTGCACACATGCCCATGCACTAGGTGGGCCAAAAGTGAACATCAATCCTCCTGGAATTGGAGTTACAGATAATCGTGAGTTGTCATGTGGATGCTGGGAATTTAAATTGGTTCCTCTGAAATAACAGCCAGTGCTCTTAACGTGAGCTACCTTTCCAGGCCCTTGTTAGGCATAACTTATGTTGGGGCAATTGAGTGCCATTTATAGGATATCTTGCTATTAGAAACATTCTGCCAGGCGGTGGTGGCTCATCCCTTTAATCCCAGCACTCGGGAGGCAGAGCCAGGCGGATCTCTGTGAGTTCGAGGCCAGCCTGGGCTATCAAGTGAGTTTCAGGAAAGGCACAAAGCTACATTGAGAAACCCTGTCTCGAAATAAAAAAAGAATAAATAAAAAGAAACATTTCCTTTATTTTCTTTCAAATGACTTCAAATATTTCCTATGTTCTGTACATGACTAAGCTTCCTAACTGGTCCATTCCCAAATGGACTCCTGAATAATTCTAATCTGGGCTAAATTTTATACTGTTTTAGTATTGCATTTTCATAACAAAATTATGTTTCAGAATTATTTTTTCCAAACCTTCATTTCTGTACACTTCAGAGGTTTTAAAAATACAACTTTGTTTAGGATATTGTATGCACCATCATTTCTGTACACTTAAGAACTTTTAAAAATGGCTTATGATATTACTTCTACTTCCTCCTATTTTCCCTCTATGTCAAAGTAGTTACATTGATAATTTATCTCATTTGGAATATAGAGGCTAGAAATGGCAGCGTATCCAATGGTGTCTACTCTGTAAAGGTGAGGTAGGAGAGAATTGTTTTTTTTTTAAATAGACTATTCTTCCAGTAATGGTTAATATAAAAATAATAAGTACTTCCAAAAATCAATGCAAAAATAATGAGTGTTTGAACAAAACATATCAACATCAACCCAAGAAAAGCAGAAGAGTAAGGGATCAAGGAAAAAATGATCAAAAACCATTATTGATTCTTGGCATTTGTGACTTTTTCCTTTTTAGGGAATAAAATAACTTTCAACCTAAAAAGTAGGTGCACTTACAATATTGAAATCAGGAGATGCTGAACCAGGGAACTATTCACGTTTGAGAGTAGGCACTGAACTTCAAGGACAAATGGAAGGTACTATGGTTTATTTGGGTCTTGACTTTATCCCTCAGCTCTTCAGAGGAAAATAAATGTATCTCATTGTATTCTTGTCTTTTAGATTTAATTGTGAGAGATAGGCAAAAAATGTTTTAAAAAAATCTTCTTGGAGGGAATATACATCAACTTGGTTTAGAATATTCTACAAATTCCAAAAAGCAAAGAGAAGGTAGCCCCACTTTTGGGATAATAGGACACATAAGCTTTAGAGAGTTTACATACATAGTTACCATGGTGAACTTTTGTAGTTAACAGGTCATATAGAACCCCGGGTTCCCTAGTCTAATGAGCTTATTTCTTGAACTTTGCTGACATCACTGGCTACTTAAGTAACATTTTTTCAATAATAAGATGCATGCTGTCTTTTCCAAGACAGAAAGTTGTAATTGAGAAACCCTATATATTCTACTTAGTGTAATATTGGGAAATAAAATTTTTTACCTTCACAGTCTATAATTAATCAGTTTCATAGATTGTGCATATCTATATTTGAATTAGGAATTTGCAGAAATCTTAGGTATCCCTTTCCATATTCCATCCTCTAGCTTGATTTTTTCATTCCACACCCAAATGACCCCTTCCTGATCCATTATCCCCTTTATCCCTTTATACCACTGTGTTCTATACCCTGTGTCTTGAAAGCCATTGCCCCACAGTTCCCACGGTTCCTTAATAAATTCCTGACCTCTATGAATGTTCCAAAGGAAGACATTTGAAGAGTCAAACTAACATCAGCCAATGAGAGAATACACGTGATGCCTATCTTTATGATTCTCGGTTACCTCACTCAGAATAATTGTTTATAGCTTCATCCATTTATTTGCAAATTACATAATTTTATTTTCTTAGCAGCTTAATAATATCCACTATGCAAACGCTCCACATTTTCATTATCTACTCATCCACTGTTGGACACCTAAGCTGGTTCTGTTTCCTGGATGTGGTGACTAGAACAATGAAGAACGTGAACGAGCAAGTGCCTCTGTAGTAAGATAAAGGGTTGTTTTGAAATGTACCCAAGAGTGGTGTGGCTGGATCATGTGGTAGATATCTTCTCACCTTTCCGAGGAACCTACACACTGATTCCCAGAGTGGCTGCACCCCTTGTTCTCTTACCATGTCCCTGCTTCTCCACAACCACACATCCGTGTCAGCATCTGCTGCCCCATTTTTTTTTTAAATGTGGCTATTTTAAATCTGACTGGAGGAGGATGAAATCTTATAGCATTTTTATTTTGTATTTCTGTGAATGCTAAACATGCTGAATACTTTTTAATGTGTTTTCCAACTATTTGTACATAAACTTTTGGGAACTTCCTATTCAGACCCATTATTTTAATTGGGTTATTTGGTTTCTGGTTGTTAAAAAAAATCCACGTGGAAACCTACTACTACAGAAGCTTCAGTGGGTTTTGAATGGTGTTACCCTACACCTGCAGGAGAGATTCCTCCCACATACATACATACATACATACATACATACATACATACATACAAAGGTACCAGGCGTGGGTTTTCTCTTTTTGAGTAGTTGGCCAGTGGTGTCCCATAAATCTCCCAAGTAACACAGGGTATTATCAATACTTTTGGCTACCCTCAAGAATTAGAAGGTAAGACTCTATTCCTGAAGATACCACACACTCAAGTCACAGAACATGAATAAATCACGCTAGTACTCACATTGAAGCTTCTTCTTTTGATGAAGAAGTGCTGTGAATGCTTCTGGGAGAGAAAAATAATTAGACTCATCCTAGTGTGAAAATGAAAGCTTCAGCAATGGCTGTCCTGATAAGATATGCTCACTGATGCAAAAGTAGTATGAGTAGTATTTTATGAGAACAATCAACCACTTTCTGGTTGGAAATAAGATCTGTTACATGCGATTGAACCCATACTTAGTACTGTTAATGAAGCCAAGAACCTGTGGCTAGATAGGCCATAGGTCCTAGGGGGGGAATCTAATATTATTATCTTGCTAAATGGACATAGTATTAAAATAAAAGTGTAATTTTACTCTCAACGTCTTATTGCTGTTGATCAGGGAATCTCTGAACCCTAGTCAGAGAAACTTCTATTTGCACTAGACAGCTATTAACATAAAGATTCTTAACAGGTCAATGTGCAGAGAGTATGTGACTGGGGTGCTCAGCCCTAAATGTGAAGTCTACATCAAATCCTGTGCCTAACAGCTTATGAGTATTTGTGGAATAGTGGAAAGAAAGATTGAAAGAGCTAGTTGTGCTGGATAGTACAAGGAAACAGCATTTTCTGGGGGTAATGGGACAGCTGCACAGTTGACCTAGCTTCAGTTGTGACAGCAAGCAGAAGACTCATGTAAGGTCAAACCAGACAAAATCCCATCAAGGACAGGGAAAAGTGGCCACACTAGCCCACCACTGGCGAGGGAGCTATTGGCATTTGGTGGATGTTAGAAGAGGGAGTCCATTTTCTCTAATGATGTCACTCTTGGTAGGTCATGCACACTTGAGGGCAGACCAAACTCCCCAGAGTAGTTGGGTAATACAAACTGGACTGCATGGGTAAACAAAGAAGAAAACCCAAAGTTGGATGGATAGGGAGAATAGTGTGGAGAGGGCAAGTACTGGAGGAATTGAGGGAAAGCAGTTAACATTTTATGTTATACTATGTTTTATACTGTGATAGTAACACGAAATCTTGTGGATAAGCAAAAAAAAAAAACAAAACAAGGAACGTTAAGGTTTAATAATCATGCCACTCCCCTTGCACATCTGCTGGTACACCACCAGTGATTAGATGATGTGCTTCTCTCTTCACTCCCTGACTGCCTCTGACCAGTCCCATGCCTAGTGACTCTCTTCCTAGCTGTACACCAGGTCCATGGCCCCATGCCAGGCCCTCTGGGACTCAGTTTCCCACTGGTTCTCATTTTTAGATGAGTATTAGAAAGATGTCCCACCGGGCGGTGGTGGTGCATGCCTTTAATTCCAGCACTCGGGAGGCAGAGGCAGGTGGATCTCTTTGAGTTCGAGGCCAGCCTGGTCTACAGAGTGAGTTCCAGGAAAGGTGCAAAGCTACAAAGAGAAACCCTGTCTTGAAAAACCAAAAGAAAAAAGAAAAAAAGAAAGATGCCCCATGGAGAAGTACTAAGTGAGTGTTAGATGAGTGTGAAGTGTAAAGGAACTAAGGAAAGAACCCTGAAGTTGAAATAAGCCTCGTGGGACTGAATTTGCAGGTCTTTTCAGGGAACAACATTGTGGGGTGTTTACCCACTAACCCCACAGTTCCCCAGAGTTTTCTTGAGTGTGAGCAGCAGGAAATATTACATAGAAGGATTTATATTGCAAAGATAAACATATAGAAAATAAAGGACAGCCTCGAGAGGGCCTGGAACCTATTCCAAGGGGCCCGACTGTCTCTGCCCCAGGGAATTTATAGAGATGCCAAGGGGTGGAGCAAAAGACCTCCTCCCCCAGCACAGCCAAGTGCAGACCATCTCAGACACCTGCACTCAGGCCTGTGGGCCTAATCATCCTCTCTATGTGGACCTGCTGAGTAAAGCCATGAGGAACCTGAAAACGGGCTCCCACACAACATAACTGTAATATTTTACAAAATTCTTTTAAAAAAATGTGAAACATGCAGATATACTTACATAAACAGAGAGATTAAAGAGTAAAAGGACAGTAAAGGTAGACAGTATTAGGTTAGAGGGACTCATGGATATTTTATGGAATATCTTGCTATGCTTTCTTTATATTTTCTGTGTTAAAGAAAGGCTAACATTCTTTTTGTAAAATACATACATGTATCTCTCTCTCTCTCTCTCTCTCTGTGTGCGTTATGTCCATGTATCTCTGTATCTATAATTTAAGTCCATATTTTTAAAAAGTATCTTCTATGCAAGTATTCTGCAATTGTGTCTACTTCTGTCAACAATGGAAACAACTATCCCATTACTTATTGTCTTGAGAAAATGTATAACTAAGTATGTGGGCCCTGATAGGATGTGAGATCATGTTTCATTTTTGTAGGTTAGTCAAAGCTGTTGCTTCCTGAAGGACTTGTATAAACCCCTATTCTCAAAGAAGGTGAACTACGCCAAGGCTAAAATTCCCAGCTTCATCCTCCATCTGCCAAATGTTATGAACAGCAAGTTGAAAGTGGGCCTGCTGTCACTGTGACCCTAGCTGACCTCTTAATTTCTTGAGTTCAAGTCCAATTAACCTCTAGGAAGAAGCACAACTGTTCTTAGCAGACAAGTCAATAGAATCCAATAGTAATCATTTCATTTTCTGTCTTGTCAAAGGGTGGCCCTCCCACCTAACCCATCTCACACAAAGGTGGTCATTTATCACCGTTTAGAAAACTCTACTGTGCCTTATCCTAGCACCGCCTGAAGTACATTCATCAACTGCTCAGACAGGGTACTGGGCATGCTGCGAGAGAGTTCTACTGTGGAGCGGCAGCAACCCTGCCTACGGGCAACCTGTTGGTGCTCTTCGCACAAGTACACGAAAAATCTGGACCCAGACTAAAAGTGGCCAATGGGTAATGCCTTTCCTTCAGAGATAGCTATCTTTCCATCTGCATTAATATACAAAGCTCTTTTTTCCTAAGAAAGTCAGTTGTTGTGAGTGTTTTAAGGAGACTTACTTTGAGAGAATGGTGAAAAACCACATTAAAAAAAGGAATAGATACTCATATCCAAAGAGGCTTCCTCATGTGTGAGCGTGTGTAAAAGGAGGGAAAGAAAATTATCTGGGTTGTTTACATAAATTAGAATTTTTCAGTCAATTTTCCAGGTAACATAGAGAATTTAGTTGCTCATTCTAATATATGTATTACTGTGAGTGATCTTATGACATAAATTTGTTTTTTCCTAGAAGTGAAATATTTTACTCCAACATTAATATTACCTCAAAATTTAGATTGTTAGAAATTGAATTCTAGAGATAATCAGAAGCAAGTGATGTTAAGCTATTTTTAATACACCTATTTGAATTAAATGTCAGAATGCAAAGCTGACATTTAACTTATATTCCCATGCCAGAGTTATATATTCTATTCCTGTCCATTTTATTTAAGTTAATATGAGACCATAAGAAACTAAGTTTTGAGAAAATACATACTTTTTTCTACTAAAATAGACATTTAAAAATTTTAAGAAAAAATCAACACTACCCTACAGAAGTTATTATTTCTTCCATATTTGTTTTTATAAGTAACTCTGAAGTCCAGTCCTTCTTAGGAGGAAGATGGAGCAGTCTCCACAATGTGAAGCACTGGTGTTTGGCTTTCTAAAGCAGAGGCCTCTGAAACAGCCTTCTCTGTAAATAAGAACTTGGTATAGCCATGCTATACGGTCTCACACACTGATCAATACACCTCTATGTGATGCTTGAACCATTGAAATGGGACTAGTACCTGGAATGTTCTGTGTTTGCTAGGTAAGACTTACTGGGTGAATTCCATCTTCAAATATCACAACACAGAGCCTCAGTTTCTCAAACATGCAGATTCAGTCTCATCCTGCCTCACAATTCTCTTGGTGTCTGTATATTTCTCTGGGTACAAATCAGAGCATGGAAGACACCTCTCCCCGAATATCAGGACCTGACTTTCAGGGAGAACTGCATATACATGGGAGTTGGAGTTTTTGACATGGGTCCTAAACTACAAAATCTTGTGCTGTTTTGTACCACCAGCAGCACAGGTGATCTGAGCCAGGCTTATATGGCCCAAGTGGCCAATTAAAGAGAGTTAGTCTCCTTTTGGCACAAGAAGCTCCACGTGTCTTAGGAGCAATTTTCTAGGGTTAGCAGAAAGCCCTCTGAAAATAAGTGGACATTGGAAATAAATACTTTAGGGTTTACACAGAATTGATAGCAGTAATAACTTAGGCAGCTTCTGTGTTGTTGCCAAGATTTGACATATCACTTCTGTAAGTTAGACTATCATCCTAAGATTGTTCACGTGCATGAGACACAAAACAGCCATACAAAAATCTCTAATTTAGTTGTTCGCTTTCCCACTGCCTAGTATTAAAAGCTACCTAATAGAATTTATAGTTACAGAAACCTTTTAGGCAGTGCTCTTTGTATTTTTTATTAAGTCCAAACTCAGAGAATCTACTTAATGTCAATTTTGTTCCCTGGTTATACTGGCAGTATATTTTACTTTAAATCTGCAGGGCATGATGATAAATTGATAATTGACCCCAAGGCCATTATAAATAAAGCACCTCTGTTTTTCATTAGTACAGTAATATCTAGTCATGATGGTAAGAAAGCTCATGCTAATTTTCCCTTGAGAAGTGGGCAATCAAAAATTCATGGGTTTTAAAATATCCACTTAAAAAAACAAGCTTCTAGGTGTGAGCAGTAACAGAAAAGACAAAGGACAATTTTAGGAGCATGTGATTAGAAACATCCTCTGAACTGTGTTGTATGGTAATGAATAGAATATTCCTGGCTAGGTTTATTTTTTCAAATGTCCAGCTGAGAAACAAACAAAATAGTATCTGAGAATGCAATTCTTGAGATATTCTTGTTAGAAACGTACAAGCATAAATGTCATATCCCTTCCATAGGAGAAAGTAGATTCCAGAGGTTCATTCACGTAGAGACATCATATGATTTTATTAAGTGTAGACTACCTGACTTAGACCTAAGGGAACCTGCTTGTTTAATTAATATATTATAATATATATATATATATATGTGTGTGTGTGTGTGTGTGTGTGTGTGTGTGTGTGTGTGTGTGTGTAGGCATTACTTTTGTCATAAGCAGAGATATAAGAGAGAATGAAAAGATATAATACCACTCATAAAATAAAATTGTATAATACACAATTCTCAAATATAAAAAAAAAACCATTTCTAGAAAGGAAAGAATTAATCAAGAAAGTAAAAAGATAATGGCCTTTGATGAACATAGCTCTCTGTGCAACTTCTCAATTAAGATATTATTAAATTTAAAAACTACATTGTTTTTACAATGTTGTGAACTTATACATGAAAGGGGTCGATTTTAAGGTAGGTGAATTATATATCAATTTAAAGAAAAAATAAGCTCTATACTTTAAATAACTGAATGGATGATATAAAGAAAGTTTGGAAATGAAAAGAATAAGTCAAATATGTACAGACAGGGCCAGTTATTTTATCTATTATGTCTGGGGTCACAATCATGGATTTACATGCATGCACACATACATAGAAATATGGAGGACAACTTTGAAGGTAGGAGACATAATTTGGTATTTGTTGATATTTATGAGTCAAATTAGTTTGCTGTTGTTAGTTTATTTCAATTGAAAGAAGAAAAAACTAAAAAGTGTAAATCAGCTATGCACAACGCACAGCTGCCCATCTGAAAGAGGTAACAATCTTTGTCTCTGGGTCCAGCTGATGTGGCCAGAGGGAATTCATGTTGTGGAGTCAAAAATAAAAGCAGCTACAATCATCAAGAATTTCGTTCTAACCAGAGGAAAACACCTGTGGGTCTCAATCACATGTATTTGGTCGTGTGAGATCTGTACCTTTGAGAAAAATAAGAAGGATGATCTGTAATTTGTACTTTAGAAATATTACTAGGCTTTAATTTTAATTCTTCTTCAGATTTTGCTAATTGTTCTCAACAAAACCTTTTAAATTAAAAATATTCTTTGAGGATTTCATATACGTTTACAATACATTCAGGCGATACTCACCTTACCCCTGTTTCCCCAGGCCCCAGCCCTTGCCCTTTCTGATTCTCTACTGGGGAAGAGGAACAAAGCCTTTTACTCTACAGAAAACCAAAATAGCAAGTCAATAGCTGTAGCTAGAGTTTTCCTGCCTGGCCCACAGTCAGGACAAATCTCTCTCACCCGCCAGTCCCACAGCCACTCAGACCCGACCAAGTAAACACAGAGACTTATTTTGGTTACAAACTGTATGGCCGTGGCAGGCTTCTTGCTAACTGTTCTTACAGCTTAAATTAATCCATTTCCATTAATCTATACCTTGCCATATGGCTTGTGGCTTACCGGCATCTTCACATGCTGTTTCTCATCATGGCGGCTGGCAGTGTCTCCCTGACTCAGCCTTCCACTTCCCAGCTTTATTCTCCTCCTTGTCCCGCCTATACTTCCTGCCTGGCCACTGGCCAATCAGTGTTTTATTTATTGACCAATCAGCAACACATTTGCCATACAGACCATCCCACAGCAAATAGCTAGACATGTTAGTTTTATTCAATTTGGAATTCAGCTAAAGTTGAAAAGGGACCAGAAAGGTACTAAATGTGATATTTTTATGAAGTATCTTTGGACAGAACAACCAGAGCAATGTGTTAGCTGAGTTATCTCCCACCAAAATAAGGGAATATATTAACTTCATCTGTGGAAGGATTTAGAAATTGTACGCACAGGAAAAGCTCAAAACAATTTGCAAAAACATTTGTCTGTAGTTAGGACCCACTAATAAGGCTAAATTGAAATTTTTCTCTGATTACCAAATCTATGTACTATGTTGCCAGAATTTTACTGTTCCTAAAGATCATTACAATAATGACTTACAGAGAGAGTAATGAATAATTAAGTTGTATACTGTTTCAGCATTAATTTCAGAACAGACTGAAGGGAAGGTTTTAGAAAACTGGAGAACATTTGTCCAGGAGAGCTAAATTCACCATTAAGAAGTGGTGGTTAATGTGTAAATAGTAAGATAGAATGCATTTTTAGAAAGTATATTCCATAGCAAGTAAAAAGGGGTACTGGGAATATTATTTTAGCAGGAAAGTAACAGAGAGAAAATTAAGTTTATATTTAGCACAAGGAGGAGAGATGTCAGATAGGGGGTTCCAGAATGCACAAGACAGTGGAGGAATCAACCTTAGTTCCTGTGAAATTCCCAGAAATGCAGTGAATTATTTGAAAGAGCAGATTCACCAGAGATCCAGGAAAAGGTATCAATGTTTATTTGTCATTCCAGATGGAATAGAAATGCAGAGAATGTTGAAAATAATTGCAAGTTTAGGGAGATATTAATGTGGCAGATTCAACACCTAGATCACATGTCCATTGATTGACTAACACAGGTTTTCTTCATCAATAGTGCAGTAAAGAAAATGAATGTATTGGCTCAATGTTCAGCTGTTCAGAGTCACTAACAAATCACCTCTTCCTACATAAAATCATAGTATTGCGTGCAGTCCCATAGCTGATAAGACGTACTCACCGACTTTTTCAAAAGAAAGGATCTATTTGAGGTGTGCATTAAAAATTAGCAGAAGGTCACCTCAGCTAACCAGACTCTACCACAACAAACAAACAAACAAAACTACGAAGTTTAAAGGGGTAGAGAAACTTTTTCATACATGGAGAAACAATGTATAGCAAGTATTTTTAGTCGTGACATGAAATGTGATGAGGTGATACGGGCCAGGGAGGAGATGATGGAAGGTAATAGAGATTTCAGATTTCATTCTCTAGTCAGGAGCGAGCCAGCAAAGGTTATGAAACAAACAATTACCTGATTGTATTTACATTCAAATAAAAAAGTCACTGTTATTGTAGAATTTGGGTAGGAGAGATTGAGAAGCAGGCTAGGATTTTAACTCTACTTAGAATAGAAACCTACTCTAAGAATATTAGGGACATTAAGGCAAAGGAATCTGATTTAAGATGTACTTGTGAAGTTGAATGAAGATAAGTAAGTGATGCATGATATAGAGGAGGAGTGAGTGAGCAGTACAAATTATCAAGAAAGACTGCAAGACTTCTGTTCTGGGTGGCATACAGTGGATGACACAGGACAATGCAGAAGACTGGAGAAGATGCAGGTCTGTAATAGCCAAGATCCAAATCATACATCTGGGTATTTGTGAAGGCAATGTATCTCTTGTTGTAAGCATGAGTGGGCCATTGCCAGTGTGATAAGACTTCCTCCAGAAAACTCTCATGCTAAAGGCTTTGACGTGAGGAAAGCATGAAGTTGCTTTAGGTGCAGACCTTTATCATTACATAACTCAAGGATGCTATTTTAAATTGCTACTGTAAAAAAATTCAATTTAAATATCCATTGCCATCTAACTGAGTAAGAGGATCAAATGTCTTCATGAACAGTACCTGAGGGGACAAGACGTCCAGGAGGGTAACTGGAAGAGAACAAAGTAAACCTCCCAGGAAGAAACTTTCTTTTATGTCATGGTTTCCATTGTTTCTCAGCCAAGGTCCCAAGACTCTTGTGTGTGTGTGTGTGTGTGTGTGTGTGTGTGTGTGTGTGTGTGTGTGTGTTTGCATGAACAGTTCAGAAACTTCAGTTGGTAAAATAAGGGTGGGACTAAGAGATTCACCATCAAAATCGCCAAATCCTGAATGTTTGTTTTTCAGGGACTTAACTAGACAATAGACAGGTCTAACCAAGGTGATTTACTGAAAGAATGGTGGATGATAAATACCATGGGGGCCATTATGTATAACACAAGGTCTTGACAATGTTTTTTAAAATCTAAATATATATTGTGAAAAATCTGAGAATAAAACCAAGAGTGTAGTCTTTTAGATATTAGAATTTTCAGTGAATATTTAATTAGAACATAAAATTAACTCTTAGTATTTGGGATTATAATAGCTTCCTAGTAATTTGAAGGCAACAAAAAAGAAAGAAAGAAAGAAAGAAAGAAAGAAAGAAAGAAAGAAAGAAAGAAAGAAAGAAAGAAAGAAAGAAAAGGAAGGAAGAAAGAGAAAAAAGAAAAAGGGACAGATAGGTGGACAAGAGGAGGGAAATAAAATAATTTTCATAAGACAATTGTTTTTTGACCTTAGAGCCTACCTTCAATTAATCAAACAGGTGACAGAGAATAACAATTAGGTTAAAATTATTAACGTACAGTAATTAGATCTTAAGTGAGGCCATCTACCTGTATTCATTTGTATCTTGTCCTTACTAAGCTGTTGTTACTGAAATAAGTGTGAAATAAGCAAATGCACGCACATTTACTGTAGCAAACAGGCCTCCCGGAATCTAATTAGACAAAACTCTGCCATCTGCTCTGCATTATACTGGTGCCTGCTCAGATGGATGCTGTTTCATTACTAAAAGGCAGAGGGATGCAAATTGAATTGAGCTGGACTTCCTCTCAGACAGAGACCAGGGCATGAAGTCAAACCCTTGCTGTGAACTAACAAAGCACCACTGTGAAAAAGTGGGATGAGAGGGGATTTCTTTTTCTAAGGCCACATGTCTAGTGCTTAGTAGAGGCCATAAGGGAGTGTTCATCCCATTGTTCTCAACCAGGCAACATGAGTAGCCATAATATAAACCTTGTTCACTATGCAAATTGTTGATTTTGGTACTTACTCCCTTGTGACAGACGCCCTTTTATTAGCTGTATGTCATGGCATGTTGAGCTGCATTTAGCACGAGAAAGACAAAAAAGCTCACAGGACTGATATGAGAGTCTATTTTGTAAAGTGAACAACTTTCATTTATCCCTGAGTTGTATTTGCAAAGCGTAATTGAAATGCTCTGGTAAAATTATTGTGCAAGAGAATACCCATTGTAGGCCATGATTTTTCAAAGCCTGCATTTTTGTGAAGATCCTACACAGACAGTTGTGAACTAGTTTAGACAATTTCTTTATTGATAAGGACAATTAATTGGTGATGTTTTTCTAAGAGACTGAAAATGATCCTTCGGCTTAAAAATGTTGTAGACTTAGAGAAGGTAAAAGCTAATATATTAAGTGTTCTATATTTTTGGTCTTGAAAAATCAGCTTAGAAATGACATTTTTCTTCATATGATGAATTTGTGCCATTTTCTTCAGTAAAAGCTGTTTTCCTGTACAAATGGATGCATTTTATCCTGGATTCCATTCATACTTGTTTTTTTTTAATGTTTATCTCTTTGTAGAAATGCACTCTAATAAAGATACACTCTCCCAGGTTTCAATAGGAGCAAAAAGAATTAGATTTTGTACTAAATTTAAGGGAATTTTTCCCCCAAAAGTATTTTTACTGATAAAAGGTTACACTGTATCAAAAAAGAACTACATAAAACTGGTAAAAATCTTAAAAATGAGAAATTTTGTTGGAAATTGTGTTTTATTTTTTTTTCTTTTACATTCAAGAAATGCAAGGAAGGTTGATGTGGGGGTCAAAAATTTTGTAACTCAAGACTTCTCTCTGTGCTATCTTTTTCCCAAATACCCCATTCCCAAGATTTTCCTAAGAGTCTCTCTATTCCCAAGCCAGTAAAATCCACCTCTGCGTTTCCAAAGAACAATAAATAAAGAGTTCCACCCTACAATAAAAATTACGGAGATTTTAACATGTACTTCTCCCAAAAGTTGAAATTTCACATTCTAAAGATTTTCCATTGCCAAATGGGAGAAAGATTACAGTTAGTACTGGGAAGGCAGACTTGTGAGTCTCAGGAACATCGAAATACCACTGAGGTCATAGAATCCTTGCTAGCCAATATATGACTCAAATACTGCAATTTTCAGGACATTCCAGTTGTATGATAGAATCTCCGTCTTTGCTCCAGTGAGTGGATGATCAGCCATGGACCACAGATAGGAATGGCTGTTTGAGTTTTAATAGAACCAATCCATTGGATTGGCCTGAAAGTAAAGGCAAGGAGTATGAATGGATGCTGTACAATTTGTTGAATGAAGCATCACCAGGAAGTGTTCTTATTCGATGCTCCCTTTTACTCATGTAATGTCTATAGACTTATCCCCAGTTTTAGTTAATTTGTGTATGGTGTTATCTGGTACAGAACACCTTCACTATGCTCTTTGTCTTTCCCTTTGCCAATGTACCCTTTAATTTCTAGTCCCACTCCTCAATCTTGTGTCACAGTTACACAGCACTGTCCAGCTCTAACACACTGCATTGTTTGGTCTTGTTCATTGGTGACAGTTTTGTGCCATTTTTTTCCACTGTGTTGATCTATAAACTTACAACGAATTACCCTGTTTATATATGGTCCTTCAAGTCCATTTGTCCAGATTTCTATTCATAGAAGTTATTTTTAATAGTGTTACAACAACCTAATGTGCATTTAACTTTGGGCATGACAGAACGCTGTGATTTTGGTAAAGTCTAGCATTTGAGAGCATCGTCCTGGTCCTGTGATTGTTGGCTACTGTTCTGTGTATTAATTCTCTGCTGACATGCTGCTGGGAACAGCCACTGGAACACAACAAGAAGAGAGTATTTAAAGATGCCAGATAATATATTAAACAGTCCAGGGAATCTTCATACATCACGACTTTATGCTAATAATAAGTAAAATCATTAAAATTGGTTAAAGCCAGAAATCTGTTTTAATTCTTAGAAAATTTTAATGATCTAAATTTTGTTTCTGGGACACATTCAGTTAAAACATATGTAACATCTTTAATTCATTTTAAACATAAAATCAAGCACACTAACATATTTGTTTATATTAGTAACAGGTCAGTTACATCAAGCCTGGGAAATATTTGTACACAAATTTGGATAGGGCAAGAAGTATAAAAATATATTCTTGACATATTATTCTAAAGAGAAGGGAGGAAGACACATTTACAAAACATAATTTATTACATGAAGCAATGTAAGGTAAGGATCTAAACTTCAAGTGTAATACAGTGAAAAAAATCATCTGGCTGTTGACAAATTTGTGAAGATTGTTGAAAATTGGGCACATAAACCTACTGTTCAGAACCATGTACTCATGGCATTTTCTAATACTGCATGGGAAACTGTACTACTAAGCTAACTATTTAAATCTCTACAGAGACTTCCTTTCTGTGTCCACACTGAGGCCCACTGGCTGTCAGTTTAGAATCTCAGATATAAAAACTTTGAAATTATTGAGTGCCTGCAATGGTTCTGGTGGAGAAGTCTGTCTCTAGTAATGGCGTGGTTAATATTGATTTTGGTCCAACTGAGGCTGGTTTGTAATGAGGATTCATTACACCTTTATTCGACAGATGCTGAAAGCTACCTACTAAGGTATAATAACACTTTTCTTCTTGTACTCTTACAGAACAGCAGGTTAATGTACCTGATTATTACAAAGGTGTTATAGGTAGACTCATTCTACAAACTCTACAGAAACTAACATGCTGAAATACTAAAAGTAAAAACTTAAATTTTCTATTGTAATATGTTTGTTATTTCATGGCTTTGACAACAATTTAAATTTTTTGATAGTTTTAATGAAATTTAAAGTATCTGAATAATAAAAATAAATGTATAATTAAAATATTATATATGCTTATTATAAATAACAATTTATAATATTAAAATATAAAGTGATATTTAAAAGAAACAGATTTGATGTTTTTTATATTCTCCTCATTTAACACAATGTGTGTGTGTATTTTCATCAGGAATTTTTGCCAAACATGAATAATACAGAATGCATGGTGTAGTATAGGAAACTGAAAAAAACATTTGGTTCAGTATTGCAGACGTTGCACCATTTGAAACTTGGCGCCCCTTGGTCAATCCCAGCTGTGCTCTGCACTTTGACCTGTTGTGTCTTTCTTTAATGTTGACCATCTTCCTCATAAAGAAGAGGGTTTGATAAGGGGGGTAAGAGCTACACTTATCTGTAAGTGTTAGGATACAGACTTTGAATGTAGTTATAAATGATGGGAGTTTAAGACAATGGCAGTAGTTGCTTCTCCTCCTAGATTTATGGCCCCACTCAGTCCTGGGAGTTGGCTACATTTCCAGTTCAAGGCATGATTTTTCCTTCTGTTGAGCAAGTAAACCAACAGCTGTTGTTACCATCAGGCTGAGAATCACTATTGTACCTGCAGGGGTATCTTATCCTTGATGGTTCTTATTGTGGTTCATGCACATGACATCTGCATAGTACTATTGACTGTGTTTCTCCCTTGGCAGTTAATGTAACTCCTTCTGGTCCTATGAGAGATAGTCCTCAGGGAGGAGACTTCTAGATCAGTTCTTGGACAAGGGGCAGAAAGATCGTAAGAACCAGGGCATCAAGACACTTGCTGCTAGATAGATTTCTTCTGTACATGAGAGGGAAGCAATATTCATGAGATCCCATCATTATTGTTGCATTAGCAACAAGGTAGGTACACGATGACAACACTACTTGATTTGTAAAAATGGACTTGGGAAATTTCACAAGATCCCACATGCAGATGAAGAAACACAGGCTATCAGTGGCTGCTAAAAGAAGAATCCATTTCTCCAGGGATGAGTTCCTTGACAGGTTATCCAATTCCATGTAATCAGTTGTAAACACGTGTTCAAATAATAAATGGATATAGTAGATTGTATATACACATGTATATGTATGTAAGAATAGTAATGAAAGAATAACACATTCCAAATTCTCAGATAGGCATGGGAAGAGTTCAAAGGAAGAGTACAAGGAGTGGGAAAGATATAAATATAGTACTCATATGAATTCTCAAATAAATAAAAACTAAAAAAATAATATAAATCCTCAAAAACCAAATTACCATCAGCATCCTTTAATAAAAATAATTTTTTATAAATTCTAATTATTTAACACTTGAAAACAAAAAAATATTAATTTCTGTGTCAAGAAAGCTTGGCATATTCATGAAATAAGGATTATACTCTCTAGGATATGATGATATATGAAATATACCAAACATATCTAAAAAATTGAGGTGGCCAATAATCTCCTTCTGATAGCTCATTCTTTACAAGTTATTATTCTAATATGCTTAATTGGCTTATTTGTGATCACAGCACTTTATGAGTTTCAAGTATAAGTATAGTGTTACCTGAATTATTTCATCTTCAGCAAATGATAATTATTTTTATTCTCTATGAATAAATACTATTGTATCTGTCCCATATCCAACACATTCCAGGCTGCTTTG
Source organism: Peromyscus californicus insignis (assembly GCF_007827085.1). NCBI lineage: Eukaryota > Metazoa > Chordata > Mammalia > Rodentia > Cricetidae > Peromyscus > Peromyscus californicus. The sequence continues at coordinate 45,333,658 of NW_026294480.1, read as the reverse complement.
AATCATCCCAGATAAAACATAGTTCTCCAAAGCAACATAAACTTTGAGAATTCTTGGTTCGGTTGATAAAATGACATTAATTGCTCTATTACTCAGTTAGTAACTAAGAATTTAAAGATGTCTTATTTTGGAAATATATCACACATCCAAATCATATGTATTCTCTGATAAATAATAACTGGTTTTCAGATTAGGAATCAAACAAGATTCATATACCCAGCAAAAAACAAGAACTTATATTATAGTGATTAATTATCAAGATATTAAATCAACTCTATTTTTTCTCATTAATGAAATGTACTAAAATGCAGATTAGAGATTGCTGTATTTAGAAATATCTACAAGTTTATTTAATGAATAAAAGTAATTATAACATTTTCAATGACTCTTTCAAACAAGTGTTGCTGAAAGGAAGTGGTTATGAAAGAAGTATTTCCTCTGATGGTTAAATGCACTTCTCTTTTTAAAATATGGCATGTATTTTTGTTTAAACACAAGACAAAAATACTGGATTTCTTGGGAATTATCAAGCTTTTGACTTCTCAAATAATGCCATATTTCATTCTTGGAAAGTTGGTTCTCAATGAAAATTCATACATTTGAGAAGTCCTATATAAACACTTAGATTAGTAAATCTCTAGCCAGCATTATGCTAACTATGTACCAAATATAAATATATTTTACCTACATTGGCATGTAACTTTTGTATGTTTTTTAGGAAAATCTCTAGCTCTGATATTGATTTAAAATAGCATGTATTAAAAGATTCTCATCTTCTAAGAAGAAAAACTGAGTGTTGTCTAATTAAAAATTCTGCCTTTATTCTGAGGAGGGAAACTATGATTGCAATTACCTTCTCTGTACTAAGAAAATATTTTTACAGTTTGAGATCACCACTGTGCTAGGTGTACTAGGCTGTATAGTATAGTTAATTCTTATCCTAGAAGTGGGGGCGGGGCAGGGGGGAGTACCTAGATCATATGCTTTAACATCTTATGACATATCTTATGTCACTGAATTTTAGAGCTCTCTACACTGTACAATACATTATACCAAGCTAGCAAACAGATTCAAAACCTCTGTGGCCTGAAACCACAAATATTTATGCCTTGCTTATGCCTCATAGCTGTTGTTAGTAGAACTTTTCTCCCACTCAGACCTCACTCAGTGAGGGAGGTTGTTGGGGGTGCTACAGTGGGAAGCATCCATAATGATGATGTCATGTTACTTTCCAAAGTGATAGATGTCACTTCCACACAGCGGTTTGGGCTAAAAATTAGTTGCATTTGAGAATAGGGTACAGAAGTGTAAGCATTCTTACACTCAGAGTTCAGAAGAACTTAATATTATTGAGCAGAGGTGATGCCACCCTATCTGTCTACAGTTATGAAGCTGAATGCCAAACCCAAATTAATTACTTTAATGCTCATCAACTGATGAGCAGATTAAGAAAATGTCATCATGTGCAAAATGGAACACAATTCAACTATAATGGTGTGAAATCTATCACTGTATTTTATAACATCAAGTTCAAGAAGTTCATAATCCATTGTGATGAGTAATAATAAGAGAAATAAACTAGCCCTGGAAGACAAACACCATATGACCTCACTAACACGTGGAATCCAAGATATTTGTTTGCATGGAAAGTGTGAGGAGAATGGTAGTGACAGAAGAATGGTAAAGTTGGTTTGGAAAGAGAATGGGAAAGGCTATTTAATGGGTGTTAAACTACAGTTGATGGCTGTGCACTAAGTGACAAGGACCTTGGCTTTTGAGGTGCTATGGCACAGTAGAGTGATCCCCCGATGACAGTGAGGCACTATACATTTCAAAAGCTAGAAATAGGGTTTTGAGTGTTTACAGTTTAAAGTCATAACCATTACTTGAAGAGATAGAGATGTTTAATATGCTTTCAGTAGTGCATATAATGCAACCAGTGTAATAAACCACATGTATATTCCCAGTACTCCAGAAGCTAAGTCAGGAGGTTCATGAGTTTTAGATCAGCCTGGACTACACAGTAAGTTCCAGGTCAACCTCGGTTGCAAAGAATACCCCATCTAAAAAATAAAACAAAACAAACAAACAAAAAAGCTACATAATCTCTTCATGTATTAAAGCATTGCACGCCAACCTATAAATAGATGATATTAGTTGAAAATAATCACCCCAATAGTAACTTAAAATTCTAAGTTTATTTTGAAATAATACAAAATATAACAAAACAGGAGAGGATCAAATGCTTTAATCAGTTTATTCTGAGGTTGCTCCTAGAGAGTGACATTTAAGTTCCAAAACAGCAACAGCCATAACAATATAACATATAGTTAGAAACTTTGATGACAAAAATATGATGTCACAGTGCATCTACTCTTCCACTAAGCTTCCGCCCCCTAGGCAAGCACATCATTTTTGTCTTTACTCATAAGGACACTTACAGAACTTCACACTGAGAAACCATTGGTTCTCTTGCACAATCTTTTTCAAAATGTTTCACTCAAAATTCCTTAATAGGTGAGATAGATCGGGTGGGAAGTCAGATATAGACCACAAAAATCACTTCATTTTCCTGCCTTTAAACAGCTGCAAGGGTGATGACATTTTACAGGTTCTCATTTACTCTTTTGAAAATGCTATAAATTGACATTTGGTAAAAAAGCATTTTCTAATACGTGGTCCATGGTAATTTGAGAAGGATGATGGAAATGTTATGCTAATATACTTATACCTTTATAACTTGTGATAAAATGCCCTCCACGCTGGATTTAGTTTGACAAGAACAGAGAAATATTTTAATGTACAAGGAGGTTTGCACATTTTACGAAACTGGACTTTCAGGGACAGAATTCTTGATGTCTTTTAGAAAGAGGCACATCCCAAATCTGACTAAGGACCCTGGTGTGACAGTATCCTGGGGGAAGATTGCCACCTACTGGATTGGATAGCTGACTCTGCTCTCTTAGATCTTCAATGTAAATGTCCCTTCTTTAGTAGAAGATGTTTCATAAATCAAACCCAAGTTTGTGTTCCAAGTCTTCCCACATTCATCTCCACTGAAGCTCCCAGGCACGTGGGATGTTGGTCATCTTCCAAATGTGACTAACAATGAGATGCTTCAACTCCAGGATGCTTTGTTCCCTGCCCCAGCACACATATGCACAGCCTTCTTGAAGGTGAAATAAGAGATCTTAGGGTTTTGAAATGTTAAAGAATCACAAAATGATATCTTTACTCAATCAATCAAGGATATTAAACATATCTTATGGCATGTCTATTTTTTATTTTTTATTAAACATGTCTATTCTAAAAAGAAAATGCTTGTATTTCCTTTAAAAATTGACTGCTCAGAGCATTTTCACTGTGTAAATTTTTCATCTATTAATATTTATGTACACTGATAAGAAGAATATATTTTAAATATATTCACATGAATAGTTACATAATTGGTAATTTTTGTATACAAATATGAGGCAGAAGAAATCATCTCCACACTGCAGAGCGGATGGGCTTGTAACATAAATAAAAGTTCTTCACTTCGTCTTTTGAATACCGGAGTGAAGAGTTGGTATGAGATTCCTCATAACTGTTGCTAACATGAAAGCCAAATTGTGGTTTAAATATTGTGTTAATACAATGATAAGGTTACAGTAGATCAGCATAAGGGAACAAAAGGAAGGAAATTCCTGAATGGGCAGAATCTAAGTGACGAAGAGTGTCCATCAGAGAGAAGAGCTTCAGTTAAAAAGGTGAAGAGGAAAGAAATTGGAAGAGCAATAAAGGAAGGCGATGAGATGGAAACTGTGAGCAAAAGGGTGAGGTCTACCCTTCAAGGCTACATAAACCTGTAGAGATGGCTCAACAGAGTGCACCTGCCCTTGCAGAAGTCTGCAGTTCCATTCCAAGCACACATGTTGGGCAGTATAAAATCTCCCATAGCTCCTGCTTCAGAGGATATGATCCCTCCTCTGGACTCTGTAGGCACCTGCACTCACTTGACACATACTAGCAGGTAGACACACATACACATGCATAATAATGAATGAATAAAACTTGAAATTACATAAACCTGGGGGCAAAAATAGAGTGATATGGGAAAGCACTTCACCTTTTCTAAGAGTATGATTCAACTGCTACAAACACGCAATAATAGTTTCTCATATGTATGTGTATTACACACACTCTCTCTATATATATACATATGTACTCATATATATTTATATATAAATATATATTTATGGTATACATACTAAATATACTATAAATAAATATATATACAATGTACAATATATACTATATGTATAGTTGTGTATAAAAGGCATACTTTATTCAGCAAAGGTTTTAATATAAAATTAAGCAAAGCCATTCAAGGAGATAGATTTACATATAGCAAGAAAGAAAGAGGTCTAGATAAAGAACACACTGAACACAGAGTAACAGGCTTGTCAAAAAAAGATTCACTCATGATTTTTTTGATTAGATATTGTACATAAAATCTTACAGTCCATAAAACATAACGACACACACACAAAAAAATCAATAAAATAGTCCTGAAATGTTCTCACATGCAAAGAGTCAATTTAAAAACAGTAAAAATTGCTGAAGGGGATGGAACTCCTCACAGAACCTTAATGAATAAACTGAGGTGTTATAAAGAATGATACTCATTCAACACCTTGTTCACCTTATCCAAAGAAGTGAAAGAGGCAAGCCAGAGACCTCATGGGTAAAAATGCGTGCCATTAAGTCTGACAACTTGAGTTAAATCACAGGGACCTACAAGATGGAAGGGAATAACAAATACCCTTAATTTGTTCTCTGGCTTCACAAATGCCTGCCCTGCTGCTGAGACTCTCAGTACACAGATATTAATAAAAATGCAAAAAGCTTTAGTTCAAACCATGCTAAATAACCCACCTATATATGCCCACAACTTTGTCCCTGTATTTTAGTTTTCAGGGTAAACTTTTATGCCATTTCCCTTTCAGCTACATTTCTCAGTTTTAAGCAACTTTTTACACATTTCTGTTGCAAGTACTTCACCCATATCTGCAAACCAAGTGTCCATAATGGATTGTTTTTCAACTTCATTGTGAAAAACTCTGTTTTCTTGATTGCTATCGTGTTTCTTCTCCTGGTGCACAGATTCCTGAGCCTAGTGTGGCTGCATTTCCTATTTCTCCGTCATTCTGTGATAACCCTCCAGTGTCAATATGGTATGGTTGTGGTATTTGTGTGTGGTAGAGATGTTGAAGGCAGTAATGAACTAGAGTAGGTGTGGGGACTATGGGGGAGGGAGAAGATATGATTTTTAGAGTTAACAATCTTTTCTTAGTCATTACACTATATTTTCCTAGAGATTCTCCTGCTAATTCCATAGCCACCTTATCATTTCAAGAAGAAAACATCTTTCTTGACAGCAAAGTGATATGCTTTTAAAAGATATTATCAGAATTTCTGTGAACTTTCATAACTAAAATTTATATTCTTCTAGACTGTCATTTCAAAAAAAATGGCTTTAGGTATCCCTTTTTGCTCATCAAATCGTCATTCATTCTCAAGAAAATGTCTCTCTATTTATTTCCTTGATTGTAAGACCCTAGATAGCCTAGAAGTTTTAAGGTCACAGTTATTAGAGCATCAAAGTATCCTGAGAATAAACTGGAATGTTCCTGATAAATGGATAAACAAATCCCTGTATGTCTTTCAGTTGCACATAACAATTCATAATTTCTGGTTTTTGAGATAGTCATTCAAATATCACCTATGAGACTGTTTTATAGATGTGAGGTTCTGCCAATTTGAAATTAGTGACCTTCTCTTTAATCTAATCTTGCCAAGTAATTATCTAATTAAGATTATGATTTTAAAAAATAAATAATAGGGGCCACAGAAAATTGGTGAACTGTCTTTTTCTCCCTTCCTCTTTCTTCTGTTCTCCTCCCCTTATTCTCCTCTCTCTCTCTCTCTCTCTCTCTCTCTCTCTCTCTTTCATATTAATGTCTTTTCAAAGTTTATATTTCAAATTTATTATTCTTATCATTTTTTTCTCTTGTTTCATAAGAAATTCTGTTTGGAGATTTCTCCTCTAGGATCCAAAACAATGACCTTTTCTCTTTTAATCTTAGATAACCTGATATTAGGTGAAATTATATACGGGTGTATGGAGTAGACACCAGGAACCATATCCCTCATGTTAAAGCCTTAGTACAACTCCCAGTCATAGCTGACATCTTGCCTTACTTTTCAGATATGATGTAGTTGAAATGAGTTATGAAGACTTAAAATGACTATTAAGATGAGCTTTTGGTTAACACATTGTAAATAATACCATATAAGATTTGAATTACACACACACACACACACACACACACACACACTATATTTAAGATAGAAATATACACAGTTTGTTTATCCAATAAGACTGTTGTGATTAAATGCAACTGTTAAAACGCAAACACACCCTTCAAGCAGCTGTATGAGTTTTCTGGTCTTCTCCCCACCCCCTGAATTTTAGATTTATAAAAACTACATCTCAGCTGCTACCTTTCAACAATTTTACTCCCAGGCAATAAATAATTCAATGTGCTAATTTGACAGATGACTCTCCGGGAGCCTCCCACCATTACTAGCATCATTAGGCCATAATATGCATGAGGAGAGGGGTGGCCATTCAGCAAATGTCCTTTACTTGTTTACCCCTAAAGAGCTGTACTCTGCACAATTAACTAATGAAGCATTATGGGCTTTCTCCCCCTTCCCTGCTATTTCAATATACCAGTGTGGAGAGCCTGAAGGAAAAATGCATTCTGGTTTCTTTTTGCTAAATAAGTGTTTACAAGATGGTAAAGATTGAACTGGAGCTCCCAGAGGAATAAGGAGAAAGTAAGAAAGTAAAAATGGATTGGCATCATCACCATCATTATTACTTCCTTTCTTTTCTGAGATTGGCAAGGAAAATTCAAAAGCAATTTGGCCATAAAAGAGAGAGAGAAGAACCAAAAAGGAAGAGAGAGAAACCTTCAAAACATACAAAAGAGACAATTTCCTTCAATGTACCTAGTACGTTACATTCAATATATATCCCTTATCAAAAATTTTGCACTGCCCTTATGATATTAGACAATTGTATCCTCAACTAACTGCTTGATCAGAGGTAAAGTTCCTCAGATTTCCCCTCAATTTTACATTTTAATTCCAGTTGATTATTACTAAAAGTTCTTTTACTAGGGTTTTGGTGCATATGGACTTTCTCTTCTTGACCAAAGCAAAATATCCTTGTTGTCTATAGAGGGTCAGAATTTACAAGTTTATGTCTCAGCAGCTCATTCCCACAGACTTGAATTAAACAAGAAAACATCAGCTGTTACTGTTCGCTAAACATCAGAAGATTAGGATCGTCTGTTGTTGAGAAGAGATGGCCAGCATTAGAAGTGATTTCAGATACTTCTTTCCCACATGTAGGTTCAAAATTTACAAATTACATTCTTGAATGTTATTGCATTTGTTATGGTTTCAAGTATAGAAAGCAATCTCTGCTCAAGGCATACAAAATGAAAGAAAGGGAGGTATTCAGATCTCAAACACCTTTTCAGTCTTCATCAGACCCAAGGTACTGGTTGTGGTGTTTTTCAGGAAGCGGTTATCACAAACATTTTTTTCATAGATATAAAAACTATAACTTCCAAGTTGAGAATGCATTTTGATAGTAGTTATTGTAATGCTCCCTTTACACAAATAAAATTATGATAAATAATAAGTATTTTGATATGAATCCAAACAAGGCTTAAGCTCAGATTAAAGTCCTTTATGGTTTATTTCATGTTTGAGAAAAATATGAAAAATGCTGTTATGTTCTTCTTGGTTCCAGGGTTAAACTTGGGATTATAGTATACCTAAACTGAAGAGATACAGCATCACTCTGTCTCAATTCTTGCAGGTCAATTCTGATAGATTGCCAATACCTTATATTTAAAGGTTTGTCATATTAAATATTATTATAAACTGCACATTTCCACTCACTTTCCCCTTGTATAATCTATGTGGTTCTTCTTTCAGAAGAATGAATGCTGTTCATTCTAACTCAATAGTGGGGGTTTTAGTGGGAAAAAAACTCTTCTTAATATGATTGTGTCTAATGGCTTTACTATAACTGGTATATTATAGTAGTGAAACTTACAGAAAATCTAATATTGTTTAATATGGTGAGGACCATTTACCTATTGAAGAGTTTGCTTCTCTATCTCTATGTACACAATGGTAAATAATTAGCCAGATTGTGCAAACTTATTTTTTCAAAATAGAGTTCAAAATGGGAAATAGACTTGAATGCCAATAGAACATTACTTTTTTTGCTATTGAGTAGTAGAAAAGTCCATACATTCTTCATAAAACATATTTCATCTGGTGAAGCCTTAAGAACATCAATAAGTCATGGAAACACTATCAACTCACTATGTTGGAGGAAGTTAATAGAACAATGTGTTTAATGTAAATTCTCTTTCAAAAAATTAAAAAATAAACCACAATTTTTGCTATACCTCTACCCTTCCATATGAAACCTTACACAGAAGGCTTATTCAAATTTGTTAAAGGTGGTATAAAGTTGTTTCATTATATGAGCTATGTAGTGAAACTCTTAGACAGGTATATAAGGGACTATAATTTAACCCAGATATGATAGAAACTGGAAAAGAATAGAAAACTACATAATGTTTTATAGCATAATTAAATATTTATAGACATGGAAAGGCAAACTTAATTGTAAATGGTTGATCATTTGTCTCAAAAAGCTATCTAGTGAAAAATGCAATGCCATCACAAATTATAAGTAATAGAATTGCCTTTATCATTTCAGGATTTGGACATTTAAAATGTGTTTAAAGATCACTAGTAAATGCTGGACATTAGAAAATATTGCATACTAATGTTTATTTTTAAATATAATTAATTTACAAAATATTATGAATTCATGATTCATTTAGTGATGTTCAAGAATTATAATTACTAAATCAATTGCACATAGTTCCAATGTAGATATAGGTAATACAATTTAACTAAAATTATTTCAAATTTCATTTAAGACTCATAAGGAAATCTTACTTTTGTAAGAAAAAAATTAAAAACTGCATGTGGCTTTATTTAGAGCTTGGCTCATTATTATGTAGTAATTTTTTTCTTTTTCTTTTATAGTGCGACTTTGCTAAAAATTCAATAATGTATCATTAAATAAATCATACCTATGCTAAATACATCTCAGAAAAAAAACACACTCCCATACATATGCCACTTATCTGCAGGCTCATAGTTCGTTGAAGACATTTCTGTTTATTTTGATATCTTTTGTTAAAGAAATGCACAGTAACAATGATGACCAGACAAAGAAAGGGGGAAAAGCCGTTCATCCATTCATGGGTAATTGAATTCCCTCATATTTCATAAACAGACTGCCCATCTATAGAGTTGGGCTTTATTTGAATAACTTTCTTTAAAACGATTATCCTTATAAGATGTTGGAATTACAACAATGTTTAAGAACTCAAGGTCAAAACATTTTTAAGTTAGTTTATTTGATGAATGTATTGTTGGGAAAGGAGGCATCCCCCCTCCTTTTTCCTCTTCCCTCTTGCCTACAAATTGCCTTTAGACTGGATGTTTATTGCCCAATGTACAGAACAAAACAGGGAGGTAATTAAGCCTAGAATTGCCTGCTGGTACTTAATGACAGGCAGGCCATGGGCTTGAGCCTCTGAGTCCATCCAAATCTGCAAAGAAGGAGGCTTGCTTCTGAAACAAAGGCAAGCAGCAAGACATCATTACTGTTAATTACCTGGTAAACAAAAGAGACTTGGTGTCTGTGGCAGAGGACCAAACTTGTGCAGCAGCTGATGCTGTAAAAGACAGTTGGCCTTACTTTGTCCGGGGGAGCATTGTGCTGCGAGATGATCCACCTCTGTAAGGAGCTTAAGTAATTATACTCCAACAACTGTGTTTATAAGCTCTGTCCCTTGTATTGTACCCTAATAACAACAAACAACCTGTCCGCTGGAAACAGGTGGCATCTGCTAAGCATCACACGGGACAAAAGGGGCATGATCTCAAAGATAAATTCATTATTTTATAAGCCAAAGGGCACAGCATATAAAAGCAGGTGAAAATATTGAGGCCCATTGAAGTTTAGATGTCCTTTAATAAGTAATTATGAATTAAGTGAGTTAATTATATTTAACAAAATTATCAATGGCTTTTGTAAGACACCAATAAAACAACTCAAAGGATATACTGTGATAACACTATATGTGTGTAGAACTATACATGTGTATGTTAGGTACAATGTGTATTTAATATATGTACATGAATATATTTGTTATACTGCTTTGTTTTCATTTCTATTTTTAATAACTATGCCTGATAGTCAACAGGAATAAACTGAAAGATTTGTCACGCATAGTAACTTTGGAGGAGACTGTCCAATAGAGCTCTAAGTTCACTTGCTCATAGAATATTTGATTGGGTGGATTGTAAAATTTTAGAAAGGTGATATAGGTGTAACAACTTTATCATATAGACTTGATATTCTCCTTTGCAACTGCGTAGTCTTATATTTACCCTACTCATTATATTCACACACAAATAAAATCAATACTACATTTCTCTCAGATATACTGCACATCCGTCTTGAGCAGGAGATCTATATATCACATGCTTGAATACCAACATACAGGACATTATTCACTTTGATGTAACTTGTCAGTTAAGACAACTAAAAGCACAGAGTTGGTCAAATCAAGTATGACTTGTTCGTATTCTCCAGCTGCAGAGACACACGCTGAGTACTGAAGAGATCCTGGTTTACAGTCGTCTTACCTGAGACGTACCCCACATTTGTTAGAAGCTAATAAGATGGTTACAATAGCTAGACTTTCTGGTTTTTAATTGTAAGTGCATGTTCACTGTATAACATGATGTGCTTCATGACATTTTTATTCAAGTATATCACACACCTTTCTATTATGACTACCTGTTCCCCTCTGCTTTTTCCTTCCTCCATCCATCCTTCTAATTCCTATTTGTTCACACTCTTCAATTTCCATTTATATATATTCTATACATTTAGGCTTCACATATTCATATTCATATAGATATGTATATATATTTCATATACTCCACAAATGCATGCTAAGACGTGATGGCCTTTCTCATTCTGGTTTGTTTCTCTTAACAGCATTCCTTCTGGTTCTATCCATTTACCTGAAAATAACATGTTTTGTTCTTTATAAGTAAACAAAACTCCACTGTGTATTTATATCACATTTTCTTTATTCATCAGTCTGTTGATGAATCATTAGGCTCAGTCCATAACTTGACCATTATGAGTGATGCCGTAGTAAACGTGGCTGTTCAGCTATCAGCTGATTTACATTTGAGATGCGTTACCCAGGAGATGTACAACTGGATCATATGGATCTATTTTTCTGTCAGAATGACCCACATTCAAATTTAAGCTTTGGAGATCACTAGTTCTTCATTCCTCAAGAAGTGACAAATTTCATAACTATTTTTCTTCCCATAAATTGTGAGGTATACAGCCTAACCACTTTAGAGCATGAATTAACTTTCAATCACAACACTATCAGCTTTTGTTATATTATGTGTCATCACTTATAAAATAGGGAAAATTATTATAACTAAATCGAAAAGTAGATTCTTGTGAACACTAAAGTCATTATATAAAAATCCTTACAGCAACATCTGATACAAACTTGACCTCTGTAATTTTTTTGTTTGTTTTTAATTACTTGTTACAGACTTTGAGACCATTTTGAGTTCAAATGTGACTCACTTGTGATATGAAATACTACTTGTAGTAATCCTCCCCATGGTGCCTAGAGAGACATTGAACAGGACAATTAGACACCAGTGTAACCATAACAATTGCCTAATGACTCATTCCACATATTTTTCCTCCTGTATTGGTTGACTCACTTTTACATGGAATGTCAGATAAGCCGAGCGCAAAGGCTGTGTTATCAATACTCCACAACAAGTGTCTGCCATTCAAGGTTGTAAGACGTTTGTTCTTATCTTCATTCTCAACAACCATGAAGCTGAGGGAAGGGCTAGTTCTGTACCCTTTGAAGCATGTTCCCAACCAGGTCCCGAAAGCTTCTAATGTCAAGGCCTGGAGACTCATGCAATTCATAACACCCACCTGTCCAGGCCTGCACCAGCACAGAGTTCAAAGCAACCCAACACATCATTTTCACTTCTGTCATTTCTCACATTACTTATTCCAGAGCTGTGATGGCATAATGTTTAAATAAATGGGTAAAAATAGAAGCTTCTTTGGAAATAATTATGTGTCTTCATATATACAGCAAAATCATCTGTTTATACAATTTTGATAATATTTTTAATTTTTGAAATTACATAATAATGACATCATTTCCCTCTATCCATTTCAATTTATAAAAATAAATTGAATTTCACCATTTTGGTCCATAGAGCCTGATTTTCTTTTTCTGAAGAACTGGAGATCTCAAGTTTAAAAGAAAAAAATCATTCCCTTGTTATACACAAATATCTCTCGCTTCTATTTCATGATAAGAGTATTATCCTGACACAGCAGCATTCTGCTGAGTATGATATCTCAGAAAAATAAACTCTTCTGAGGTTTCTACGACTATCAATAATTTATTTTGCAAGAAGTTTGAATTGCACATACCACAGTGCTAGGATTGAAGGCAGCATCGCACGTACCAAAATGAATTAGCATGCAGAGTAAAATCAAAAAAGAAATAATAAAAGCAAGAGCATGCCTAGAGTGCTCTCTCCCTTTGAGTACTGTAACCTACACAAGTCCAAATTCAGCAGTAAGAATTCTACAATCTGAAATTCTTCATGATACATACTCTACAGTCATTTCAGTGACTTGCCAAAGCACCATCAAAAATGGCAGGTAAATCTAAATTCCTCGTCATTAATTCTTGTCCATCATTAAAAGGACGTTTCTTTACATGAAAAATTAATAATGTATTTATTCTTAGATATTGAATAAAACCTGTACTATAGAGAGATTTGATAATTTGTTACTATGTACATGTACTTTCAATAGTTAAGTAAAATGTATGCCAAACCCTTTTGATCAGACATTATAAGTGCACATTAAAACATCCCATTTATTTATATTTGTATGCCATACAAGTAACATGCAAGTTGTCATGAATAGTAAAATAAAATTACTATTCAAGCATTATGAGTGAATTTTCAAGTCTTAATAAAAAACTATAAAATGTTCCTGAGATGCAAGGATGCTTAAGATGCTCCTTAGAAACAGAACAAGAGGGGCCTATGAATCTTAGTAAAATATTTCCTCAGATGGAGGTGTATGATTCTGAGTGATTACAGAGGCACACTATACCTGAGAGATGATCAGCAAGACACAGTCAGTAAGCGCACAGCCTTGTTCTTTAAGGTCACCTCTACAGTGTTTTCATCGATGAAATAAAAAAAGCTTTGCTGTTTTCTGATTGGTTCCTTCTCGTAGTTTGCAGTTCATATATCTTCTCCAAAATTAGCTCTCTGTTTGATGAAGAATTTCGTACTGTCTGTAACATAACATTGTCCACTTGTGAAATACAAGTCGTGTTCTATATGAATACTTCAAAATATTCCAAGCCTTATTCAGAATGTTCGGGTAGATTATTCAACAACCAAACTAAAGCCACAATTTCAGATTAATCATTTGTTTAAGGACTGCCAACCAAAATATGGCTTTTCAAATTTCAACGGTTGTCACATTTGTTTACCTAACTTTGTACTCAGGAAGGCAGATTTTTTTTCTGCTAACCAAGTTATTATTAATGCTGACATATCAAAAATATTTACTGCTGATTCTGTTACATGCTTCATTCTACTTGTTTTAAATGACCTTTAGTTTCTAGTCTATAGCAATAAAAATAATGCTTCCTGTTCAATCGATTAAGAAAAAGCTTATTTTCACACTAATATAAAAGAAGCTAAGTTTAATAAAATACTTTTTTCTTGCATTGGCTCTAGGGAAACTGGGTACTTGCCTGCTGGCAAAGGCCACCCGAGGGGACAGAGGTCAGAACTGCAGTAAATCAGCTTACAGGAACGAGTCACTGGACACTATAAAAATCAAAAGTGGTTCTTTAAGAGACCAACTTGACCCTCCTTAACCAGAAAATAACATCTAACCCGGCAGTGAAATTTATCACAACATTTCAATTAAAACTTGGCAGAAATGTGAGCAGCAAGATGCTCTTCTGCAGCTGACCTTGCTATAGGAGAAAGAGTGAGTGAGGAGGAAATGGATATTCTTGCTTTGGATTGTATACAAACATGGCTGGTAAAATAAAAATTTCTCAGCCTCACGGAATTTTGTAGAAACTCGCATATATAGGTATAAAAGCAGTTTTGTACTAATTTCTGTCTGTTTTTTTAAAAATCTCTCTATTTCTCTGCTGTGTTAGACATTGGCCTGTGGATGTTATTGGTTTAAGCAATAGCCAGGATAGTCTTTTAATTTCTGTAAGACTCAATGTCAAGTGTCTGTCATGTTAAATAATACACCCTTTGGTTTCTCCATTTTTAATTGTTTTAAATCCCTTCTGCATTTATACTCTAACGTTTCAAGCAACTTTGTACTTGGTTATGTGGTTTTCTCCCTATGTTAGCAAATATAAGTATGAAATTATTCAAGAGAAAAATGTGTTGTACATGTTAAGATTTTCATAGAAACTGTGAACTTAATACCTCATACAAAGTAGGATATTGAAATATGATTTTGGAACAAAATGATGTTCATACTCTCCAGAGCACGGCCAGAAAGGAAATACTAGAAAAATATGAACAACTTCATTTAAATTGCATTGAGTTAGACCACAAAGTTTCTTTAAACTGTAAAAGTCTTAAATGCTATCAAAGCTTGCCATTCACATCAGCAAATTATGGCATATTCATAAAAGTCAAAGCAGACATGGACCGTGCCATCTTTACCAATAGTTAACTTTATTATCAACCAAGAACAACTGACTTTCAAAGACTGAACAAAAGAGATAACTATTTGAATGCTCTTTTTGAGGTTGAAAATTTTTTTTAAATATCTCAAATATGAATAATATTTTGCCAGTGCACAAATTATCATTGTTCTTATAAAAATTTCATATTCTCCTTTCATTCTTTTGTTTGTGGCAACAGAATTATATGACAGAATGTGTATGTCAGAAGTCATGTTGTATTAAATGGCTTTGAATTACTTTTATGGAATCAAATTAAGCACTATAAAAGTAATGGTATAATCCCAATGTATTACAGAATCAGAATTAAGCTTAGGATTCCTGATGTGAAGGAATTAGAAAACTTCAAATATATAGATAATGGTCAGAAAGTAGGTAACATGCACAAGTTGTCTAATTGATGCAGGAAACTCTGAAATTTGAACAGACTGTAAGGCTATTAGAGTTGAATAAGTAGAAGAGAAATGTGGGGGAAGGTGTGTTTGCAGCATCTGTTAATGAAATAGACAACAATTTATATGCATTGAATTATTTTACTTAGTGGATGCTAATGACATTAGAATTGGTTAATAACCTTATAACAGTAGTCTGTATTAGCATATTAAGTCAAATGCAAGTTTGCCAATGCTAATGGGATAATCTCTGACTAATGGACTGCATCCTGAGATAGACTATATCCATAAGAGAGGTCAAAATCACTGCGGCATGACAGTAAAAAGTTTCCTAAGAAGTCAAACCGGAAAGAGTAGTGCTAGAAATGAAGAAGTTTGCAACCTCCCACCCCCGCCCCGCCCTTAACTGGCATTCTGAAGGAGGAGTCAATGTGGATGTCCCCTTGCACACTGATTTTGGAAAACATCCATCAATTATTGGATACATGCTTTCGAGTTTATTGTGGGAAGTTTCTTTCTTTCTTTTTGTAATTTGAAACTCTTCTCCATACAAGAAAGCTGATTTAGAGAATAGATAGAGATGACACTATGGAGGAAGAGAATGAAACGTGTGTGTGTGTAAGGTGAGTAACTTCAAGACTTAAGGAGGGATAAAGTGTGTTGGAGAAGTCCTAAGCTATCAAAGCAATTCTGTTCATAGTTGTGGTCTCAGCACTCCATGGCTTCAAATCACTGCAGCACTTGAATGGGACTTTAAATTACATATTTGAAATTTACGTATTTATAAGTAAAATGCTGAACTGGAGTTTCAGTTCAGAATGTTCCTGGTCAACACAGTTCTGAAATGATTCTCTGGGCTTAAAGATGACGTTACGTTTCCCAGTTCAGAACTTCCCTCAAAGGACATATAAGTATAAGAAGTAAAATTGGCTGATGGGATGCCAATTTTCTATGGTCATCTCTTATGATAGGTTTTTTTATGCTCACCTGTGGCCACACCCAACTTGCGTGGCTCCCACCAATGACTGGGAATAGAGGAAACACTGAGACTGAGCTTGGCCATTCCTGTAGGCTTGGAATGCCTCTACAGCAGCTGTGCTTGGGTGTTCCCCATTTGTCTGGCTAAGATTTTCCCAGAAGTGCATTGTGGTCTGCAGCTTAGCTTTTCCTACCCAATGCCTGTTTTTTTTTTTTTCCTAATATATTCTTGTTCCTACCTTCTTTATTATTCCCAGGTGATCCATACAATTTGTCATTGGCATATCTAATTTAATACTAACTGACATAGCAACATTAACACAGTTTTAAAGAACTTGTCTTTTCATTTTCCCTTGGCATCTACTGAAGTCAAAATACCAGTTTTCATTAGAAACAGCACTTGTTTTTTATGCTAATTTTAATTCAACTGATTGACAAATCCTTGTATTTAAAATTAACAAAAATGAGAAAATAATTTATTTAGTAAATATAGCTAAAGATTATATTTCCCTTTGATACTCTTCGTGTGAATTAAGAGTGTAACTCTAGATGATTGAAAAAATGACACTATTCTAACAATTGGAGATGGATATGACCTGACAGCCCACTCTCTGACACCTAGATTTCATCACACAAGAATGTGAAATCCTAGCTACCAAAAGTGGACAGCAATCAATAGTCCTACCCAACTGTGACATCTATGAACCACAATAGTTATAGCATGGTAAGACATCTCTAAATGTGCTGTAGTGGTACACACAGCCTAGTGGTAACCAACAGATATCTAATTGGATTTAAGGCCTGCTTCACAGGAGGGAAACTATTCCTGGTATTGTAAATGTAGCCAATTACCAGGAGCTAGTTAGGTCATGGATCTTAGAGAATGAACTACTGCCACTTTCCTAAAGCACTGTTACTTCTTACTGCATTCTAAGTAGTTATCCTTATAATCACACACACATGAAGCTTTCACGCCTCATTAAAGAAACTTCTCTTTGCAGCAAATAGAGACCATTACAGAAAACCACAATGCAAAGGTTAAATGCAGAGAACAATTGATTGTGGATTTACCATCCCAACAGATACACCTACAACACAACTCTTGCACCTAAGGCTTGGAGAGCATGTTGGAAGAGGTGGGAAAAAGATTGTAAGAGCCACACCACAGAAAGTCTGCTGTGAAATTGTGTCTCCTAGAAATGACATGAAAGCTACACCCATTATACTCAAAAAATAAAACTGCCTGAACAATCATCATATCAAAAGACATACTAATGTTGAAGATGAGAATCTTATGAGACCCCACTCTTAGGAAAAAAGTACAGACAACTTGTGATTGCTGAAAGAGAGAGAATTAGCCTTTCTTAGGAATGAGCTCTCTAAATGTTATCGAATATCATATGGTCAACTCTGAAATTTTATATATATATATATATATATATATATATATATATATATATGCAACAGAAAGCAAACTCACTAGATTGAATTTATATATTTATATGTGTGTATATACACACATATATGTAACAATAATAGTAAAATTAAAAGTAGCTATAAATTTGAAAGGGAATAAACAGGAGCATGGGAGAAATTGAACAATGCAATTATATTTTAATTAAAATTTTAAAAAGAAAGTAATAGAATAATATTTCAAAATTTTAACCAAATTTAAAATATTAGAGACTATAAGATAAAATTTTATATTCTGCACAAAACTTTACTATAGGAAAAAAATCTACTAATAATTAATATGTATCTGTAAAAATACAGTGATTACTAGATTTTAATTTACATTACATGTCTGAAGAAACTACTTCCTATTAATATAAAATAACTGTAAATTTATTATTTTTCCCCTTTTTTCGTTTTTGGAGACAGGGTTTCTCTGTGTAGCTTGATGCCTTTCCTGGAACTCACTCTGTAGCTGGCCTTGAACTCACAGAGATCCTCCTGCCTCTGCCTCCCAAGTGCTGGGATTAAAGGCGTGAGCCACCACCGCCCAGCTTAGATTTATTCTTATAAGGTTATCAAAACTAGAAGATTATATATATAGAAATGTTCCTGTAATTTCAGTAATTAAATAATGAATTGATTATTGGTTGTTCATGAATGCATTGTTTTGATTAATAAGTAATTTTTGATGCTGGCAAATATTCAGACAACTGATCAGTGTTTTAACAAATAAAAAAAATATATAAAAACAAAAGATAGTTTCGGTATCTAATATTAGGTTTTTCAAACCTCAATTATTTTAAATTCAAAACAAATAAATTTGTAACAGAACTTGTAGTACATTTGTATTTAGAAAAAGAGAAGACACTGAAGTCTCAAAATTTCTGCTGAAGATGATTTCTCACACTCTCTGCGTTCCCGGAGCACTTTATGTGAGGTTGCGACTTCGTGTGCTTCCCACTGTGCATGCTAGCGTGTCTGTCGTCCTTCTTCAGCTCATGGTTAGGCAGTCATGTTGGTGAGACTTTGGGGCTGTGGCTTCAGACATTCCTAGAAAACACAATCTCAGTGAATTTTTCAGGGAGGAGCACATGAATTAGTTATTCAATGCCAATGGTCAGACCTGAAAAAATACATACTGGTAACATTATACACACTGAGATTATATTTATGTATTTAGAAATATATACATATGTATATATACATATATGTATATATATAGTTTATATAAAATATATATAAGAACAATTAAGGACAAAAGAGGAAATGAATTTGAAAGAGAAGAAGAAGGGGTATATAAAAGGGTATTGAGGAAGGAAAGTGAAGGGGGAATTATGTAATAATATTATAATCTCAAAAACAAAAGAAATGTTTTTTTAATTCTGAGTTTTGCTAATGGTTATTAAATTCTTCTATCATTGCCTTCCTTAAATTAATGCAGTTGTTATACTTTAGAAGGATTATACAGTAATGTGATATACCAACAGTTATATATGAAATGAAATTAAGAACTAATATATTTAATTTTTCGAGTCCCTACAATTTTCCAGATCAAGAAGTTAGCTCATAGACACAGAAGAAGAACTTAGTGTATGATCTCACTCACATTTCCTGTTTGAGAATTTGATCTCATAGAATCTGAGGATCAAGAATATAGAACAATGATTACTGTGGCTGGGACAATAGATCTGCAGGGATGAGGAAATGCTACACTGTATATGTTACAGTGAAGCTATTGTACAATGGGGTGAAAACACAATGTACCTTTCGAAAACAACTAGAGGTAAGTATTCCACTGCAAGCAAATGATAAACCTATGAGAATTATGCTTACAATTACTGATGGATGTATATAACATATTAAGTATATTGAAATGAAAACCCACAAACATGTATAGTTTTTATGTATCTGTTAAAAGGAAAAAAAACTAGTTCAAAAAATTGATTTAATTTCCCAGGTTCATATATGTGCTGACTGGTAGGGACAAGAGTAACTGTCTTGTGGTTCATTCATCTCTATATAATATTCTATATAGAGGTTTACTTCAAATAGATTGTGAACATAGCAAAGCAATTGGATGCCATGACTAGTATTTGTAATTAGCATTGATATTTAGGACCTAGATCTACTCACAGTATTCTGTCTGTCTCAAGTAGCTCACATGGAGCTGATTGTTGGAAATGAAAATGTGAAAAGGGCGAACACTTAAATATTGCGGTACCATACCATAAGTTGTAGTTAAGATATTCTCTTTTAAAAATATCTTCTCTTGAAGGAAGAGGAAAGGTATTCCAAGCAAATGGGACAAAGAATCAATCAGGCATTAACATCCCAGGAACTGGCAGAAAAAGGAACTGACAGAAAATTTTCAAGAAGAGTTAATCATGAAAGATTAATCATTCTTATCAAAGAACTAATTCACTGTAAGATCACTGAAATCCTAAACATAATGTATTGAACTCAAGTGTACCTAGTTTCACTAAACAAATAAAACTGGGCTGTAAAATAAAAATTAACCCCAATACACTAACTGTAGGTGAATTCAATACCCAACTGTCATCAATGGAAAGGTCATCCCACATGAAAATAACAGAGCACTAAAAAAATGGCAAAATGGCAAGAAATAATCATATAAAAAACTTAGGAACATAATACCTACCTACAAGCATATTTTATAAGTTAAATTGTTGCCATATGATATCAATAATGTACATAGTCAATACATGCTTAGTAATAGAAACCTAAATACTGATAAATAAATTGAAAAATTTCATTAAAAAAGAATGTGCAAGTAACTGAATGGTTGAACATTATATAATAAAGCACAAGGCTAGGATTTTGATCCCCAGCACTATAATAAATAATGGATAAATGAATAAATGAAGAAAGCTAAATGTCTAAAACACATGAGTAATTATTATAGACTTTTACAATATAATAAAGTTTTCTTTTCTTTTCTATTTTTTTTAATTAGTGTGGAGTGCATGTGTTTGTGCCTGTGTGTGTGAGTGTGTGTGTGTGTGTGTGTGTGTGTGTGTGTGTGTGTGTGTGTGTGTGTGTGTGTAGGTTAGAGACCGTATTGTGGGAGATGGTTCTTTCCCTCTCCCATGTTTATTCCTGGGATGGGACTCAAGTGGTCCAACTTTAACGCAACTGCTCTACTCACTGAGACATCTCACTGGTCCTACTTATTATTTTCAAAAGCAGAGAGCATCAGTATGTAAGGAAAACCCAATAGTTTAATATTTTACATATCAACAATTCCTGGAGAGGCAGAGACAAGAGGCTTCCAGGCCAGCTAGTCTGAAAAAAAGTGTGAGATCCAAGTTCAGTGAGGTACCATGTTCCAAAAATCAGATGGAAAGTGATTAAAGAAGATATTCCCTGTCAACCTCTGGCCTCCAGGTGTATCTTCATGGATGAGTGAACTTGTGAGCACTCTAGTAAAACACACACACTTATGTACACCCAAATATATACATGTACACACACTGGAAAATTGTGAGTTTTCTGAGTCATTAAACAAAAGATAAACAAAGAGATAGAGATTACTGGGATTTAGAATACTGAATCATATAGAGATAATATTGGTTAATAAGCAGAGGGGGTCTTGAAAGTAGGTACGTGAAGAGTTAAGTACATAACTAACAAGTTAGAACATTATGAAATATCTAGGCATAAAGCATAGAAATCAGAGAGATAGTTAAACATTCTCGCAAAAAAAGGTTAATTCCACCCTGCCATCTAAGAAAGTCAAAAGTCAAATACTGGCAAGATTTTCATGGGAGGTAGGTTCAGGCAGCCTACTCCCTTTGATGAAAATGAGCTTGGGAAAATTCAGATGGAAATAAATCTACTTGAAGAGAGCACAAAACGGTAACAGAGGATCGTAAGTCAGTGATGAGCAGGATGTTTCTGAAACGCCCACTGGAACAACAACAACAAAAATCTTTCTGGTAAATAAAAAAGAATTTCATCATCAACTAAGAGTTAGTAATCCACATCCATAAGCTAGGAATTGTGACCTATAGACTAGAAATAGCAACAACTACAGAACAATAGTGAGCAGTTACCAATACAGAAATGGAACACAGGATGAGTGACCAGGAGAGGCCGTTAAATAAGTGATCCTAAACATATTTAAAGGAAGGGAGGTGTTCAAAGATTTAAAGGAAAGTGTGGTATTAGTGTGGGAATATGTATATAAACATGTATATGTAAATATGTAAACATGTAAGCAAATGTATGTAAACTATTAAATAAGACGTAAAAGGAAACTTTGGATCTGAAAACTAAGAGTAGGTAATATACAGTCACTGAAAGTTCTTAACGGAGACTAGCTTGAAGAGTCACTCAAATTTGCAAAACAATATAAATACGTTAGAGTGGGGAGGGTAACAGCAATGGCAAGAGTGGGAGCAATTTTCAACTGCATTGGGATCCCATTCTAACCCAGTCGGAATAGCTGTTTTAAAAGAGAGTGGGGCACAAAATACATGCAATTTCTTACTTGAACTTTTGCAACATAGTTGCATTCTTCTCAAAACAGGTGTTTTGTTACAGATACAGAAACTATTTCTCCTTTCATTCAAATAATCCATTTTTATGCATTCTCTTCTATCTGTTTTTCACACTGATGTATTTCTTTAAGTATAACACACGCTGTGAAGTTCCACAGCATGGGAATAGTTATTCTAACTGCATAATAGTTCGTTGAGATATACAGGTTTGGGGTCTCATTTCCGGGCTTTTTTTTTTTTAATTTGCTAGTTATTTATAGTGGAGATTTGATTTAAGAAAGAAAACTAAATACAACAAATGTGGGGATGTTCCAGGAGCTAAAGGAACTCACACACGGCTGGTGGGAATGGAAATTAGTGCACCACCTATGATAAATCCAAATAAAGATATCTGACTTCACCCACTTCTATGCACATACTTGAAGTACTTACCGCAGGCATACTACAGAGACTCTGGCGATTGCATGTTCATGCTTATTGCTGCCCTATTGACAATACCTAATATAAGAACCAGCCCATAAGCCTATCCCCAGATGAATGGATGAAAGAATGTGTCCTGTATGCATACACACTGGAGTTTCATTGAGTTTTACTAGCTATATAAAGAAGAGGGCAATGATGCTATTTGAAGGAAAATGGCATAGAACTGGACAGCATCATGTCTCTTATAAAGTAATCACCAAATAACAGAGAAAAGGAAAGGAGGGAGGCCTGAGGTTGGATATTATAGAAACAGTACTTCTTGATGGCTGGTTTCTATATATTGAAAATGAAGAGCAATTTAAAATAATCTGAGATTTGCAAGTATGATTACAGGAAGAATAATAGTGTAGCAACAGGAAAAGTGTTGTGACCCTGTCAGAGTATGTGGGTTATGATGTTGTGACCACACAGGGAGTTATGTTACTGCAAAATAGGTTTATCATACATACTTCTTTAAGCAATATGCATCAAAATATCTTAGAACGTTCTCTATGTAATGAAGAGCCTAAAACAATGACCAAGATGCATACTAGCTTTCTCACATTCATTGAACAGTACATTGGTTTTGTGATGTTCATATTCTTCTTCACAATAAAGTTCTACGCAATGAGGTTCATGAGTCAGGCACCATGTCTTTTTTCTCCAGTATGTGAAAGAATGTATGCAACACGAACATATATGTGTTACATGAGTGAACACATGATTCCAGTGAAGTTCTCTCAAATAACATAAAAATTACCTACATCTAACACTGTAATTATATTAAAATAACAATAGCTGTATGAGTAACATTATGATAAGGCAGGTGTCATAATGAGAAACTTTATTTTGAGAGGGTATTAAGGCGGAATGATTTCCCTTAAGAAACAGAAACCAGGGAGCTTATGTTACCCCAATGTCACACTGACTTTCTGTGCTATTCCTGTCTCTCCTTCCCCTTATCCTACCCTAATCCCTAAAGAAAGAAGGAAGAATGGACCTTATAGGGATTTAAGGCTAGATAGCAATCACTTTCTCAGTTGGAAGCAGAATTAGCCTTTCTTGTCTATTTCTATAGAGCATTTACTCCACCCCGCCCCCAC
The DNA here is from genome assembly GCF_007827085.1 of Peromyscus californicus insignis. Classification (NCBI taxonomy): domain Eukaryota; kingdom Metazoa; phylum Chordata; class Mammalia; order Rodentia; family Cricetidae; genus Peromyscus; species Peromyscus californicus. The sequence goes on along the minus strand of NW_026294480.1, from coordinate 45,309,707 downwards.
ATTTAAAGAAAAAGTCTGTTTTTACATGTCAACCTAACTCTCAAATGTACATAGAAAAACTCTCCAAAAATGAAATGATTCTTCATAGAATGTGGGCGGATTTTTAAATCTTCAATTACTCGATTACATCGCTCAGTGTCAGCTTCCAGGAGGCATTCCTTCAATTTTCAACATATACACAGCATCAACACAGTGTCAGAGAGTGTCTTTGTCACAGCTGGTTTCCCAATGGAGCTATTAATTTCTTTTCAAATCATGTTCCTTTTGTGATATAAGCAGATTACAAATAAATTGTGAGAATGAATTATTTTCATAATTTTGTGATGTTATCTGCAGTCATGATACAGATCATGATCAAACATGTTCTCATTTGAAATATTAGCTAGACAGATGATTCATAATTCTTTTGAGTTAAAAATTCTAAGCAATGTTTTTAAATCATGAATGCTGACATCAGGATTGATACTGCGTAAGGTTACTCTAATTTTCATGTGAAGTCCAAGTATTGTAACAATTATGGCTCATTATGCTGTCAAAGACAGACCTGTATTCAGTAACTATTTCCAACTGGAGACAGACTGTGTTGTTGCCCACGGCTTTTCAATAACCTGTGACAATCCAGCCTGCGGAGGTTAGAATTTAGCTATGACATTGTCATCATTTTGTCTCAGTTCCTAAATTATCCATCTTTTTTTCCCCTGCAGAGATCACAGATAAGTCCCTTGTTCTTGTTCATTCTTGAAGAGTTTCTCTCAGTTCTCCACATAATAAACATGATTTTCTAATGATTATATTCTTCATACGATGGCTTTCATCTAGTATAGTACATGAAGGCTGGAAAAAAGGAGAAGGAAAAGGGCATATAAATGGAAGATACTACTTTCAACTTAGCTTTTGTAAAGGGAGCCACAGTCTTTAATTTAAAATATTTCATGGTCTCCTTAGCTGTGAACTTTGTCCTTCCACGCCCTGCCCTTCTTGCATGGTACGGACTACACTGGATTACTCTGGAGTCTGCTCCTTCTCAAGATTGCATGTAGACAGAAACTAATGATTTGTTTTTTCACCATCTTTAACAATTCATGTGCTCCTCTTAAAAACAATAAAAATTGCATTTCAGATATATATATATATATATATATATATATATATATATATACAAATAAGGTGTTTGAATGACTATTTTGATCTTATAATCTTTAAATCTGAGGTTGCAATTGAAGCTTGTAGCTAAAAAGTCTAAGGCTGAAGATCTCTTTTGGGTGTGAAGAAGTTTACAGAAAGAAGCTGTGCTTGGTAACTTGGATTATAATTTAAAGTACTGATTCTCAACTTAAAGGGGCATCCGAGACAGATTGCCTGCTCTCTGATACAAAACTTTTGTGTTTACAGATCTAAAAAGGTCTCATAGGTTGAGTTCATTGAAATGTGAGAAAACTACACACAAGAAAAAAGATAACTACAGCCTTTCAAATGACATGAGCCACAAAATTGCAATCGCTATTATTAAAACTGTAATCACCCTGGATTTATAACAATTATGACAGTGGTGATTTAATGAAAGAGTGAGAGGAGATGGAGAAGTAGCAGTGCTGGGGAAATTGCTTGACATCATCTCTGACTTTTCTGTGAGCTCTTCAATGGAAATGTAAGGGAGTAAGTTTTCACTGCAACTGTCTCATACGAAAAGTCCCAGAAGCTATTATATGAACATCTGCATTCATATGTCACATATTTGCTTAAATACATTCATAACTGCCTGTGTATCTATCTACCTGTGCACACTAATAGTATATAGTTACATGTTCCCATAAATGGATATGCTTAATTCATTCAGATTTAGGTCTGAAAACAGTGTCTTGTTTTGCTTTTGTTCAGTCCAAGATGAGTTTGGAGATGAAAGAGTAATACAATGCATTCATTGAAATTCATATCTCCAGATGAAGGACCTGGAAAACCTACAGTCAAAATCTCTTAGAAAACTCATACTCTATAGTCATACAGAAATTTTCTAATTTCCCAGACTCCCCCACACACCTAAATTCATACACTTGTTTTCTCTCTCTTGTTAGAATACAAACATGTGTCTAATATATAATAGTAATAATAATAATAGTAATAATAATAATAATAATAATAATAATATAAAATAAGATGAAATGAAGGCAGACTGGAATATGACAACCAAACAGAAGAGCAGAAGGAGAAGAGCCAAAGAAAATCACAAGAAATGGGTACTGCCAGAGACACACATGATAACACACACCAAAATTTATTTAAAAAAAAACACAGGCCGAGCAGTGGTGGCGCACGCCTTTAATCCCAGCACTTGGGAGGCAGAGCCAGGCGGATCTCTGTGAGTTCGAGGCCAGCCTGGTCTCCAAAGCGAGTTCCAGGAAAGGCGCAAAGCTACACAGAGAAACCCTGTCTCGAAAAACCAAAAAAAAAAAAAAAAAAAAAAAAAACACAATACAAGAAGCTAATATATCTATCCGAGTGACCTGTAAAGAAAATAAATAAAAATAATGCCCAGACAAAGCATTGTGAGACAAGGAATCTCTCAAAATGCCATTGAGTTTATTTTGTGTTGGCCATCTACTGCTGGGCATGGGGGTCTGTCATGATTTGTATGCTCAGTGATGCTCTATTGGAGAAAACGAACCTTTCCCTTTGAGCTGTTGTCAATTGGATACAGCTTCTGGGTTAGGGATGTGGCCTTGTGTCCACTTCCCCTCTCGGCAGTGGGACCCCATCCAGCTTAGGCCTGTGCAAGGCCTGTGCTTGCTGCCAGAATCTCTTGAGTTCCTAAGTGCATCCATCCTTCTGGGCTTGGAAAGCCTTACTTATTTCCCATTTATCCTCCATTCCCTCTGGCTCCTGCAATCTTTCCAATTCATAATAGTCAAATTATAGAAGAATGTTTAGGTAATTTAAGCCAATTTACATGCTCATAAACTTTAACACAATTGATAATTTCTAAGTTTCTAGCTAGCATAATAGACATTAGAGTAGGAAAAGAGCAGGTTACCCAGTTGGGTCTGTCTATGATAAATATGATCAATAAAATAACTGCATATATACATAATTCATTCAACTTCACTGTAACTTTCTGAATACAGCAATGTTAGTTTCTTTCTTCCTGATAGCATGAAGATTATACTTGCATGAAAACAAGCCCTGTGCTTGGGATCCACTTTCCATATGAATGATTCACATCCACGCATTTGACTTTATGCTTATTTAATGTTGCTGTGCAAAGATGACATTTACCCATAATTCATACTTGATGTGGATCGGTTTACCATATATATCTTGAGAACCTACATATCAGGAGTAGGAGCACCAGAACAAACCACGGTACTGATTCTATCAGAACTTGAGGCCACCGCAGAGACAGGAGAGGAAGTTGGAAAGTAACTTTCAAAATTTGTCACTGTTATTTCATCTGTGTTAAGAAGCAGGGAAGTATGCTGATTTCCTACTTAATCTAGACAAACCAGCATTATATTCTGAGACATGTACGTGTTATTGACAATATCTGGCTGACATTTTGGCTCCTTTCTGTGGCACTTGTCTCTCAGTCTAAGAAAGGTATCATTTTCTTCAGTAGTCTCCCTACCCTCAATTTCTGCACAACCCTCCCCCCCTCTTATGTAGCAGGGTAAAATAAAAGACCTTGACTTGATCTTTTCTTCCTTCTGGATTATTTAAAAATACTATGTATAAGTGAAAGTCTGACTCCCGAGATGGTGCTTGATTTATAGTGTTATTTATTTAATTATTCATTTGCCAGATAATGGGAACAACTGGTAGGGCTGAGGTCAAATTGAAATATACCATATGAAGTGTGATTTGAGAGCTGGAGACAGCTCCACAGACATAGGTTGATTGTCACTGACTGTGGAACTGTCATCCCATCATGGCTAGGCATATTAAATGGCATGACACTTTAGCAGGGCATGTCAATTCAGTGATGACTGAAAAAGGACTAGGCTTACATGCATGCTAATCTGCAAAGTGTGGGGCGACGCGCTTTGCAGCCTCTGATTCTCGTTTGAGAGACGACAATTTACAGTTTGTTGTCAGAACAGGGAAAAAGAATTGTTCTCCAAATTGCAGCACCCACTTGGCTTTTTTTCCTCACGTTTTACTCGTTGTCTTAGTGAGTATGAATAGAAATAGGATTTCAGAATACAGACATGCAATTTTTCATCCAGACCTGGAGTAAAAGTGGGCAATATATACGTGTTTGAGAGGTAGATGCATCCAGTTGAAGTTCCCAGTACCTGAAAAAATAAGATTTCAAAGTTAGGATTGCATAAAGATAAACAAGAAACAGAAGTCAGTGACAAGCGATCAACTGAGACATTAAACATGAAAAGAAAGTCGCTTTTCTATAAATAAAGACAATTTCTTTCAGGAAAGAAATTAAACATTTTAAAACATAAGTGGTATTCATATATTTTCATTTGTGAAGATTTTTTTTTTCTTGAGAGGAAATTCGATACCCGGACTAAAAAAGGAATTGACATCTAAAACTGTGATTTATACAGGTAGCTATTCAACACAGATTCAAAAACTGAGTTCAACACATTCTGAAATGAAAGTTGAATAAAGTTTCTTTTTTAAAAATTATTTAAGGTTTATTTATACTATGTGTATGCGTGCTTTGCTTGCATGTAGGTATGTACACCCCATGCAGATCTGGTACCTACAAATGTCAGGAAAGGGCTTCTGATACTCCATTGGTGGTTGTGAGCCCACCACATAGGTGCTTAGAACTGAACCAAGGCCCTCTGCAAGAGCAACAAGTGCTCTTAACTGCTTAGTCCCATCTCCAACTCTTTGAACATCAGTTCTAGTAAATCTTCTACCCCTAAGCTACATGCAAACCCACCTGAAGATGTTTTCTTGATGCCAGATGAGTTGGGAAACATTTGTGCTTCTCCTTAAAGGGGAGTGCTGCTTACAGAACTACATAAAGTCAAGGACATACATATTTTAACTTGGAGAAAGATGTCCATGAAATTATTCTAGCCCACTATATACTGTGCATAAGTACTTTTGATAGATCATTTTTTTCTCTAGTAAATCCATTATTTATTCCTGATTTAATTTTTTTTCTCAATTTGAAGAACATAGTCAACTAAAGATTGCTATGTTGTTTTTTAATTAGTATCTTTTATCCTTAGATTTTTGAGCAAAGTCCTGGGCAACAAATCAAGTGACTTTGATCGAAGTCTTTGGAAAACGTCATGCTTTAAGGATACATTTAATTGAATCACAGTTTGAAGTGGTGGCAAAGTGAGTTTGCCCTTTGTGGTAACGTACCTAGGAATCCTGATCTATATTCCTGATTGCTATTGATTTTTCTAGATTTCATTATGAAATCAATAATTGTTGCACAGGGTAAAATAGTTTACAAGGGTCGCAACATACTGTGGACTTCTGAAAACATACTGAGCTCGGTGAAGCCACCCAGGCAGCCAATTAGGAGAAAACATCTATTAGGTAAAAACAGGGCAGTCCCATTGACTGCTATTGATTTTCTTAGCCCTGTGAAAAGACAATCAATTAGGTAAAGAAGGCTAATGTTACAGCTGCAATTTAATAACCCCCCCCCAAAAAAAAGAAGGAGGACTATTGATTCCTGACGTGGAATGTTGAGGTTTATTGAAATACTCTGAACTTCACCTGTCTTTTAATCAGGCCTGTGGAGAAGGAAGAGGCCGGTTTTTCCCTTTGTATAGAAACCCAATTATTAAACATCTTTGGCGATGCCTAGACCTAAGAGATGCAAATGACACAGAACTTTGAAGAAGCACAAGGCTGGATTGAATACGAGATCATGGAAGCTATTGATAGAAACTGTGTTGGAGAAGGTTGTTTCTTTTTCTACAGAGAGCTCACCAGAGTACCACCTGTCATTTTTCAAAAGCAAAGTCAGTTTTGCCAACCAGCCGTGAATGACAAATAAAGCTTTATATGAAACACAAGGGCATATTATGTGCTATTGTGAATTCGGCTAAGTGCTAATTTATCTGGCTTGTTCTCTTCAGCAAACAGAGGCACAGACACATGAAATAAGCCATCTAATTATGGAGCTATTTAGGAGAAAAACAAAGCAAGGTGTTTTTGTGTGTTGCAGAAGGTGCATGATACAAGAAAGGTTTTTTTTCACAAAGCCTAATGTTGCTAATGAAAATAACTGAAATGCTGTAAGCTACTACAATTTTAGAACAAATAAACTTTTTGCCAGTTTTGGATTTAGGGAATCCCAGCTGCTTTTCATGAACAGATACCTACTTCTCTTCTTTCCTTTATTTATTTTTTTAGTTTCTAATTGTAAATGGCTAATAGGCCTTGTCCCTTTCAAATATAAAATCTGGGCCGAGAAACCTCGTATAGATATTTTCTTTATGCTTTGCTCTTCTATTGCATGTATTTGATCCTTTCTCCCTCATTATATATATGCCTTTTTACCAGCAGACAGCTGCTATTCACAATAATTGCTAGGGCAGTCAATTATACTTTAAATAGACCTACTTGAGGACAAATGGTGGTCTAAATTGTACTAAAGACATACCATACACAAAGACCATGTCATTTCTAGTATCTGAAACATTCTAAATATTCCTGAGCAGCAATGTGGTTTATGTACTTTGCTCTTAGTATGTCAAAGTATTTCTTCAAAATATTTATAAAATACAATTGAACTATCCTGTGAGCTGTTGCTTAATTATTTAAATTTGTATTATAAACAGGAAAATATATTTCACTAATTCCCCCGTGTATATGTGTGTACTAGATAGCCAAAATTAGCAAATGCGTTATCTAATTTGTTAACAATAGTTTTCCTTTTATTGAAGCTGTATGCATTCAATACGCATCTGTGTCTAAGGGTTAACATTTATATTTAAAACAGCATGTTCTTTACAGTGTTAATTTGTTCCTTAGTGATTAGAAATTCACAAAAGCAGCTGCTGATTTAAGCAAAGAATTTGATTTTAGAATTTAAGGGGAAAAAATCCAGTAGGTAAAACACAGCAGGTTTCTTTCTACATAGAGTGCCTTAATATATGTTACAGCACTGATGTTATAAACATGATTAGAAACTATAAGTGAGAGTAACACATTTCTGTTACCAACAGTATCATTGATGTAGTAGCCAACAGACTATTAATTGATTAGAGTTCAATACAGAGAAACAGGAAATGTGACGTTTATAGGCAAAAAAAAAAAACCAATTACATTTTTTAAATCAGTATTTGTAGATAGAGTATTTTTTCTAACTTGAATATAAAAATAGTAAGTACTCAGACCTTTGGATATCATAACAAATACCTATTATTTCCTAATGTTAGTTCTCAGTTTCAAAATACAGTACAAAAAAGTCATTTCTTCTTAAATCTGTGTTTTGTTAAGTTTATAAAATATGTTTACTCTCATCTACTCTCATATGTATCTGAGATATCTGTATCATGCCCCTTGGAGAGTTCAAGTGTATCTATTTTAATCTTAAAGAGTTAAGATAGTACCCCGCCCCCTCAGACTAACATTAGTGAATATACTAGACAGAAACAAAATCTAGCTTTGGATTAAAAGATTAAATTCTATTAAAAGGAGATTAAGTAAAGTACATATGTAAACATCAAGGAAGTCTTTTTCAACACTTACACCTCTGTTAGAGACAAGGAAGGAAAATTTGACTGTCCAAGTTACAACACAGCAGTCCTTCTTTATCACATCTTGCCAATTTTCACAGACTATAAGTGAAAACTTTACTTTAAATCATATGGTTATTAGATAGATATGATCAAGTTAAAATTTCAAGTTTTTAAAAAGTAGTACAAATATTAATGGGAACAACTAACTAGTCAAGATTTTGCTGGGGTTTGTATAGGAATTTGATTAGTGATTCTGGGTTCATATCTCAAATGATTGGCCAACTTCCCATTTTATAAAAGTACAATTCCAGATAAATTACTTTACATCCTCAACTCCATTCAAAGGCCTCATTTACAAAATAGGTTGAGAAAGTAGTTACTTTTATAATGATTTTTTCTATAAATACAATAAATTTAATAAAAGCAATTGGTATCAAGAAGTATGATAAGTAAATTGTATGTGTTGTTATTACTATTATGGTCATATTTAAATTTTAAATAATACTCTAGGTATACTAAAACTTTTGCAAGAAGAACACTTTAGGAATTACACAAAAATTCATTTGAATGTTTTAGACTGTGGTTGTTAATTTAATTATAGACACCTAGGAGTATGCTCTATTGAAAAAATATTACAAGCCAGTTAGAAAGTATAGGGTCTTAAAATTTGAAGGCAATTTTGAGCATTTTTTTTCTTTTTCTGTTTTCAAGATTCATATAAAAAATACACTTCAAAGAGAAATAAGAATGAACACATCCAATTACCTCTTTGTGTGGGATGTGGGATGTGTGTGAGGGGGTAGAGTAAAGATAGATTGAAGTATAACTTATTTGTAGCCAGTACTCTTGGAATGGACTAACAATTCTAGACTGTCTAAAATTCATCTAGTGAAAACTTGTTGACTAGACAATTCCAATGACACTTTCATAGATTTGATTTTATTGTAGGACATAATTGTGCAAATGGGAACAAATTCATGAACATTTATTCACATCAATCACCATAAAATGATTAATATGAAAGTGGGTCTCAATCACAAAAGTAAAAGGAACAGAGTTTAGATGAATTTAGTCTATCAAAATGGTGAGCATATAAAATTTATATGTATGCATTATTTTAGTGAATAGGACATTCCTTGGACATATTGTTTTAATTTATAGAGAAATGAATTCAAATCATCAACAGTTAGTGGGATGTTTCTAACCAAGAAAAGGACTTTGGTAACTACCAGGAGAAATGTTGATATTCATAATGGGTAGAATAGGGACTCTCCACATCTAGGATATTGAGAGGACACCTAACTGTCAAAAAGTATGCAAACTCATCCTATAGAAGAATTCAAGCAAATCTGTTGCTAGTGTGCTGCTGTCAAGAATCCTTCACTTAGGTGCATGTCCTTGATTTCATTACCTTAGTTATTACTGTATATATAGATGTGCTGTACATAGAGACTCTTGTTAGCGGGCTTTATTTGTATAAATAAAGGGATTTCACTGCAACATTTTCATAGATAAATACAACATAATGTAATCATATTAACTTCACTTTCACCCTCTCTTTTTCTATTTTAACTCTTAAGTAGTACTGTTACTTTTCCCCAAGATCGTCTTATTTCTACTTCCCTGTCTATGAGAATATGTAGATTCATTGAAGTTCTGGTAGAATTCTGTGCTGAATATATTTAGGTTTGGGCTTCATATATGTGAGTGTGTTTGTGTGTGTTTGTATGTGTGTGTGTGTAAGAAACACACACAGAGAGAGAGAGAGAAAGAGAGAGAGAGAGAGAGAGAGAGAGAGAGAGAGAGAGAGAGAGAGAGAGAGAGAAGATGTGCTTGTACTTGTACAAAGAAGTCAGAAGAGACCTTGGGATCCCTTGGAGCATGAGCTACAGGGGGCTATTAGCTGGCTAATGTAGGTGCTAGAAATTGAACTCAAGTTCTCTGAAAGAGCAGAAAACACTCTTAACCCCTGAACCATTAGTGCAGACCCCTATTTAACCTTAATAAGAAGCCAAGAACTGGGTAACATCCATGCACTGAGTCAGTTGTCTAGCATATGTGAAAATGGGACAGGAATCCATATCTTGTCCTTATCATCAATGGCAATTGTCTACTCGGAAAAGTACATATTATCATATTACCCTCCTTCCCAAATTCCCCTCTTAGTTGTGAAAATTTTATTACTGCATCTATCTTATTGCTCATTGTATGTCTATGTAAATTGTTAATTTAATCTTGGTTTGCATCTGGCAGGCATATACACATAGAAATCCATCCATTTATTTTAGAGTTTTCAGTTTTGTAGAATATAGGTATTTAAAGTATGTCCTTATGCTTTTCTAAATTTCATCACCATCTGTTATAATATTCAAAAATTACAAATAGAAGGAACTAATTCTTATGAAGCCCCAATTATCCTGATACCTAGGCCACATAAAGACCCAACAAAGGAGTATTAGAAACTACTTTATCAAGCCGAACGGTGGTGGCACACGCCTTTAATCCCAGCACTTGGGAGGCAGAGGCAGGCGGATCTCTGTGAGTTCAAGGCCAGCCTGGGCTACCAAGTGAGTTCCAGGAAAGGCACAAAGCTACACAGAGAAACCCTGTCTCAAAAAACCAAAAAAAAAAAGAAAGAAACCAGAAACCACTTTATCTTATGAGCACAGATGCAAAAATTCTCAATAAAATATTTGTATATCAAATACAAAGTCACAGCAAACAGATCATCCACTATGATCAAGTAGATTTCATTCCAGAGACAGAGGGATGGTTCAACATACATAACTTGATAAATATAATCCACCACATAAACAAAGTGAAAGACAAAAATCACCAAATGCACATCTCATTAAAAGTAGAAAAGGCCTTTGACAAAATCCAACATCCTTTCGTAGTAAAAGTCCTGGAGTGATTAAGGATGCAAGGGGCATACATGACTATAATAAAAGCAGTTCACAGCAAGCCCATAACCAACATCAACTTATACGAAAAGAAACTCAAAACAATTCCACTAAAATCAGGAACAAGACAAGATTGTTCTCTTATTCAATTCAATTTAGTACTTAAGGTCTTAGACAGAGTAATAAAATAACTGGAGGAGATACAAGTAAGAAAGGAGGAAGCCAAAGTATCTTTATTTTCAGGTGATGTGATTGTATGTATAAGTGACCATAAAAACTCCACCAGGAAACTTCTACAGTTGATAAACAGTTTCAACAAAGAAATAGTATATCATTAACACACAAAAATCAGTAGCCTTCTATATACAAAATGACAAACAGATTGAGAAAGGTATCAGGAAATAATTCCTTTCACAATGGCCTAAAAATAAAATTAAAAAAAATACATATTTGGGGGTATCTCAACCAAACAAGTGAAAGACTTGTATGATAGAACCTTTTAGACATTGAAGAAAGAAATTAAAGAAGATATCAAAAAATGGAAAGCTCTCCCATGTTCATGGATCAGTAGGATTAACACAGTGAAAATGGTTCTCCTACCAATATCAATCTACAGAATCAATGAAATACCCATCAGAAATTCACCCCAATTCTTAACAAAACCTGAAGAGATAATTTTCAGCTTCATATGGAAACACACACACATACACACACACACACACAAAAAAAAAAAACCACACACACACAAGAACAAGAATAGACTAAACAATCCTGAATTAAACAACACCAATAATTTTTCTGGAGTTACCACCACCCCCAATTTCAAACTGTACTACAGAATGATAATATCAAAAACAGCATGGTAGGCTGCTGTTTTGTCTTATTGACAGCGTCCTTCGCCTTTCAGAAGCTTCTAAGTTTCATGAGGTCCAATTTATTGATTGTTGCTCTCAGTGTAAATTTGTAGGCAAATGGATGGAACTAGAAAAAAAATCATCCTGAGTGAGGTAATCCAGACCCAGAAAGACAAACACAGTATGTAATCCCTCATAAGTGATTATTAGATGTAAAGCAAAGGATAACCAGGCTACAATCCACAATCCCAGAGAAGCTAGGTGAAGAGGAGTACCCCAAGAGGGACACGCATGGATTGCCCCAGGAAGGGGAAAGGGTTAAGATCTCTTGGGTAAACTGAGAGGGGGGAGTAGAGGGGAAGGGATGGGAGATGGGAACATGAGGGCTTGAGATAGCTGAGTTGGGGGAGGAGGGTGAAGAAGAGCAATGAAAGAGGTATCTTGACAGAGTGAACCATTAAGGGGTTAAGGAGAAATCTGGAACTAGGGAAACCCCCAGGAATTCACAAGGATGTTCCCAGCTGAGACTCATTGCAACGGTGGACAGGGTGCTTGAACTAGCCTTTCAACTGTACTCAAATTGGTGTCTACCCTAATTGTCATCATAGAACATACATCCAGTGACTGATGGAAGCAGATGCAGAGACCCACAGCCAAGCACCTGGCCAAGCTCCTGGAGTTCAGTTAGAGAGAGGAAGGAGGGATTATAGGAGCAAGGGGTGTCAGGATCATGATGGGGAAAAAAAAAAACAAAACACAGAGAGAGTGGATCCAAGCTATTAGGAGCTCATGGACTCTGGACTGACAGCTGTGGGGACTACATAGGACCATACTAGGCCCTCTGAATGTGGGTGACAGTTGTGTGGCTTAATGCGTTTATGGGTCCCCTGGCAATGAGATCAGGACTTATCCCAGGTACACCTGGCTTTTTAGAGCCCATTCCCTATGGTGTAATGCCTTACTCAACTGTGATGCAGGGAGGGGATGGGCTTGGTCCTGCCCCAACTTGGTATGCCAACTGTGTTGACTACCCAAGGAAGGACTTACCCGCTATGAGAATGGGATAGAGGTGGAATCGGGGGAGTGGGAGAAGGGGAGGATCAAAAACCTAACCATGAATCCAGAAACACTGAAGCAGCTAGAAGAAAGCGCAGGGAGTACCATACAAGATACAGGTGTACAAAATGACTTTTTGAATAGGACTCTATTTGCCTAATAATTAATGCCAACAATTGACAAGTGGATTTGATAAAACTAAAATCTTCTGCACAGCTAAAGAAACACACACCAGGGTGAAGTGGAAGCCCACAGAGTTGGAAAGAATCAGCGAGCTATATATATATATCTGACAGAGGATTAATGTTCAGAATACATAAAGAACACACACACACACACACACACACACACACACACACACAGAATAAAACAACAACGACAAAATGAAAACATGGTTTGACAGAGCACAGAGGTCCAGCTGTGGGTAAGTCCGTTATTGCTCCAGTCATGAGGTAAAGTTGAGTATCAAGATTATCTGTACTTAGAGAGTTAGTCAAAGCATCTAATTTTTGTAAAATGCAGAAAGAAAATATAGAAGAGCCACTTATTTTTATAGCTGTACAATTTCTCCCCCACTCCAAAAAATCATGAGCTTTTGTGTGTGTGTGTGAGTGTGTGTGTGTGTGTGTGTGTGTGTGTGTGTGTGTGTGTATAAAGAAACGCAATTCCGCCGGGCGGTGGTGGTGCACGCCTTTAATCCCAGCACTCGGGAGGCAGAGGCAGGCGGATCTCTGTGAGTTCGAGGCCAGCCTGGTCTACAAAGCGAGTTCCAGGAAAGGCACAAAGCTACACAGAGAAACCCTGTCTCAAAAAAAAAAAAAGAAACGCAATTCCAATTGTCTCAAGATGGAGAATCCAATGTGTACCTGTGATGTCACTGACACAGAGACACAGATAAGAATTATTCCAAAAAAGCTATACCTGTGTGTATTCTGGGTAATGGAACTAGAAACATGGAGTAGACACAGGAAGGCCAGAAAGATAGATTTCAGCACTTAACATGTATTTTCTATACCACAGTATAGGACTGACTGGATATTAAGAAAGCAACAACAAAAAATGCTCCCTCCCCCCAAAACCCACTAATTTAAAAACCAAAGGTCTAAATAGAAATATATTCCATACCCAACATGGAGCCTACATCTTCTTAAAATTTTAATTCTGAAGAATTGATAGAATAAGTTCAGCAAATAGTACTGAAGAAATCTAGCAACTACTTTTACAGCCATGAAATTTAATATTTTATAAGTAAAGGAAAAGACAGAATATTGATGAGATATTGTAACAAAAAAAGAACATCTTTGGGAAAATGATATTATCAGTCTTCAAGATTGACTATAATGAATGGTAAGTAATTCCATATGAGGATAATGTGAAGCCAGAATGAGTTGGTTAATAAGACAGAAGTTAGCTGAGGGATAGTTTGAAATTTGTTTAAAACACTATACAATATGGCTCAGCATTTGTGCTCCTGGGAATTTATACAAATAAATTAAATATAAATCCTAATCTATAGAAAACTTCACATATGAATATTTATAGTAATTCTGTTATTGATACAAAGAATTTGGCTCAGCAATAAAAATTACGCTGTTCAAAAACAGAAAGCCATCAAGTAACTTGAATTTGTATTACTAGCCCAGATAATTGCTTGTATGATTCCAACCACATTATATTCTAGAGAAGACCAAGATACAGAATTATTTACTGAGGGATATTTCTATGGGTCGATGGTAGGGTTCTTTTCTGTGTACTTGTATTTTCTTTGCTTTTAACTTAAGCCAGCCTATCTCCTTCTGAAGTAATCCATACATTTCTCCATTATCTAATCTTATGGTAAACTATACAAAAGATTCACACCAACTTTGGATCCACTCTTTCTGCTTCATGTTTGTGGTTCAATATATAAGTTCCTGGAATCCTTCCCTGCAACTATCCCTTCACCCTGCCATGATAGAATCTATGAGCTATACACCTCGATAAACTCCTGGTTCTTTAAGTTCCCTTGGTTGGGGTGTTTTATCACATCAATGGAAGAGTAAGTAACAGGGTAGACTGGGTGTATGTGGAAGTCAGAAGATGTCAAGTATCTTCCCCTGTTGGCTCTGAGCCTTATTTATTGAACCTTATTATCATTATCAGTATCTTTCACTGAACCTGAATTTTAATCATGTTGCCTAGGCTTGCTGGCCAGTGATCACTAATGTACCTCTCTACACATGCAGGCACACTGGGGTTCCAGGCCACTTGGCCACTGCTGACTTTTACATGGATGATAGAGATTTGAACTCTGGTTCTCTTGCTTTCACAGAAAGTAAACTTACCCACTGAACCATCTACTCAGCTCATTTATCTTCTGTTTTTATTACACTGAAGTCAATCCAACTGTTAAAAACCCAATCATGGGGCCTGGAGAAATATCTCAGTAGTTAAGAGCTGTTGTTTTTTACAGAGACCGGGCTCAATTCTCAGCACTCACATGACAGCTCATAACCATCTCTAAGTCCAGTTCAAGAGAATCTAAAGCTGTCGTCTCACCTCTGTGTGCACCAGACACACACATGTTGTAGAGACATGGAAACACTCACACATAAAGTAAATATGAACAAAATATTTTTAAATAAATAAAAAGCCAACTATCATTTTTATACAAACTTGCAAAGCACAGATGACAGTGTTAAAAAACAAACTACAGGGAATACTTGTTATTACTAGCAAGTACTTCCATATAATGACATATATTTCATATGTTTGTAAATGAATGGTGCCCTGGGAGTCTATGTGAAAAGACTTTACTATTTATTTATAAATATAGTAATAAATAATGTAATGGTATTATCAAGCTTGCATTAATATAAATACCATTATTTAGATTCATACATTCATCACACTCTTCCAGTTTACGCTCTCTTCTCCCCTATTTATTTTTAGATCAGGCATTGAGATGATTACTAGCATTTACTTTTGTTTAAGCACTTTTGAACTAATAGAGCAATGTTAATGGCTTTTCTTTTCCTTGAGCCAAGATTGACAAAACATTGTTGTTTTGTTTTTGTTTTTTTTCATGGTTGCTTGATAACATTAGATGTGAGAAGAAATGAAGCTTTACTGTGTCCAGAGTGTCTGTAGCACCCAATTAGACTAGAGCACACACTGATTTACAAAGCAGCAAGGTTTATCAGAAGATGCTGAAAACAGACTTTAAAGAGAAACTTTTGATTTTTTTATTTGGTGCTTCTTAGTGAGTTGTAATATTATCCTATGTTATTAATTATAAAAAAAATCCAGGAATGTAGAAAGAAATAAAATAGCATCTTATAAGGTTTAGCCAGGTTTCCTAGGCTGTAGTCACACACAAGTTAGAGAAGTTCAAACTCATTCTAGCTACGTAGATGATGAGAACCAGAGTGCTATGTTTATACCACAAAAAAAAGAGCTGACACTTTTATTTATTTACTTATTCACAAAGAATTTCATATATGAATATCATATTTATTTTTCCCTCTACATCTCCTCTCTTTAACTCCTCCCGTACACCCCCATTCCTCAAATTCATAGCCTCATATGATTTTTATTGCTACATATGTACATGTACCTATCAATGTTATTAGTTTGATAAATGTTGCTTATATGTATATGCAATCAGGGCTTCTTACCTGGGATTGGAGAATCTGTCAGTGACCTCATCCCTGGAGAAAACCGATTCTCCTTCTCTCATCAAGCATTAACTGTCTATAGTTTTTCATCTAGAGGTAGGGGGAACCACAAGAGTTTCCCCATCAATACTCGCATGCCAACTGGAAGTACTTTTTTTGTCAGGTCTTGTAGGACAAATTTCTAAATGGTCTTATTAATAAAAAACCCAGGGCCAGATATTGGGGTAATAACTGAGAGATCAGAAAAGCAGAAAGAAGCCAGCCAGGTTCTTACCACTTGGAACTCCTTAGCCAAAGAGACCTACTTCCTGTATACCCACACCTATATGCCTTTCTGTTCTGCATCTTACTTCCTCTCTCTGCCTAGCTACATCACTTCTTGGCTGCCTGTACAGACCTCCAGACCTCTGTGGTTAGTACTGGGATTAAAGGCGTGTGTCACCACGCCTGGCTCTGTTCCCCAGTGTGGCCTTGAACTCACATGGATCCAGATAGATCTCTGCTTTCTGTATGCTAGAATTAAAGGCATGTGCGACCACTGCCTGAATTCTACGTTTAATATAGTGGCTGGCTTTTTTCCTCTGATCCCCAGATAAGTTTTATTAAGGTACACAATATTTCTAGGGAAAAAAATATATCACCACAAGCTCTCATTTCGATAAGCATATTTTGAGATTTAATAGGTGTAGCCTCCACATAACATAAAGAAGACATAAGCACAGATCCGACATCCTGATCCTATGCTCCTACAATTTTGTTGCCCTATTCTCTATGATGCCTGTTTCCTGAGCCTTAGGTGAATGGTGTTGCATCATAGATGTCTAATTGGTGCTGAGCATTTCATGAACAGTTGGTCTCTGCATTTTGACCAATTATAGTTTTCTGTAATGGTTCATGAGACAAAAAAAAAAAAGCTTCTTTGATGAGGTATAAACAACATTAAACTAGAGATATTTGAAAAAGCCCTAGAGAATCATATTACTTTATATTTTCTTACAATTACACGTATTTGAGTGCATGTGTATACATATGTGTGCATGCACATATATAGTTTAAAGGGATTCACACCACCTGGATTAATAGTACTTTCCCCCAAAGCCATAAACTGTCTAGCAAAAGCCTAGTGGGCATGGGGAACTTTCTTCTGAGTTGCTTGCTGGGTATTCCAAGTAACACTCCAAAACAATATAGGCTTTTGCTATTGCCTTTGGTTGCCTCCCAGGAAGTGAACATAAATCTCTACTGGAGAAAACTCCGCACACATTTGGTACAGGACTTGGAGGAATTGAGCTAGAACTTACATGGAAGACTTCTGTCTGAGGACTATCTCTCATCATATCTAAAGTTGCTATGGATTTTGGCAAGGGATAAAAGCAACCCATAGTCTTACCCAGCTGTAACATTTTCAAATCACAACAATTACCAGACTGGCAAGATATTCTAAAAAAGTGCAATAGTGACACATAAAATCTGGGGGTAATCAGCAGAAGCCTAATTAGATTTAAGGCTTGATCAGTGTATGATACTGCAAACCAGATCCACTTCCCTTGGATAGTGAGTCTGAGACCCTAGAGGAGAATAGACTACTGCCACTTTCCTAAACCAGTATTATCTGGAGCTGCATTCTAAACAATTATCCTTTTTCTTTCAGGTAGGTAAGTGCAGCTCTCAACTCTCATTAAAGAAGCCTCCCTGTTCATAAAGTCTTACTTCTAATGTAAGTCTTACATTTCTAATTTAGTCTTATATTTCTAATGTTTCATATATATATATATATATATATATATATATATATATATATATATGCCTAATGCTGAATTATATATAATCAATATATAATATATAATTACTTATTATATATATTCATCTATAAGGTATATCATTGTTGACAGCTCTGTCATAGGCATAAAATTCATTACTTTTTAGTGGACAGACTCATGAAATTAAAGGTTTTCTCCTTTCAAATGGCCATGTTGACACCTTGTATAGCCTGCTCTACAAAGACATTTCTTTAGTTTTCTTAGACACATGCTAGTATTCTGTATAATATTCAGTGGCAACAAAGAAAGGATGACTAAGCCTAGCTTCTACAACTGATAACAGTTCCATTAAAATTTATTTATGTTGAAATTATTGAGGGCATTCCTTTGCTAAGAGGGAAGAGCAGATTTCAAATGGTAAGTGGCCTTGGAAACAGGTCAATCTCTTATGGAAAGAAGGTTTTAAGGTGAGTCATTAACTCAACTACCTCTGCATCACATTACTGAAAAGTAGTTCAACTTCTGATGGATTCGGAATACTCCAGGGGTCAAATGGATTTAAAGAAAGTATATTTTGCAAGATACACATTAACTCACAGTCATTTCAGGAGCTGCCTGGAAAAGTGGTCACCCAAGCCTCCCATTGGTTGTATTCCCATAAAAGAGAGAGCAAATTTTCTTAAGCCTAAAAGTCAAGAACAGTAGGACACTTTTGAGGGGCTGTTCATTTATCATACAAAATATATCTGTTGGCTGGGCATAGTGGCAGAGACCTTTGATCCTTGTACTCTGGAAGAGTCAAAAAGAAGAGAATCTCTCAGTTCAGATGCAATGTGGTCTACATGGGAAGTTCCAAGCCAGATCCTCATTAAAAAGTAAGGAAAAGAAACAAAAGACAAGACAAGACAGGGAAAGGGAAAGAAAAGAAGGAAAAATGTTGCTTGCTCCTGGGAAATTCAGAAAAATGGAAACTTGCCTTTACATGCAATCTAATTGGATTAAGGAGTAAGCACATTCAAAGATAGCTCAGAGACAATGGTATGCAAAATTCAAGCAATATCTTAGTTCAGTTCTTCATGAACACAAGAGGTAACTTTTACAATTATGTTTCTAAAAATGTATATGAAGATTAATATCCTCATAGAAGAAAGCAAGTGATTAAAAGCCTGCAATAAATTGATGTCCAACTGGGATTTGGAATGCCCACAAAGATGGGTGAAATTTTCCATTATAATGGATATAGTTTTGGCTGCAAAATAGAAACTTAGAGGTTTCATTGTTACTGATTTTTAACAGTCTATAATCAGTTCATTTTTGGCTGTGATCCAGGGGTTATTTGATGATTTTAAATTACTAGGCAATTTGTAATTCAGAAAAATTAATTTTCTGTGTTACTTTTTGTAGGCAGAAAATATGGGCTACATAATTTATTTCTTTACAAATTATTTATGGTTTTGATAACTATTTAAAATAAGTATTTGTATATTGCAGGTACTAGGAAAAGGGTATATAATTTTCTTACATGGAACAAATATATAAATATGTAAATAGGCTGTGTGACTGATAAACTGGGGTGTTTTTCTCTTTTTTTTCAGTCTGTTTCCTTTAATCCTGTGTTCAGATTTTGGGCAAGAGCAAGAGATTACATAATTACTCTGTTGTGGTGGTGGTGCTGGTGGCTGTGTTTTGTATTTGTTTTGTGTTTGTGTGTGTTTGTACATATGTCTGTGTATGTGTGTGAAAGTGTAACACCAAATCAGAGGTGAAGGATACAGGGTTCAATTTTTCCATTTTTATGCACATAGTGTGAGTCTGCCAAGTGCAAAGAGATGAGATATCCACCAGAGAGAAATGGCAAATTGAAGAATCAAAGGGGTGTCCAGTGATGAGTATGTCGAAGGGATAGTAAAAATGTCATGACTAAGAGCTATGAGTATATCTCAGTCAAGGGATCCTCCCATGGAAAATTCCTCTGTTTTTTTTTTTTGCCTGCTGATTCTGAAATGAGTTCACAGAGGCAGATTTAGTGTTGGTAGAGCTTTACACTGAGTTTTGTGATTAGTTGTTGCATTGACCCCACTACTTTCCCCTCCCCTGTTAGTCAAAATTGGCATCATTAATTTTTAGAAGAAATACCCTGTATGCAGTTCTTTAAACAACTTTAGTAGGCTCAAAAAAATAAATGGTTATTGGTGGCCTAAGAGTCTAATGGTCAGTGGAATCTGCCTATCACATTCACTCAGAGATATAAGATTGGAGGTCTCATCTCTATATAACTTTCTGTTTCAGGCCAAAAAGTGGGGAGGAGGTATCAGTATATCTAAATCTGAAGGGGTCTGGAGTTTCAACTTTCCTATGTTCTAAAACAACAAGGGAAAATCAGAAGTAGGTGACTAGATGAACAGACACTATTTCTGCCCCAGCAGAGCTCACTAGCATTGAGCTCAGATTTACAGCTCTCATTATGCACTTACTTGGTATTCTGCATTCTTAGAACCCAGGTAAGCTGAAATGGCAGTCATGTTCTCTCTGTCTCTCTGTTTCTCTGTTTCTCTGTCTCACTCTGTCTCACTCTGTCTCTCTCTGTCTCTGTCTCTCTGTCTTTCTGTCTCTCTGTCTCTGTCTCTGTCTCTGTCTCTGTCTCTGTCTCTGTCTCTCTCTCTCTCTCTCTCTCTCTCTCTCTCTCTCTCTTCCCTTCCTGTGTCTACTCTATGGGCAGTCACCAACGTATTAAAGTCCCCACAGTCAAAATAATGTTAAATTAGCAAATAGAATGCATCTGCGTTCCTTTTCCTGGAATAAATGAAGTAAAAAATGTATTGCCTTCACATCAAACTGTTTTAGTCTATCCAAGATGCTATAAAAAATAACATATGGGGCATTAACAAATTATTTTAAATTATTTTCACAATTCTAGAAATTCAAAGGAAGAAAATCAAGAATAAAGGATAGACTGATGTAGTGGCTGTCGAGGGCATCCTTGCATAACATTTTCATGGGTGGGAAAAAGAATGAGCTGTGGGTTGTTACATTGCAGGAGGAGCAATCACAGAAGGGCAGACCCATTATAGCCCTGGCATTCCCTGGAAGTGTGCTTTTAGTGCTTCTGCATTAGGGGTTAAGTTGGAGTAAGTCACTTGTTTCCTGGATTTGTCCCAGTTTTCCTTAGATTTTTACTGCTATTTCAAAAGGAGTCACATTTGGGGACCATTGGTTTGAAATAGAAAGCAAATTACCAAAATTGAAAAAAAAAAAAGAAACTGAAGCATATTCACCATTGCCTGGCAGCATAGGAAGCTTTTACTTTTACTGCGGGCACATTTTACTTTGAAGTGAATACATTTTTCAAAACACAGTTCAAGTATGTCTAGGTCTATTAGTTTCAGAAAACCTAATTCCATGCTCTGATAGGAATAAGAGAACTTTACAAACCAAAAGACATGTGAATAGTAATTGCTACCTGGCCTTTCCCACAGAAGACAAGGAAAGCAAAGGTAAAACACACACACACACACACACACACACACACACACACACACACACACGCTGACACATGTAGATGAATTTCTAAATGGTCTTATTAAATAAATAAAGAAAAAAGTAAAACACCAAGCCAGATATAGGGGTGAAAGCCTGAGAGAGATCAGAGGAATAGGAACAACCACAATTGGGTGCTATAAGAGTTGTAGTAAAATCATGCCTTCCTTAATTTCAAGCAGATTCACTTATGTATTGAAGTTTGTGTAGCTTGTATTGTATCTTATTAACCTGCCAAGGAGAGCTTCATGAAAACTTGAATGGCAGTAGAGAAAATTAAAAATCTCTTTCTGTTTTTTTTGCTTCACATGTTAGAAGAAAGTCATCCTTTGCTTTGTCATTAGATGGTATTACTGCAAGTTTTCATAGATTTCATCATCAGATTCACAGAGTCTTTTTTTTCTAATTAGATGAGCAGTATGTCATGAGTCAACGTTTAATATTCCCAAATATAGACACTGAATATGTATGTGTGTTTATAATACCATGTTCTTTCCCTGTTGGTTGCATTAATTGAATTATATGAACTGAATGTCAATGTTGTATTCCTAGCATATAATCTACATGTTTTGAATTAGTAAGATACACACACAAAGCATGCCAACCATGCATATCTACACATATGTGCACACATGATCTTTTTTTTTTTTTTTTTTTTTGGTTTTCTGAGACAGGGTTTCTCCGTGTAGCTTTGCACCTTTCCTGGCCACCACCACCTGGCAACACACATGATCTTAAACACAGTTTGCAACTGGGCAGGAATACTTACTTCTAATTTATTTTATTTTAGTGTAGTTTCGGTTATGATAATATGACTTAAACAGAAGTGCTCTTGGCTATTCTTTTTTTTTTAGAAGCATTTTTTGATTAATTGTACCACACTTATTTCTCCCTGCTTCTCTTTTGTAGGCTCCTGGTCTTAAGAATTATACATGACTTTGTGATTAAGACAGAAAGAATACAGTGAAATATCAGATGTTAAATTCTTCATCACACAACCTCTACTGTAACAATCTGCCAGCGCAGTTCCTATATTCATCTCACCTTTTTTATTCAAAATTTTTTCATATGATACATTTTGATCATATTCTCTCCCAGCTCCTCTCAGCTCCCTCCTACCTTCCTACCCATTCAACTTCATATGTGCATTCTCTTTCAAAAATACATAAATTCTCTCCCCCAAAATGAATTTTTTTGATAAATCATTGTCCTAAGTGTTCTCTGTAAATTATGGTGAACTGGAGCCACATCCTTCAGGTGTAGCAATGTACATTGTGTTCTTGCATTAAAATTATTATTCTTGAACATTTGCATCAGCAACTTTAGCTCAGACACTGACACCTTCAGTGTCTGAGTATTTTCATAGAATATTATTTTATAATCTGATGGTCATTTTAATTTTAAGATATTGTTATATTTATCAATGTATGTAACTATGTTTGCTTAAACTATATGGGTATTTTAAATGTTAACTTATTTGAAAATTTAATGAATTTGAGTATTTATTGTTGTTTTTCTTCCCTGACTGTTATTGGCAAGCATTTATAATGGCTTATAGAATTTCACAGGACATACATATTATCTGATGTATTACTGAGAGAGTTAAATGTTCTTATCAGTTCCAGTGCTGATATTCTTAGATGAAGCAAAGTTACCTGCTTTGTTTTCCAACCCCTGTTAAAATTCAAATACTTAGAAGTAAAACTGTGAGAGAGCGGCAGTTTGAACACATCTGGGACAATTCATGGGGATGTCTCACTTGGTCTTTATGTACAGGAATCTGATGTATTCATTCAATACAAAAGGAAAATATATAGAATGTTTCATGTGTAAACACATGGTATTCAATTCAAAATACAGGTGACTGAAAATGTATTCTGTATTCAGGCTTATGTAGGTGAACTCTTCCAAGAACTCAGAAGTATGCATTAAAATATCTGTGTAATGCACCAACTCAGCTGAACAGAGAAAAAAATAATAGGAGTGTACAGATCTCTGAGGAGGCAGAATTATAGGGCATAGTTTTGGCGAATTCAAAGTAAAATGTGTTGGTACCCTGAGCCTAACAACTTCCAGTCAGATCTGGTATAAAGAGAACTACATTCTGAATATTTGTGACAAATAGTGGTAGAGGTGAAGAAAAGGCTCAGAAGAGGGATTGATGAAACCTTGATCATACTGAAAAACAAATCTTCCGGGCAGCATAGACTAGGCGGAAGATGCGACTGACCGTATCATAAGCTTCTTCATTTGCTCACTGCTTGCTTATAAACTAGGGATATTAAGACAAGAAATGTGATCGAGCAGAGTCGAGCAGAGTGTGTTGAGATCACTTTAGCTGTAATACAAGATCCAACCCTTTCATTCACCCTGAGTACCCCTGGAAAAGCTCCTCCCTTTGTTTTCCGTAGTAGTTTTCAGTTAAGAGTCTGTTTAGGAACATTTAAGGCTGATAACTCCAGCACTAGCTGTCGATAACTCTGTTTCTTGGTAACAGATAAACAGGTAAACAGATTATGTTTAAAGAGTATCAGTTGAGCCGGGCGGTGGTGGCGCACGCCTTTAATCCCAGCACTCGGGAGGCAGAGCCAGGCGGATCTCTGTGAGTTCGAGGCCAGCCTGGACTACCAAGTGAGTTCCAGGAAAGGCGCAAAGCTACACAGAGAAACCCTGTCTCGAAAAACCAAAAAAAAAAAAAAAAAAAAGAGTATCAGTTGATCCTCACCAGTGAAAAATAGTAAGTGCCAAGTCTCTCTTGTGATCTAACCCTCTCTTGGGCAATGAAAGGAGAAATTGCTGCCATCAGTCCTTACCCCTATAAACAAGGAGAGGTGGACAAAAACTCACCACTTTTGACTTAGCTCCTTCAATGTGCATTGAAGTTCCCTGGGAAAGTGACCCATCTGAGTGACTTCAATATTTCTTTAAAATTACAAATGGCACACAATGTCTTTACTCTCAAAGCACTTACAAATCTTATCTCTTTTCTCTATCTCTAATATATTTTTGAACCTAATTTGATAGCATTTTAATAAATGGTTTTAAAAAAATTTCTATTCAATGCTGCCAACATATCATAGGATCCTTTCATTATTTGACAGTTTTGACAGATATTATTGATTTGGCCAGCAACTGTAGCTAACTGGAAGGGGACAATGTGACAGTTTTATGTAACAAAAGGCACAGTGTCATGTCAACTGAACTAAATGTTGTACAAAGTGACAGCAGGACAAAAAATCCTTTCAGACTTAATTTTCTGCTTCATTTTTCCCCCCTACCGTCAATACATAAGGCAATGCAGTAGTGACGTGAATTAGTAGGATGGAGCATAAGGTCTATCCCCGACTCTGGCTGTACTTGACTTCTTCCACGGCAGAGTGGCAATTATTTTTAAGGTGAATGAACAAGAAGAGCAGCTTATAGTAATCGACCTACCCCTATAGGAGAAAATATATCCCTTATCAAGATGCTTTATACGTTTCACCTAGGTGGCTTTGGGGGAAAAGATGAAAGGGAAAAGTCCCCATCTGCCAGGCCATGCCTACAAGACACATTCGGTCAGGTCTTAAAAGCTGCAACAGCTTTGCCTGTGGGGTACCTATAATTATTATGTGGAGCAGCCCCATGCCTGCCGCCGTTCATTGTTCAGCTAACACAGGACCAGAATGAGAACAGGGGCTCCAGGCTGTGAGAGCACAAAGTGCAACTTTTCGATTTTGCTCTTCTGAGGATCTTGTATTGTGTGGAGTCCATGAGTGACATCTCTGGCCTTCCTTGGGGTTCGGCAGATTGAATCAGTCATGCTGAGTTAAACAACGAGGGGAGGACACAACCTTAGCCGTGCCTGCCATTTTTCCCTCCTAATTCAATCTACGTTTAATCAATGGAAGTAATTTCTTGTTGGTTTAAGTGTAATATCCAATGGATTTTGAGGGTTTCTGAGACCGCACACTCTCACCTTGGCCTTACCTGCCTTTTGAACTTCATCTATTGCTCCAGTACTGAGGTCAGAAACTCTGGAATGTGGAAAGCATCCCCGCTGTCTATTCTTCTCGTGATTTCGCTGAATTGTAATCGTAGTGGAATCTGAGAGTGAAAAGTTGTAAATGACAGACTGGAGAAAAATATTTTGAATGGGGAAGGAAACCGTGACAACAGAGAAAAAAACAAAGGTTGACTTTCTAGAATACCAAACAGGAAATCAGCAGGAAATAACACCCCCAGGGTAAAGGACCTTCATTCAAGTTATCTGTTGTTCATTTTTTGTGCCACTGGTTCAAAGGTTGACTTTTAGCCAATCAGTATCACCATGACTTATGCAAGTTCAAGGTCTTTATTGATCGGTAGAGCTAATCTTAATCAAAATCCGTCTTCCTTTCCACTTTGAGTGATTAAATAAGTCCAAGAGAGCTTGACACGGAGTCTGAGTTTCTTGAGTTTGTAGAAAAAATGCTGATCTAAGCATTCTATAACTTGTCAATTTTCAGAGCAGAAAGCGAACTGGAAGATAAAGTTAGGGGAAACAGATTTCCTAGAACACAAGCAATTAATTATGTACCATGGGCAAGGTGAAAGGTTACCATGATGCCAGAGTAAAGTGTTCTTGATATTTCTTTTATAAATTATTGCTGCTAAAATATCAAATGGAAAGGAAAAGACTTATTTAAAAACAGAAAGCAAAGGATGCTGAATGAGGTAAAATTTTGGAATAAAGACTGAAGTTGAAATCGGTCCTGAAAGCTTTGAAACCAAGACCAATTTTTAAGAAAAAAGAAATTCTCAGTGTTAGGAAACATAAACCATGCATAAAATGTAAGTTTGGTGCAGTTTTGTAAAATAGATAACAAACTAAGGTTTATGTAGTACATATACCATATATATTTTTACATAAGAATAGTACCTGCACGTCTTCACATCTTCATCCTTCTAAATGTAAACGGTATGATTGATATGAAACTACAGAGGTAGAAGTCTAGTGTAGAGTTCACTCTAATTTGAGTAGGGTATGGCTTTGGAGCTATTTTATTTTTCTTTTCAGCTGTTTCATCTTACACATTTGCATTGTAAAAGTGTCAAAGTGGCCAAAGAAAGTAAAGCTAATGAATGGTGTTTTCCCAGGAACCACCTCAGCTCTCAGACACAACAGCGTGGTTTATTTCTGTGACAGCCAGAGCTCCTACCTGCTTAGCATCACACTTCTGTTAGCAAGCGAGGCACTGGGCAGCTACTAGATGAATAATGGATGGAAGGATAAATACAAATGGATAATTAGCAAAAGCATGCTTCCAACTATGATAAAAATTGGTTGAGGGTGGCTCCGATACCCCACTCTTACTCTCTTGAAGGAGAATTACCTAAAGATGCAATTCATTATTAATAGCCAAAAAAAAAAAAAATTAATGTATCTTTTTTTTTGGCATAGATTTTAATGTGGTTTTTTTTTTTTTCTTTACCTTTATACACAGTCCCTGGATTTGGATTTTCTTCACTTACAGTGTACTTTGATTAGTTCAGAAACTCCCTGTTGCTAGTTGGATCATGGGAAAACTAGGGCCAGGCAACAATCTGTCTGAAAATAAGTGGGGGACTTCCCACCTGGGGCCAGTGGCCCACTCTATTGCATGAAGCCACGCTCATTTCCACAGTGGAGTGCTCAGAGAAGGTGAAACCAGCAGTGATGATTGGGTCAGGTAGCTGGGGTCACAGAAGGGGTTCACTTTTCAATTAGATCCACTCAGACAAGTCAGCAAAGCACCCCGCTGAGGAGCCTTGAGGCTCCAATGTGCTCATGATCCGTCCGAGTGAGCTGATTGGTAATCTATGCGATGGCATCCTGCATCTCTGCCTCCACAATGGCTTATCCTGCAAGAATCAACAGTTCTTAGTCACAAAAGAATGCAGAGCACAAAACAGGGCTCAATCCATACCAAGGACTCAAGTTTTTCCATTATTCTTGATTTCAACCTCTGGATAACAGATTTATTTCTTATAAAAATAGTTTTTAATTTAAAATAATAAAATGTTTAATAATTATGTTAAGTTTAATTTTCAATGCCAGTGCAAAAATATTTAATTAAATGACTAACAATATATTCATTTTGTGAAATATAAAATACAGTATAGTCACATTATCATTGATTATAGGAATATATTTGGCCACATACAAATCTCCTCAGCCACACAATCTATGTAGAAAAGTCTGCAGGCACTTCCCTGGCACAGAAATAAGAAATGGACATGTCTACAGACTTATAAATGCCTGTGCTGATATCAGAGTTGAGTGAACGAGCTATTAGAACATTGTCAGTTTGTTGTTGGTTTTGAAATAAATTATGTAACATTAATTGTGTAACTAATGCACAGTTGAGTGTATCGGTCTCACATCCAAGAATGGACTCTTATAAGTCATAGAATTCTGAGAAGAAAAATGGAGGCTGGAATAAAATTGGATAAAGCAGTAGGCTAAATGATAGATCATATTGTTTGTGATTTTATAGTTAGTTTTTCCAGATTGGAAGCTCAACATATTATTATAGGGTCCAGGAGTTCAATAAGTAACCTCAGATAAGTAGCTTCTGGGAACACCCATGTGTCTTATAGCTCCACCTCCACATCCTGTTTAGAAAGCCTCTCTTTAGTCAGCTATCTTGATTTGGGATACTTCTGGATAATTCCACCAATTTTTTTCTGGAAATCATACACAACCCTGGACATTAGGATTTTTGCTCATTTTTTCTCTCCTTCTCCTCCTTCTCCTCCTCCTCTGGTGATATTTTATTTGGCTGAAATGTGATTTTATTTGTATGTTAATAAATAAAGTTGCCTGGGGGTCAGAGCTAAAAGTAAGCCATTTAGCAGAAGTCCAGCGGTGGTGGCACGTGCCATTAATCTGATCACATGATAGGCAGAGTCTCTGTGTGTTCAAGGACACAGCCAAGCGGTGACCCGAACCTTTAATCTCAGTACCAACCATAGAGACCTGGAGGTCTGTATAGACAGGCAGTGGCGAGGAAGTCATGTGGTTGGATTTAGAACCAACGAGAAGGCAGAACCAAAAGGCAAGAAAAAGACAGGACGCAAGAAGAAGGTCTCTCTCTCAGGGGAAGGACAGCATGAAGTGGTAAGATAAGGTGGTTTTAGCTCTTGGCTACTGCTCTGATCTCTGGGCTTTTAACTCTTTATTTGGCTCTGTTTCTTATTTAATAAGACAGTTTGGAATTACATCTACATCCTCCTCCTCCTTCTTCTTCTTCCTTTCCTCCCTTTCTTCCTCCTCCTCTCCTCCTCCTCCTCCTCCTCCTCCTCCTCCTCCTCCTCCTCCTCCTCTCCTTCCTTTCCTTTCATTTATGGCACTGATTTCCTGGTATCCTGAATTCCAAGCTTGCACTTTTCCCTTGAGCTGCACATTCAGTCCCTGACTTTGGTTTTGAATACTCCTTGTCTCGACTTATACTTCAATTTAGCCAAAAGGACCTCTGTCAGGTAGAGGCCCCACAGCATAAGAAGTGTTTGGGTTTCCAACAACAGCCATACATAAACTATCTTTCTGAGCTGGGGAGCACAACAGTCTGCCTTCAGTGATTAACAATTCACAGGCTTTGGCAAACACTTTTGAGCCATTTTCATGATGGTGAAATGTTATTACTTTAAAAGGTCAAGCATAAACCCACAATCCTAGCTCCAGACCCATGACCAACATACCCTCAGTGCCCGAGCTACTATTCCCAGGTAAATAATGTCTTCCCTTTGACCTCTTTCTATAACCCTCTGCTATCTACAAATATATATGCCTAGCTTCAAACCAGCGATCACTACAAATATTCTTTGTGCGTGAGCCACTGTTCATAGTTCAGTTCTTTTTTCTATTTCCTCACCCTTATGTCAACCTTCCTCAGGCTGCAAACCCACAAGCTTAGATCCAGAGCATTATCTCCTCTGTGTAGTGAGTCACTTTCACTGGATAAATTTCCTATTCCGTTTCCCTGAGGTTACTACACTGTGGTCATCTGTAAACCCACAAGCCTACCTTCATTCTTGTGGCCATGGACCACCCCCCCACACACACACACCACCCATTTACCTGGTCTAACTCTAGACCAGTAGCTTGCAAGTCATCTTTCGCTAGTTCAATGAAACAACTCATCCACCAGGTTCATCTGGCCTAGCACAGGTTATGCATCTCCTGCACAGACCACATCTATAGAAGGACAGATTGACACATGAGACACACAACTAAAACTGGGGAGGGGAGATCAATAAGCCCAGACCATATCTCAAAAAGAAAAAAGAAAAGAAAACTTGAATGGCCAAAATAGCATGTCTTCCATTATACCTACTTGTCTAATTGGAGTATTCTCTAATTAGAACTAACTAGATTAACACACAGAATTTCCAAAAAGCAGTCATAAACTTGATCGTAGAATTCAAGGAATCTAAAAAAACGACATGTAAAAACACTTTATTGAACACCAAGAGTTATCTGTTTGAGTGATATCCAAGGAAATACAAGTATATGGCAGAAGGAAATTAAAAACAATTCAGACTTCAAAAAATCTGAATTCTACAAGGAGATAGAAATATCTAAGATAACACAAGGTAAAACAAGATGGAATTGGAAAACTCAATATCTAAATTAGAAAACTCAGGGAAAATCTTTGTAAGTAGAATGAATCAAGCAGAAGATAGAATCTAATGACTCAAAGCTAAAGTAGAGGACATCGAAGAAATAAGAAAACTAAAGTTAAAAAAGAATATAAGAGGAATATACAGCAGATGTGGGGCACCATCAAAAGACCAAGTCTATTTATAAGTATTGAAGAGGGAAAAGAATCCCAGGTCAATAACTTAGACCAGACCATTACCAAGAATATATAAAAAAATAAATAAACTTGCCCAAACACAGGAAAGATATGCCCACACATTTACAAAAAGCACACAGAACTTCAACTAGGCAATCCCCCAAAAGAAACACACAAAGAAATATCATAGTCCAAACATTAAATATACAGAACAAAAAAAAAATATTGAAAGCAGCAAGAGAAAAATAAAGTCACGTATAAAGAACAGCTCATCACCTTTACACCTGATTTCTCATTGGAAACTCTGAAAGACAGAAGAGCCTGGAATGAAACACTCAGTGCTAAAAGTCCATGACTGCCAACAAAGACATAGTTTAAGAAAAATGAAAGGACTCCCCATATTCAAAGCAGCCTAAAATAATCTTATCCAACAAAAAAAAATATGTTAAACCAAATATTGGAAATAATGTTTTGGACTAAAGAGAGGAGTAATCACAGCCAAGAGACTCTAGAATGAAAACGAATGAAGCTGTAATTAAAGGATAAGTAAACCACAATTAAGAATACAAACCAGTAAGCAAACAAGCAAAAAACAAAAAGGAAACATCAGAATGACTGCACTAAACATATACTTTTCAATAATAACTCTAAAGATTAATGGCCTCAACTCACTATTCACAAGACAAAGGCTAGCTGAATTGATTATGAATCAAAATCCAACAACTATTTGTCCACAAGAAACTCAGCTTTAAAGGTAGGCACCACCTTATATTGAAAGGATGGTAAAAAGTATTCCAAGGAAATGGGATCAAGAAGCAAGTGTTGCAATCCTAACATCTGATAAAATAAACTTCAGACTAAAACTGATCTGTCCAGTTTATTGTTCTTTTACTGGGAAGAGATACCGTGAGATAGGCAGCTTATAAAAAGAAGCGTTTAAGTGGTAGCTTGCTTATATTTTCTGAGGTTAAGTCCATGACTTTCTTTAATGATGAACAGTGATATGGAAGTGTAAGCCAAATAAATCCTTTCCTCCATAAGTTGCTTTGGTCATAGCATTTCATCATAGCAATAGTAACCCTAAGACGTTATTCTAGACTACTAACATATATTGATTAAATTTCTATCTGTCTCCCTTCCCTCCCTCCCTCCTGTTGTTGTCTTCCTTCCTACTTCCTTCCTTCCTTTCTCCTATCTTCCTTTCTTTCCTTCCCTTCTTTCATTCTTTTCTTGGGTCCTGAGAAACCAATATCCTAGGAGGCTACTATTATCAGTTTCAAGGCCTCTGTGTGCTCCATCTGTGATGGTCTTGAGATATTCTCTGTTTTCTTCTGATGAGTTTGTCCCATTCTATGATGCAGAGGCCCACAGAGGCTCCCTAGTAAGATCTTACTCAGGGTCAGAGAATCTGGGCTTGCTTTACCCAGCAGGGCTGCATAATGGGATGATTTGGCCATGGACATGTTTACCAGGTGTTTTGACGGGTCTACTGTGATGGTATTGTGTTCCCCAAAATATTGTGCACTCTAATAAATTTATCTGGGGTCAGAGAACAGACAGCCACTAGATGCAGAGGCTAGAAAATGGTGGCACACACGCCTTTAGTCCTAGCATTCCAGAGGTAGAAATCCCTCTGGATCTCTGTGAGTTCAAGGCCACATTGGAAACAGCCAGGTATGGTGACACATGCCTTTAATCCCAGAAAGCGAGCCTTTAATCCCAGGGAGTGGTGGTAGAAGGCAGAAAGGTATATAAGGCATGAGGACCAGAAACTAGAAGCATTTGGCTGGTTAAGCATTTGGCTGGTTAAGCTTTCAGGCTTTCGAGCAGCACTGTTTAGCTGAGATCCGCTGGGATGAGGACACAGATGCTTCCAGTCTGAGGAAACAAGACCAGCTGAGAAGTTGGCCAGGTGAGGTTAGCTGTGGCTTGTTCTGTCTCTCTCATCTTCCAGAGATCACCCTAATAACTGGCCTCAGGTTTGATTTTATTAATAAGAACTTTTAAGATTCCTGCTACAGTCTACACTTGGTTGTATGTTGTGCCTTGATCTTGAAAGAGGGAGATCTTTTGTCTCGCCCCCTGGCATTGTATAAAAAGCCCTTTGGAACAAACCTCGAGGCGACTGAGTATTGATCCAGGGCCCTACCAAACTATCCTGTGTCTCTATCTTTCTTATCATCTCTATCTTTCTATCTATCATTTTTTCATTCCTCTCTCCTCCTCCCAAGAACCCTTCAACAGGTTTGGAGCTGGACTTCGACAGACTTCCACAGTATGGCACTGTCTCATTTTACCTTTCAAAAAAATTGTACCTAAGTTACTGTACTTCTTAATAGACTTGCTTGTATGAGTCATCAGCTTGTGTAAGACCTCCTGTTCCCAAACTTGCCTAACTTCCTCTTCATCTTTTCCTCTCTTGGCCATCACTTCGCCAAAGAAATTTACCTGCTGTTCCAGATCAATGCATGAAGTTTTCAAACAATATATTAATAATACAAATGTTTATAGTATATAGAAAAATCAAGAAAATCTGGATGAAGAATTTTTGTAAAGAATAGCATTGAAGAAGGATGCATTAGAAAGACAGAATTAGTTTATCAATAAGAAAGAGTTTCTGAAGGAAAAGATCCTCTAGTGAAAATAGGTTTACAGTTACAAAAATTTAACCCAAAAGATAGAAGGAAAGTCATATATTCATTCACATGTTTAAACAAACATAGGATTTAAAAAATAAAGTTCAAGTAAAATAGTGAAAAAATGGGAACAAGACGAAGAGAAGGTTATATAAAGACATTCTAAAATTTAAAAAATAGTATTTAAATGACAAAAAAAAAAGTGGGAACAGAAGAAATCGGTCTTGAGCAAAGTGGAGTACCTTGTTGGAACATGCTAGAATGACTGAAAGGAGAATCAGTTAGCAGCTGTTTCCAAGGATATTGCTGAACACCGGAACCAGCATAAAAAAGCCAAAGGTACTGCAACTGGAATGGCATTACCAGAGCACCAGTGCCAAGGACCACTTCTGGCTTCCTTCTCTCAGCAGGAACAGACTCATTAACAGTGCGCAAGGCTCCCCTTGAGACAGAAGGGGAAGAACAGGGAAGAATGGTCTCAAGAAAATGGAAGAGTCGCCTGTTTTGTCAACAAGAACCTAGCTGTTTCTTGTAAGCCAGAGGCATACTTTTGCTTTACTTAACAAAACAAATCCACTTTTAAAAATTGATGACTTAGAATTCCCAAAATACAGAAAGCAACCTTATTACACTAAATGGCCTAAAATTAATCCCCAGAGATATTTGATGTCTGAAATGGAAATGAACACAAAGCCCACATATTTTCCTCAGGCCAGTCTCTCCATTTTCCCACTGAAGTTTAACTTGAAAGAAAAGAGTTCCTTTTTCTGAATGGCTTTTTTCCCTTTGTTGTAAATCCCTTTGCTGGGTCTCATTGTGAGAAATGTTACATAATATGCTCATGCTACAACACCTCGAAAATAATTGTTCCTCATTGGCACTTAGAAGATGAAAGGTAATGAATGATTTTCTGGGTGTTGACAGTCCTGATTACAATCAACACAAACAATAGATAGTTAAGAGAACACAGCAAGATTTTTCATATACACAACTTCTTAAAATAACAGGAGATTCTTTCAAAGCACAAATCAATTCTCTCTCAAAAGAGAATTCTACTGATTTACACTGAAAACATTTCATCCATGTCATGGCCAAAAAAAATCCCTGGTTGACATAATCACTTTTTCTTCCTATGGTCTTTTCTCTTCTTCTATGAGTCCTATTTTTTCTGTTTTAATGGTATGTATCACCAGCCCAAATCAACCAATTTTTCTTAATCTATGTTCATCTCTCTATTTACTCTTTCCTCACTTTGAGTCCATTGTAAAGATTTAGGTCCAATAGGCACTTTATAATCCAAATAGATACCTCGTGATCATAAAATGATACAAATACTACACATTTTCTCCTGAGTAGGATTTCGCAAAATGTTTTCTAATTCTAAAGATGCCAGCACAAATACTGGTGGATCACAAGGAGGGGATAATCTTGCCTGAAAACTTACTGTGAATGCATAGACACATTTAAGTATACACTTATTAACCTGTTTGTTGGAAATGAAAAGTGTCCATCACTTTAGTTTCCATGGTATTCTGTACTAAAATAATTAGAAACTTCCTAGCTAAGGCTATCACAAACATAATGTGTCATTCTGTAGTTTGAAAATCTAAAAGGGTCTCATATCCTATAGCTGAGAAGGTATTATTATGGTATAATCTCTTATTTCTTAGTAGAGACACTAAGGGGAAATCCCTTTTGTTACTTTGTATGATAATTTCTGCATTCCTCATTTGTTATTACCCATATAATTTCTGCATTCCTCAGTTCACACTGCCTATCTTTCACATTGAACTTCAATAATAAAGGTAAATCTAGTTTATCTTGCATTAGATCACTCTAACTTATATTTGAACTTCTTCCTAATTAGAAGACTATAGTGGTTACATTAGTCCTACCTCGGATTCCAAAGTAAGGTTCTTAATTTTAAAAATTATTTTATTATCAGCTTTGACCCCATCTATGTTATAAATCAAAACAAATGCTGTAAGAGAGTCAAGAGTTTCACAACTCAGGAGAAGACACAGGACATTTTGCAAAGCATAAACAGAAGTAACTCTTGCTAATTCCTTGTTCTTGCTTTGAAATGGGTCATTAAAAACTTCATTCCAGATGCAGAGATCCACAGCCAAGCATTGGGCTGAGCTCCTGGAGTTCAGTTGAAGAGAGGGAGGAGGGATTATATGAACAAGGGAGGTCAAGATCATGATGTGGAAAACTACAGAGACAGCTGATTCGAGCTTGTGGATACTCTGGATCTCTGGTCTGACATGACCAGAACCTGCATGGGACCAAACTAGGCCCTCTGACTGTGGGTGATAGATATGTGACTTGATCTGTCTGTGGGGCCCCTGGCAGTGGGACCAAAACTTATCCTGGGTATATAAACTGGCTTTTTTGAACCCATTACCTGTGGTGAGATACCTTGCTCAGACTTGATGCAGTGGGAAGGGGCTTGGTCCTGCCTCAACTTG
This sequence comes from Peromyscus californicus insignis, assembly GCF_007827085.1. Classification (NCBI taxonomy): domain Eukaryota; kingdom Metazoa; phylum Chordata; class Mammalia; order Rodentia; family Cricetidae; genus Peromyscus; species Peromyscus californicus. Next base: position 45,274,369 of record NW_026294480.1, on the reverse strand, counting down.
ATATGCCAGACTTTGTTGACTCTCTAAGGGAAGCCTTACCCCCTCTGAGGAGTGGATGGGGGGTAGGGTGGGAAAAGGTGGGGAGGAGTGGGAGAAGGGGAAGGAGGGGCAACTGTGGTTGGTATGTAAAATGAAAAAAATTGATTAAATAAAAAAGAGGGGGAAAAAAAACCTTCATTCCAGTGGTACACACTTAAACACACACACACACACACACACACACACACACACACACACACACACACACAAAGAGAGAGAGAGAGAGAGAGAGAGAGAATATTCTTATCCTTGAAATTAGAGAGACATCCTGAATAAGCAAAGCAAACAAGCCTTCTCCAATATTATCTACACTAGATCATACTCACTTTGGTCCAACCATACTTTTACATGACTTTCTACTCTTATCACCACTGACAGTGAACATACACAAGTTTCTCTTGTTTCTTCGTACCCATTTCTGAAGGTTCCCATTGTGCCAAAAATGTATATTAAATAATCTTACTATTCCTTTCTCTTACTAATAAATGTCTTATTAACTTGGCATGTGAAGGTATTTCCTTACAACCCACGTTTTAACACATTCACAAGTTTTAGAGACCAGGCTACATGTATGTTTGAGGGTCATTGCTGTGTCAACAAAAACAACTAAGGATAATGCCAGGGCACAGGGAGGGTATTCATGTTTTCTCAGCATCAAAAATGCTTATAGTATGCCTTGATGGTGGGTATAACTGAAGATTAAAAGCAAATTGTCTCCAGGCCAAGGGTATCTATAGAAAGATGGATTTCAGTTCAACTTTCAGTCTTGTAAAACTAATTTGTAAAGTTAGGAATGCTATCTTAGTACTCTTGAGTTTGCCATTGAGAAAATAAACTGCCTTTCAAATACTATGGGGATGTACTATTCTCTTGACTTCATATACTAGAATAGCCTTTGCAAAGCCTACCCTTTCATATCATAATCTATCTCATTTAGGAAGAAAAAATAGATGATTATCACCAGCTCTTATGGTGATATTTTATTTGTACAAGTCAATAAAGTTTATCTGAGGATCAGAGGGAAAAGTCAGCCACTATAGTCAACACAGAAGTCAGGCAATGGAAGCACACACCTTTGATCCTATCATTTGGGAGGCAGGAAATTTGTCTGGATCTCTGTGAGTTCAAGGCCATACTTGGAACAGAGCCAGGCATGGTGGCACATGCCTTAAATTCCAACACTAGTTAAGCATAAAGGTCTGGAGGTTTGTACAGACAGACAGGAAGTGGCAGAGCTGGGCAAGGAAAGGAAGTGATGTAGTTGGACAGAGAGCAAATGAGATAGCAGAAAAGAAAGGCATATAGGTGTGGGTATACAGGAAGAAGCTCTCTTTGGAAGCTGAGGTGTCAGTGAGGTGAGGTTGGCTTGTGCTTTTCCTATTCCTCTGATCTCTCAGGTTTTCACCCCAATATCTGGTTCCATGTTTTTTTTATTTAACAAGACTGTTTAGCAATTTGTCTACAAGCTCTATTATTGAACTTACTCTTCTTGGGTATGTAACTGTCTTTAGTGTCCTTCAGATACCATCATAACAGCAACAATGATGAACCATGAGCCTTGGTCACAGGAATTGCATTGTAAATGCATCAGTTTGGGGCTGGGCAACACACAGTCACCTCTTCTCTGCATTTCTCTCAGTTGAGCTTTTCTGTAATGGTCTCCATCTGTTACAATGAGAAATTTCTTTTGTTTTTCTGGAGCTGAGGACTGAACCCAGGGTCTTCCACTTGAGCTAAATCCCCAACCCAAGAAATTTCTTTATTGAAGGGCGAGAGCTAGATTTATCTGCAGGTATAAGGATACATATTCAGAATGTGGTTTGGAATTATGCTGGTTTAATAACATGAGAATTATACGTTCTCCTCCAAAATTCATGACCACTCTATACCTGGATAGCATGTGTGTGTGTGTGTGTGTGTGTGTGTGTGTGTGTGTGTGTGTGTGTGTGTGTGTGTATAAAAATATAATTAAAGATAAGGCCCAGAGGCCATGAATTTGAGATGTAGTAAGATGGGGGGGAGTTATGTTGGAAGGATTGGAGAGAGGAAAAGAAAAAGAGAAAAATGATGTAATTATGTTTTAATTTAAAAAAAATTAAAAATATTTTTAAAAAACTGATTAAATACTTCCATATCCCAAAATCCTAACTAAAACATGCTAAGAGATCATCATTGGATTTTAGGTGTTAGTGTGATCCATAAGGTGGTACCAAATCTCGTGGAACCTCTACTTATAAAATTTATTTCTAGAGAGTGGTTATTTAAGGCAACAGGTAATTTAATAAAAAAAATCTTATAAGTATATCAACAAGTTTCTGCTTTTGAACATTCTAAGTATTTGGTACGTGGGATAATTCTTTGTTCTTATTTGAGTAAATTATTTTGCTAGCATTCAGGCATTGAACATTAAGAATAAGTGTAATATAGCTTTATTAGCAAAATTTCCAATGATATATATTCAGGGGTGGTAGGAATATGTTACATAGGGGTTCTATTTGTGGTTTTTAAGGAACTTCCATATTGGTTTCCATAGCAACTAGACTAATTTATACTCTCACCAGCAATGTATAAGATTCTGTTTGTCCAACATCCTCCCCAGCATTCTGTATTATTTATTTTCTTAATGATTGGCATTATGGCTAGAATAAGATAGAATCTCAGTGTAGTTTGTATTTGCGTGTTTCTGATAGCTAGTAAAATTGAGTATATTTCATGTGTATTGGCCACTTGTAGTTTATCTTTTGCTAAGGTTCTATTTCATATCTCATCTATTACTTGAGTTTTCAGACTTATTTTTTATTTTTTAATTCTTTGTATATTCTAAATATTAATAGTCTGTCAGATGTGTAGTTAGTAAAAATTTATTGTCATTATGTCGGCTACTTTACTTATATAAAGACTAGAATATATATATATATAATATATATATATATATATATATATATATATATATATATATATATATATATATATATATATATATATATTATTCCTAGTGGTACTTCAAAAGTACCCCACAGATACCAAAAGATGACTTTTTATCTTGGACAATTGGCATGTGTAGAATAGTCTTTTGTAACAATTTCACTATCTACTTCTTAATTAGGGTTCCTATTGCTGCAAAGAAATACCATGACCAAAAAGCAAGTTGTGGATGGAAGGGTTTCTTTGGCTTATACTTCCAGATCATCATCATCACTGAAAGAAACCAGGACAGGAACTCAAGCAGGGCAGAAACCTGGAGCCAAGAGCTGATGCAGAAGCCGTGGAGGGATGCTGCTTACTAGCTTGCTTCACAGGGTTTGCTCAGCCTGCTTTCTTATACAAGCCAGTATAAGAAAGCATATACCCCCAGTCCAGGGGTAACACCACCCACAATGTTCTGGGTCCTTCCCCATCAATCACTAATTAAGAAAATGTTCTACTGTCTTGCCCATAGTCCAATCTTATGGAGGCATTTTCTCTATTGAGTTCCTCTCCTTTCAGATGACTACAGTTTGTGTCAGGTTGACATAATCTAGCCAGCACAGCAAATCCATAGTGATTTGCATGGTTTTTAATCTAAAGTCTAGAGACGTTTCCTATTTTTAGGCATTAAGTAAGAACAGATCTCAGGGATACTGTGATCATAAAGAAACCTGTGTTTTGTTCAAATTAGCTGTGGTGACAAGATCAGGAAGCCTAAGCAGCATGAATTAAATCTAAATGTTCTATGGTATGCATAAGACATGTAATCAAACAAGCAAATGAATAAAAGTTTGAGAATCAAATGTGCAGATAGCTTAAGGACAGGAGAGTCATTTGTGGGGGGGGGAGTGAAGTATATACTAATTATAGTATTACTTCCATTTATTTCTCTTTTTTGAGCTGTTACTTTCTTATTAAGTAACATTTGCAATCAGTTTAAACTGTTAAGTGCAAACCTTACTGGTTTCAACAAGGGGACACAGCTGGAATGAAATCAAATGGAAGGTGAGAGTGAGAAGATTCAATTAATGCATTTCCTTCTTCTGGCAAATATTTTACAAAGAAACCTACCTGGGATCAAAACAGGAGATAAAAGATAGTTTATTTCAAGACCTGTAATTTTTCTTCACTATGGCAAGAATAAACTATTTTAACATTTGTATATCATTTAGGGTCAAGTCAACAATCTGTGTCTTTGGGTCTAGTCACAAGTAAGCCAACAAATTCTAAATGGAATGAAATGAAACTATGTATCAGAGCTGTGTAAGTACTATAGTGGCAGCTTGATTATTTCAGGAGTCTTTGCTACTACAAACAGCATTATAATTGTTATTATAAGACTGGATTTGACACTATGATTTCTAAGAGTGAACATTATAAAAACTTACCATTTATTATCATGGTAGCTATTATCCTGCTGGGACTCATGAACACTGAAAGAGATCTATGAAGTGTAGCTAATCAGATCTGTTAGAAAGATCCTTAGTTTGAAACTTTAATGCATGGTTCAATAGTAACTTAAAATATACTAAAACTTAGTTCAGACATTCACAAGGCTGAGATTGTTTTCCAATCGTTTCCAAACTTTTCTTAATGATGGAGAACCATAAAAAGTCCAGCAATAGGGAGAAAAACAACAACAACAACAACAAAAACTATGGGTCTGCTTCCCTTATTATATCAATAGCTTAAAGATGCTACATATGGCTAAAATGTAAAATGTTTTGATTATGTGTCCAGTGTTTATTTTAAAATTTTACTTTAAGAAAATGATAGACTGTAACTTACTGTTACATAGAAGTGAAAAACATGAAAATATAGAGGCACCCAGGCAATGATGGCGTTGTGCTAGCCAACCTAACATGGCCATCATTCTTGTGACAAGCATTTTCAGTCCTCAGTCTGCTTTCATATAGTTCTACTTCTGAAATGGTGCAAGTCTACCATTCTTTCTAATGGACTTTATCGTGTGCTTTAATATGCATCCTTTACTTTGTGTACTATGTTAAAGTAGATGCTACATCCTGTTTCTCCATTGCACTTCAGTGTTTCTGAAGAATTCATTTTCAGTCCAGGAAGATGATTATGGAATAATGCTTCACCAGCTGACTCAAAGATTTCCTCTTTGTCAGAGTTTTCAAGCAGACATTTTCACAGGCGACAGACCCCTTTCAGGTCCAGTATATTGAAGGCTGCAAATTGCTGTCAACTTTGGCTTCATTCAGTTTTCACTATTCTTGGTGGTTATAGATACAGGGACTACTAGTTACACACGAGGAGCAACTGATTTCATTCAAATATGAGCTACTATTATGCCATGCAATCAAAACTCCAAAGACTTCTCTTGATTTTACCCACTAATCAATAACTGGGATAATTCATTCAGGTACATGATTAGAAATTTAAACTCGAAGAAGATAACTTGTGTTCTAAAAGGAAATATAAAGAAGAGAGAAAATTTAACCCTTTTTTACATCCTTCATGAGGTAAATACAAGTGCATCTTATTCATAAAGTTATAAGCCTGTAGCAGTAATGCTGTAAAATACTGCACGAAAACACAGGAAGGAAGGCAGTGTATACTTAGAATTATCCAAGGAAATAAGGAATGAATGAACAAAATATTTCTTGTAATGAAAAATGGATGGCAGATAAGATTAAGGAAAACCATTCCATGGTTTTCAATTTGGATAGGGGACAGAATTCTTGTACATTACGTGCAAGGCCCAAGGTTCAATCTCCTTTAGAATGGGAGAGAAGGAAAGAGAGAGAGAGAAAGGGAGAGAAAGAAGAATAGAAGAAAGTAGGAAAGGGGGAAAAGGAGGGAAGACAGGAGAGAAGGGATGGGAGGGAAGAGAGGGAGATGGAGATCAGGGAAGACTGAATTTATCCAACATCAGCATAGTAGATTTATTCTTGGAGAGTAGTCAATTAACTCTATGAGATGAAGAAAACCAGTGATGTTTGAACTACAAAATGGTATGACAGGAAAATATAAATGCCTGGTAAAGTGAGTAAAACTTCATAGCTTTATGTGAGTAAAGCTATTAAGATTGAGTCTAAAATAAGTCACACATAAATATTAAGTTCATCTAGAATACGATTGTTTCAGATTGCTGGCAGGATCAATAATTTCAGCCTGCCAAAAGCATTTTAGTTATTGGACTAAAACAGCATATTATTATCAAACTGAATTGAACATTTCTAATATGTAATATCTATTTTAGAAGAAACTATATTGTTATATTGAGAAAGCTTAAACTTTTTTATTTTATTTTTTGATATTATAATTACATCATTTCCCTTTCTCTTTTCTCCCTCCAAACCATCCCACATAGCCCTCCTTTGCTGTGAGATATCTTTCTGTATGCTGTGAATATGTATTGCTATGATTGATTAATAAATAAGCTTCTTTGGCCTATTGCAGGGCAGCTTAGAGGCAGGCGGGAAATCCAAGGAGAGAGACAGGAAAGAGAAAGGCAGAGTCTGAAGAGAAATGCCAGCTTGCTGCCCAAGGAACAACATGCCAGCAGACCAGTTAGCCATGGAACACATGGTAAAACATAGATTAATAGAAATGGATTAATTTAAGATAAAAGAGCTAGCAAGCAAGAGGCCTGCCATAGGCCTTTTGTGAATAATATTAAGCCTCTGAGTGATTATTTTATAAGTGGCTGTGGGATCGCGGGGCTGAGTGGGACCAGAGAAACCTTCCAGCTATATTTGGCTGCCCAACATGTTGGCTCAAGTTTCCACCTGAAACTGAGAGAATTTTTAAAAAAAGGTTCTATAATGGAGCCAAATACAGATTCCTAGTTGTGTCTCTCAGACAAACTGCAGCCTGTGGGCTTGACCTACAGCATGGCAGATTCCTGCCTCAGTACACAGATGTGTCTCCAAGCTGCACAGCAAGTTGCATGGTAGATTTAGCTTTTGCTCATATACACAAAAAGGGTTCATAGGCTAGCTGTACTCTACCTGGTGGCAGCATGGACCCCAGAGTTGTCGGGGTAAGCATGACTCTTCTGGATACCATTGCCATGTTGGGAAGCTGAGATGGGTGGACTCAATAGCCAAGGCTGCTGCTTTAGTCTTAGCCATGCTGCAGTTTACAATGATCAGAAAAGGATTATAGATTCACAAAACAACAGATTCAGATGGAATATACCTCTAAATGGTTTATACTATGTGCAAAAATGCACATAGGCTTGGAAGAGAGAGGAAAAGGACAGACAGTTATATAAAGAAATAGTTTAAAAAAATAAAGTCTTTCAAGACACAGTAACAGTAATATAAAAGTTATGCCATGTAAAGATGATAATTACACAAAGAATCTGGATACTCCATATTATTATACCTATGGGATTTTTAACTGCAGAAAGACATTTGATTGTATGGGCTACTCAGTTCAACCAGTATGTATATTTCAAAGGTATCTTGACTTCAAAATTCATGTCTAAGGATACGTTACTTTGGGAAGGTGGTTCTGCTTTTTGTTTCTACAGAAGATTAGAACCTATGGATTGCTTCCAGGTTAATGTGGTTTGATCATACAAGACCCCCTGAAAGGTCTCCAAGATGATACCATGGCCCAGATTATCCAACATCCAAAATCAGTTTCAAAGCAACTGGCTGAGATGATCCATCCTCACAGATTACAACCAAGATTTAACTATAATTCTCAATTTTCTCAGGATCCCCATAAGATTACCAGTGCCCCAAACCAGCAAGAAATAGTATGAAAAGCTACACCCAAATTCTCAAAATTGTTTATAAATGTTTATTTTTTATTTGAAGGGGGTTAGTTAGAAATGTAATCTCTTTCTACAAAGGAAAAGAAGATAGTATAGATATGATAGGATGAAGGGGTAGATTATTGTATCTACTTTTCAAAAGCAACAATATGTTTAAAATATTTTACATTGCTATGGATTTTAGTTTATTGATATAATTTTAAGGTTAATTTTGTTATACTGTATATATATATTTCTACTCTTAAGGTATTATGTTTGTGCAGCTCACTTGAAATTGTAATATATAATTAAGAAATAAAGATTAATAATTAGTCATCTATGATAATCAAACTTATAGTCATGTTAGTTAAGTTTTCTAGATATACATAGATATATTTCAATTAAGTAGATAATCTTCAAACACCTCATCGACCTACTGAATATGAAATTTAAAATATTTTAAAAACTTAGACTTTCTGGACAATGAGACAAGTTTGCTCCTGGCAGCACCAATTTACTTCAAAGAAGATAATGGGCATCAAAGAAACAACATATAGAGTTTGCTTTCCTTATGGCAAAAGTTAGCCATTTAGGCAAGAAACTGTTCTTGCCTGGACTGCTTGACAAAATGTTGTATTAACTGGACATGCAGGACCCATGGAAAATTGACCACTAAATTTTGCCAAAACAATGTGACTTGGTTCTTTATGTTCCTGCTTCACAGAGAAGACTGCCAGACATTCTGCGGGACACAGGGAAAAGTGACTGAGAGACTAAAACTATAGGCTGTAGATGGATACCCCAACATTGCAGAGGAACTTTGGGTAACTGTCTAGGCAGCCAGCTTTCTCTGTCATTCTAGATTTTTGGAAGTTGCTTACAATCCACTTCCTATATACTGAGGTAATATTATATCCTTCTGGGGTCTTTGATATATTTGAAGACTAGATAGTTATAAATTTTTGTGGTTATGATAAAAGATAAATGAGATATGAAACTTTAGACTCACAAATATAGGATAGATGATAGAATATTTTCTTTAATTTTTGCCAAATATAAATACACTAGATATTGTAACTGTAATTCTTGCTTGATAGCTGTTCTACTATATACAATCTTACTATGTTAAAGTTAAAACCTTCCTTTTTGATTAGATAGAAAGGGGGAAGTGCTGTGGGATGTCTTTTTGTACACTGTGAAAATGTGTTGCTGTGATTGGTTAATAAATTAGCTGCTTTGGCCTATGACAAGGCAGCTTAGAGGCAGGCAGGAAATCCAAGGAGAGAGACAGGAAAGAGAAAGGTGGAGTCAGGAGAGACACTAGCCCCTGCCCAAAGAACAACATGCCAGCAGACCAGTAAGCCTTGAAACACAAGGCAAAACATAGATTAATAGAAATGGATTAATTTATGATATAAGAGCTAGCTAGCAAGAGGCCTTCCATAGGCCTTACAGTTTGTAAATAATATTAAGCCTCTGAATGATTACTTTATAAGCACCTGTGGGCCTGCGGGGCTGAGTGGGACCAGAGAAATATTCTGACTACACTCCTTTATCTCTTTAAAATTCACAGGCTCTTTCCTCATTGATTTTTGTTACATGCATATATATATATATATATATATATATATATATATATGCATATACATATATATTTCTAAATATAACTACTTAGTCTGTGTAATGATACTTTTATATACATTTGATATTGGGTGACAATCACTGGGCTCTTCCCTAAGGAAGGTTATTTCTCCCTTTATCCGAATTTCTTGATGTCTTTATGTAAGTTTGAGACCTCTTGGGTTTTTTTCATATCAGATAAATGTAGTATTCACCCCTCATCAAAAAGTTTCTTTTCTTTTTTTTTTTCTTTTCTTTTTTTTGGTTATTTTGAGACAGGGTTTCTTTGTGTTGTTTTGGCGCCTGTCCTGGTTCTCGCTCTCTAGACCAGGCTGGCCTCGAACTTACAGAGAACCGCTTGGCTCTGCCTCCCAAGTGCTGGGATTAAAGGCATGAGCCACCACTGCCCGACTTTTTTTTTGTTTGTTTGTTTGTTTGAAAAAGTTTCTTTTGCAGCAGAAAGAAACCATGACAGGCCGGGCAGTGGTGGTGCACACCTTTAATCTCAGCACTCGAGAGGTGGATCTCTGTGAGTTCGAGGCCAGCCTGGTCTACAGAGTGAGCTCCAGGAAAGGTGCAAAACTACACAGAGAAACCCTGTCTCGAAAAACAAAAAAGAAAAAAAAGAAACCATTACAGAAGACTATAATAGACAAAACTATGAATAAATGACTGTGGGGTGTCCACCCACAGTGATACGTTGACAACACAACTGCACCCAAGGCTCAAGGAACATGATGAAGAGTCAGGAGACCAGGAAGTTTGCCGTGAGACTGTGCCTTCAAACTATGTCTGGGAAACTACACTCAAAATCTGTGTTTTCTTTGTTTGGTTGGTGTTTTTGTTTGTTTGGGGTTTTTTTTGCTTGTTTGTGTGTTGGTAACTTATTAGGATTGTTTTATTTTTTTATTTTAATTTTTATTCTTTATAAACATCACATCCTGATTGATGGTTCACCTACCTTCACTCCTCCCTGTCTTCCCACCTATCTTAGCAACAGGACTGGCTAAACAGGAACAGAACAATTCCAGATCCAGTTGACATCTCAAAGAAGATGGGAGAAATATCACAGAGTCCCACCTCTGATGAAAACCTGCAAAAATCTGACAACTTCATAGAAAAGGGGAAGGAGTCTTCCTCGGGATTGAGTCCCCTGGTTGGTTTCCATATCAGGAAGTCAGGCTAGAAACATATACATGTAGGCAACCCTGAAGAAACTCAGCAGTTTGTACTTTTACATCTGCCCTTTCATTTGTTTGTGTAACAAAAATGACTGAATAAGAGGAAAGGAGAATATATGGGAAGGGTAAGAAGGAAGAGTAGGAAAGCAACTGATGTAATTAGACTTTAAATAGAAATCCAATAAATTTTACTTATGAATACAGATTTCAAAATGAGGTTATTAGTTTTATATTTTAAAATTCTCCTGACATCATATGTGAACTTTTCAAAACTCATAGTAATTTTTAGAAACCTTTGAAATGATGAATTGGGACAAACAAAAAAAAATTGGATAATGGAAATGATATATTATTATGTAGCTTATATTGAATGTAGTCTATCTGAGAGGAGTGAGTGAGCAGGTGAGTTGATTTGTGTTTTGGCCTAGCCAATGTCTTTGACTACTCAAATCTTCCCTACAGTCTGTAGTAGAATCCATTTCCAATGTGGGTTCTGGCAAAACTTGCTGTCTCATCTTGGTTAAATGATTGTTTAAATGGTGTGCAAGAGACAGAACTTTAATATGTCCCTGGATCATTACATTGTAAAGCAAAGTTTTGTACTCACCTGTACAGCCATTGAGAGACAGAACTGACTTATCTTTTATAACTTTGGAATTACTGTATCTTCTTAAACAACATTATTTCTTTCTTTCCCTTTTTTATTTTTTGGCTTTATTTTTAATTTATTTTTTCTTTTATTCTTCTCTCATATATTACACCCCAAAGGCAGTTTTCCCTTCCTCTACTCTTCCCAGTCCTCCCCTCCCCTCCCCTTTCCCATAGATCTAATCCTTCTCAATTTCCCTTAAAAAAAAAAAAAAAGACCAATCCTCCCAGGGATATCAACCAAGCACAGCATAACAATGTACAATAAGACTGGGCACAAACCTTCATATCAAGGCTGGAAGAGGCAATCCAGTAGGAGAAAAAAGGTCCCAAGAGGAGACAAAAAGTCAGAGACACCCTCCACTGCAACTGTTAGGAGGCCCACAAGAACACCCAACTACACAAGCATGACATATGCAGAGGACAAGCTAAGATCAACACAGGGTCCACAATTGTTGCTTCAGTCCCTGTGATCCCCTATAAGTCCTGCTTAGTCCATTCTGTGGGTGTGTTCTCCTGGCGGCCTCCATCCCTATAGCTCCTACAATCCCTTCCATTTGGTTCACTAGGCTTCACCTAATGTTTAGCTGTGGGCCTCTGCATCTGCTTCCATCAGTTGATGGTTGACTCTCCTCTGATGACAATTGGGCTATAACCGATCTATCAGTATAGCAGAATTTATTTCATTAGTAATCATTGATTTTTTCCCCCCAGTCATGTTTGGTTCTATCCTGGGTCTCTGGGCTGTTCAGCCTTTGGTTCCTGGCCACCCAGGCAGTGTCAGACATGGGCTCTCTCTTGAATTGTGGGCCTCAAGTTGGATCAGTCATTGGTCGGCCACTCCCACAAGTTCTGCAACACCATTAGTCCAGCACATCTTCGAGGCAGAAAAAAAAAAATTTAGGTTTTGTGGCTGGTTTGGTATCCCAGTTCCACTGCTTACATTATTTCTAACATGATAGGGCAAAAAGAAACAAACAAAAGAACAGTAATAAAGAACAAAACAAAACGTCAGTAAATAATTTCCAATGATATTCTACTATACTAGTAGACTGGAGCCTAGCATCATCATCAGAGAGGCCTCATCCAGCAAATAAAAACAGATGCAGAGATCCACAGTCAAACATTAGGCAGGGCTCGGGAAACCCCATTAAAGAGTGGGAGGAAGGACTGTAGGAACCAGAGGAGTTGAGAACACCATAAGAACACAGCCCACAGAATCAACTAACCAGGGCTCATAGGGGCCCACAGAGACTGAAGCAGTAACTACAGACCCTGTACCTGTCTGTGCTAGGTCCTCTGCATATACACTATGAACTTGGTGTTCTTATGAGACTGCTAACAGTGGGAGCAGGGGCTGTCTCTGGCTCTTTCGTCTACTTTTGGAACCCCTTTCCTCCTACTGGTTGCTTCATCTAGCCTTGATATGAGGGGCATAAAAACCACTTGTTACAATAGTTTGTATAATAGTTGTCACTCAAGGATTTCTTAGCCAAGTTACAGTATCCTAACTTCCAGAGACAGAACCTTCAATGTGATTCTGAGAGTAGCTCAGTGTGAAATGCTGACCAGGGCAGAGATTGTAAAATCATTTTCTAGAAACTCGAATATGCTGTTCTGAGACACCCAACTGGACAGCTACAGGAAAATATTGACTGACTGTTTTCTCATCTGAGTGAGACGACATAGCTCTGGCCCTGCATGTGTTACAGTTACTTGGTACTTGTAGGATCGATGGAAACCATTCCAGAAGCCCTGATTAGTAAAGAGCACAAGATATTATATGTTAACCTATATAGTTTCTTGACAACATTTTACGTGATTTTGTAGATTCATTCTGAATTCTATGTTTTCACATGTCTAGAGAGTAGAAGCTTGGCATCAGTAATTGTTATGTCCTTATTACATAGTATAATGTCTAACCTATGTTCTCAATAGAGTGTAAAATAATGAGTATTCAATGCATCCATATGGTCTCAAAGTAGATTTACTGTGCTTAGGGTCTGGCTTACTATAAAAGAAAGATTCCCCACCTGTAAATGGGAATGGAGATACAAATATGCTACCTAAAGTTGGCAGCTTCTACCTAAAGAGGGAGATTATTGAGAGTAAAAGATATAAGGTTATAATCAAAAAATATCTAAGATGTATCTGTTACTTAGTAGTAGGTAGAGACTAAAGAAAACATTTCTATAAGAGGATTCTTAAACCTTATAAGAAAAATTTGTGTGTTATCATGGGTAATTCAGTTGAAGTTTAGAAAATAAGGATTTATAACTTAATTGTATTTTTCTGTTAAAATAAGCAATAATATTGATTATAAAGTTAAACAATATTGAAAAAGCACACTGAGCTATTTTATATATGAACTATAAGCCAGATGTTTCTTGTTATATATAGGGCTTGGGCTTGATGGTGATGGAGCGATGTTAGGGCAGAAGAGGTTGCTGTGAAGGGTGATGTTATTGGTACCCCCAGTAGTTGCAAATATACTTAAACCTCTGATCTTGAATTATATTAGATTGTTACTGAAAATTGTTTCGGAACATTCGCTTTTTTGTGTGCTTATTTTATTCTACCATTAAATTCAGATTTAGAAGTCTCCCTAGTCTCTTTATCTGGGCACCCCTCACCCTCTTCACCTCTATCCACTCCACCACTTCCCTTTTCTCCTGTGTTTTACCTGCCATCTGGAACCACTTCCCTGCCTCTCTGGACATAATTGACTCTTTTCAAATCGCATCTCCAGCTCCCAGCTCGCCCATCAGCCTTATGACTCCTAACCTTAAAGAAACAATCGACCTCGTTTCCCTGAGCCTTGCCATTTCCCTCTGTTAAGGTTCTTCTTTTCCTATCCAGCCTCTGTGCTCTTCTCCACTCAAGTGGCTATTGGGGATGTGTGTGCATTGCTTGTTCCTTTTTTCAGGCTATTTAAAGAAGCAACTTGCATTGTTTCTGATACACGTGTACATGTGTGCAAAGCCACATGGAAGCGTGTTTAATTGTGTTGCATCTTACATAACTAGAATGGATCACTCAAGTAAAACCCATTAAGGAAAAAAAAAATGACTCTCCAAGGAGTCAGAATATTGTACTATGGTGGCTTCCTTGTGGTCAGGAAGCAAAAATGCACTTCCTGGATCTTAATTGATTTACAAAGCTCAGAGCTTATTTCAGCTGAAAATGTGTGCAACCTTACAGAAATACTCAGAATCTGTTAACAGTAAACAAATTCCTTTTGAACTTCTGACACAAAACGTTAAATTTAATACTGAAAATGGTGCATAAAAGTCAAGAGAACCAAACCATTCCTTGTAAATTTTAATCAAATGACATAGTTAAACTAAAACTTATCTTTATTTATTTTCAATTTGCAAAACAATATCTTTTATCTTTGAATTTGCCATGGAAATGCACTGTATTGTTCAGTTAGGTTTTGCTTATTGGTAGACAAGAGATTTGAGGAGTGCAGCAGTGCTACTGGAAGAGGAAGTGAATGATGTTTATGAAGCTTTAATATGAAAATACATTTTAATCAATATAGAAACTCAATAGTCATAATGCAATACTAATTTTTTAACCCATAAGTAGCACAGATTAAGGATTTCACAGTCCTAGTTCATTTGGGTTACTGCAACACAATAACACATACAACAAAGAAGTTCAAGAGGATGTGAATTCTGAGATCATGGAGACAGGAAATTTAGTGTCTAGTGAGGGTCCCTTTCTTGATTCACAGAAGCCATCTGCTCCTTGTGTCCTCATGTGGAAAGGGAACAAGGCAGTTTGTGGAGCTGTCTTTATGGGCTCATGCTCCAGGTGATCTTATCACCTCCAAAACACCACATCTTCCCCTAATGTAAAAATGACAATTCAATTCCTGCAAACAAATGTGGCTGGCATAAAAATATTCCTGTTGTAGAAAATAGTATGCAAGTGAACACATATAGTAAACTCAGGTTGTTTCAGCCATCTATGAACAGTTGTAGGTTCTGTAACAGCAGCCAAGAGCCATGAAACCCATCTCTTAAAATGGCAGAGCACAGGCTCACACAGTCTACAGTGACAACATTTCATATGTTGGTGCAAGATAAGCCAAGCGATTAGCACCTAGTGACTGGATCTCACATTCCTTGTCTCATCGTAGAAAGTAAATATGTCCTAACTTGAATAAAAGAACAGCTATGGGTCAATAAAATTACAGTTTTTATCTAGAGTTTCGGTTTTTTAATTAAACAAAACAAAATCTCTTAGGGCCTAGACTTTAGGTTCTATGCATGTGGATTTGTTCTGATAAATAAGGAAAGTAAAAGAGAAACCTGAGTACATTCCTGTCACATTGATTCATTTATCAATAACCAATTGCCAGTCACTGTAGCTAGTGAATGGAAATTCTTAAACCATCCTGCTGACTTTGGACTAACTCTGGTTCACCCAAAGTGAAATATTGATGGATCACAGGAGACAAATCCAAGGAGTCTATAAACATGATCTGCCAAGATTTGACAAAGCTAACAGCGTATCAATTTGAATTTCTGGGTTAAGTCTCTAACATCAATTTGGCAAGCAAAAAATTTCCATAAACTAGTTTACAGCAGCCCTTTAGTGATAGCTCAGCCAGTTTCTCCCTGAAACAAGATACTGAATAAACATTCTGGGAACTGATAGCAAAGTGCTACTTAGTGAGCATCAGATTGTTTGATTTCTAGTTTTTCCGTTCTCTTACTTAATATGATGCTTTTTGTCCTGTACCTTCGTGATTTGCATAGAGAAGGAAATACGATTTTGTTCATTATGATAGCTCTTTATGCAACGTGCGGACAATCTCACTTGCACTTGCCAGTACTAGCTCTTTGAGAGAAATCCCTCTTCTCTTTTTAACCTTTTGGCTTGTTACGGGATAACACAGGGCAGGATAGCAAGCTTTGTCACAGTAAAGCAGATGTTGTCAGCCTGTGTAATCCCCACCTGCACAGTTCTGATGTCCCTGACTGCAGGGCTGTTTGTCAAGGTATCCCGATGTCTGCCGCTTGTGCTCTCTGAGTGTCACACACCTTTTCTTCTTTGCCTGCTCTAGGTTGCTGTGCGATGGGGAAACAGAGCATGAAGTCAGCTCAAAGGACAGCAACCAAAGTCAGAAGACATGTATTTTCAGCTTCAGGAAGTCAACATTTAGTCAGCATTTAGTAGCTTGGTTTTAATTCAAAAATTGATGATAGATTTCACACCAATAAAGAATTGCAGTGGCAAGAGCCTCTGAGATATTGAGCCATTATTTACAATTATTGTTTGAGTGTGTTTTTCAAATCGAAGCCCTATTTGGACTTGCCAAAAGCTATTTTCAAAGAACTTTATTTAATTAATTAAATTTGTGCTTGTATGTTACAGAATTTTTACAGAATGCTTAAACTTTAAAAGAGAAATAAAATAGGTAATAGAAATTAGGCATAATTGATGTTTTCAAATTTCAATAGATGGAAAAGATGAATAGAGGTGGGATAAAGATTATTTTGAGAATTTTTATGAAGCTTTCACATGTATAAAAGAAAAGTTATTTGTCATTTTAGTTATATAATTGTTATTTACATAGGTTCAGTACACTCAATTTGCATGTTTTTTTAAACTGAAATATACAAACCATCAGGACACAGTATTAGTGATTTGTGGAAACAAAAATATATGACAAAAGCAACTGAGGGCAGTGACAGGTTTTGCTTTGATTTTTGTTTTTTGCTATGCTTTTTGTTTTTGTTTGTTTGGGGTTTTAGGGGGAAAGAGCATCATATACGTCATGTATATAGTCCATCATGGCAGGAAATATCTGAGAAAGAAATCAGGCAAACATGTCACTCCTAATAGTTCCAGAAAAGTAAATTTAACAAGGAGGTAGAAGACTTCTATAATGAAAACTTTAAAACTCTGAAGAAATTAAAAAAAACATATTAGAAAATATGAAGCACCCCATGTTCATGAATTGACCGAATTATTGTTTTGAAAATGGATTCTTCATTTGAAAACGAAGCTCATTCTGAATAGCTAAATAAATCATCATCAAAATGACTAATGATGCTGGTATCCCACTACTTGAGTCCAAGTTAAACTTATGAAGATAAAGCACTAAAAGAGAATAGTATTGACACAAAAACAGACATGTAGACTGATGGAGGAGAAGGTCCGTAAATGAGCGCGCGCGCGCGCGCACACACACACACACACACACACACACACACACACACACACACACACACACACATATACACAGAGTCAGAACCTTCTGGTTTTTGACAAATCTATTTAAAAATCTGTATTGGAGAAAAGATACCCTCCTCAGTAAATGGTGCTGAGACAGTCATTATTCACGGGTAGAATGTCAGTATATCTTCCTTGTCCTCTCATATGAAAATTAGCTCAACATATGTCCCATACTTTATAGTGAAAATTTAATTTTGAAAATACCAGAAAAACAAACAAACAAGCAAACAGATCTTTCAAGATACAGATAGTTCTGGGAGGACTGAGCTAGCCTGCGAAGTAAATGAAAGAATTGGAAATGGGACAGAATGAAGATCCAAAGTTTCCACATGAGAAAGCAAAGGATCAGCAGAGTGAAGGAAGACACAGCAGCCAAGTGGGAGAAATGTTTCTCAGCTGGACACTTGACAGGGAACTTGAAATCTAAAAACTATAAGTAACTCAAAATCTTGGATACCAAATGCATAAATTATCCAGTTAAAAATAGGCAAATAAAATGAACAAAAATCTCTCAAAAGAATATATATATATACATATATATAAACATCCAATAAATATATCCAAAACATACAAAATCCTATATCATCACATAAGTCCAAATTAAGACTACATTGAAATTACAGCTCAAGTAGGTTGTAGTGGCTATTCTACACAAAGCAAATAAGAAGAAATGCTAGTGAACATGAGGAAAGAGGAGACATTATACATTGTTGTTGAGAATGTAAACTACTCCAAAACAAAAACAAAAGCAAACAACAACAAAAAACAAACAAGAAAAAAAGAGAGAATGTAAACTACTCTAGTCACTATGGTAGTCAACTTGGAAATATATGTGTGTGTGTGTGTGTGTGTGTGTGTGTGTGTGTGTGTGTGTGTGTGTGTGTGTATGTGTGTGTTAAGAATAGAATCACCTTATGAGTCATTCTTTCTGCTTTGTATATATACTCAAAGAGAAGTCTATATCAGCATAGCAAAGTCAGATTTGTGCATTTGTGTTACTGCTGCAATATCCACATTAGTTAAGCTTTTGAATCAGCCTAGATGCCCATCAACAGATGAACAGAT
This sequence comes from Peromyscus californicus insignis, assembly GCF_007827085.1. Taxonomy (NCBI): domain Eukaryota; kingdom Metazoa; phylum Chordata; class Mammalia; order Rodentia; family Cricetidae; genus Peromyscus; species Peromyscus californicus. The sequence continues at coordinate 45,255,865 of NW_026294480.1, read as the reverse complement.
AAAGAAAATGTATTGCTAAGACACAATGGAGTCTTATTTAGCTGTAAAGAAATATATATATATGTGTGTGTGTGTGTGTGTGTGTGTGTGTGTGTGTGTGTGTGTGTGTATTGTGTGTCTGTGTGTGTGTCTCTGTGTGTGTATGTGTCTGTGTGTGTGAGGGGGGTTATAGATGTGGACAGGAAGGGATTAAACAAAATAAAAGCCATATTCCTTATTTTAATGTTGTTTTTGTCTTGTGACAGTCTTGCTGAGAAATGCATGAGGGCCACCAACTCTGCAACTCAAACTGGCTTCAAACTTCTCATCTTCCTACTCAGTCAATCAATTATTGGTTTTACAAGAATATTTTGAGCCACCATCCCAGGTTAGTAGCATTGCTTCGGCCTTTATTTATCCCTATTGAAAGCAATATTTACTATGAGAATTTTTATCACATTTCCTAATGTATTATATTTCCTTTCCTAGCAAATTGAATTTGACTTTAAAACCATCATTTTATTTTTTGAGATCAAAATGATTCCTTTGACCTCAGTCTGTGGGGAAGGCTTTGCCCTGGAGGAGATGGGAATGGGGGGGGGTTGGGGGAAAGGTGAGGGGGACGGGAGGGGGGAGAACAAGGGAATCTGTGGCTGATATGTAGAACTGAATTGTATTGCAAAATAAATTAAAATAAATTTAAAAAAATGATTCCTTTTTATAAGGGAAGCTAGTAAATTTTCAGAGAACTAAATAAGTCATCAGTTTTAATAGAGTTCTATATTTAATCTTAAATTTGTAAGTATAAAGTGGTTATTGCTAATTAAAAACATTGTTTAGACATTTCGCCTACTTTTAATAAAATTTTTTATTGTGCACTAGAAAAAGTCTTTGTATATCTTGAAAACATTATAAACATTCTTTTTTAGATAAGTGTTTACAATATGTTGTCCCTGCTTGGGTTGTACTATTATTGTCTTTCACTGAGGAAGACTAAAAATCATTTTAATGGAATCAAATTTATCAATTCCTTTACGTCATATAGTATGTTTTCTCTGAGGTTTCTGAACAGATATACTATCAATAAAGATAAATACATGTCAATAGCCATGAAATAATGTTTTATATATCATTGGGATATTTTCAAAATAAAATAGGAGATACCACTGTGTACCTATGAGAGTAACTAAAATACAGAACTTTAAGATCAAGAATAGGCTTATATCTGGAAGGTATAGAAGCCCTCACTTCTAGCAGAAGAAGAATTCTAAATAGTACAACTACTTTGAAAAATGTTTGGTTACATGCCAACACATAGTCTTACCACACCGTCTGACTTATACACACCCAAACTCGTGAAATCTTGCACACACAGTAAAGCCTCCTAACAAAAGACTATGAGGACTTCATGAGAACCTGGGAGTATCTGACAGGTCCCCTCCTGAGTGACTAGAACTAGAATGTTTCCACCAAACATTAAGCTACTAATGAAGTGGGGCTTTTAACACATTGTGCTTATTGCAGCAAGCCAGTCTGAAGAAGTTACTGCATAACTCACTAGAAAGGCGAGACTATAAAGATAACAAAAGGGTGAGTGGGTCGGAGGTACTGGGGACAGGAGTTTAAACACAAGGGACTTTTAGGGAAATCAAAGTGGTTGGTAGGAAAGATAATGGCATATGAGACTGGTACTTGAGCAAATATATAGAAATATATAACAAAAATAATGAACTCTCCTGTGTATGTTGGACCTTATCAGCTCTCATGTTTTGATAAAGATTGATCATTTATACTGCACATTCTACAAGAAATAAGGGTGTTCATAAGCTGAGGCCACTGAAGGGGATGGGCATGTATATATGTTCTTCATGCTCCCTACTCAGCTCTCTGTAAACCTGAAAAGCACTGTAATGAATAACACCAATTCACTTAGAAATTCAATCTTTCAATTTCACTGTTGTTATTTTAGGAAATTAAATGACATCTTAAGATCTCACTGAATTATGAATAAATGCATAGACTCCTCAATGGGCATTTACATAAATCTTGATGTCATAATTATTCTGTCTTTATGAAAGGATCCCCTGAACACTACTTTTAGATGTTGAAGCTTGATATGAAAAAAAAAATGGGACACTGGAAGCTGAGAAAGAAAAGGAAAGGTGGCTTATTTGAATCTAATAGTCATTTCAACTCTTCATAAAAGACGCCTTTGGATATCAGACAAAGTTTAGTATGTATGTTTTATACCGTGAAGATAAACAAACCAAACACAACCAAGCACTAAACTAACTGATGGAGCAAGTGTTGGTTAATTCTATGGAATGTGACATCGACACAGCATTCCTTAAGCATCCCTAGTTGTGCACATTTGTGTGTGTGTGTGTGTGTGTGTGTGTGCGCGTGTGTGTGTGTGTGTGTGTGTGTGTGTGTGTGTGTTACAGAAGGGCTGAGACAAGAAAGATCTATGATCTCTCCTGAGTCTGAAAATATGTATGTCTTATGTAGATGAATTTCTAAATGATCTTATTAAATAAAAAACACGGAGCCAAATATAAGGATGAAAGCCTTAGAGAGATCTAGGAAATAAGGAAAGCCACCAGCCAACCTTGCCTCACCAACTCTGCAACTTCCAAATGTGAGATACTTCCTGTCTACCCACATCTTTATGCCTTGCTGTGCTCTCTCCATTCAGCTATATCACTTCCTCTTCCTACACAGTGCTGTTACTTCCTGTCTGCCCATACAGCCCTCCAGACCTTCATGGTCATCTAGTTTTGGAATTTAAGGTGTGTGCCACCAAACCTGGCTCTGTTTCCATTGTGGCCTTGAACACACAGAGATCTGGCCTGCCAAGTGATAGGATTAAAGGCGTGTGCTAACATTGCCTGACTTCTTTGTTTACTTATAATGGCTATTCCTATTCCTCTGATCTCCAGGCAATCTTTATTTATTAAACCACAAATAAAATATCACCACATTTCAGCACAAATAAAATATCACCACAGTCTTATGAAAAAAAAATTACCAGTACTGACAAATTCCATAAAATAATACGCTCATTTTTAAATTTGTGGGTTTTTTTCAAGTGTATATGTGAAAGCATAATTGAGTCTATGTTCTCTATGTGAGTGTAGATGACTTCATTATCAAGGGGAAGATATCAGGTCTCTTGAACTGAGTTACAGGCAGTTGTGACTTGCCATGCTGGTGTTGGATATTGAAACCATGTTCTCTATAAGAGCCTTAAGCATTCTTAAGCACTGAGTCATTTCTCCTGCCCAGTATGCTACTTTTTAAGACTCAAAACTGAAAGGGTCTCATCATTTACAATCATTTTCAAAATTCAGGAATAGTCTCAACATAATTATAAGAGACTAAAGGAGAATTTAACGTCCTGGTTCACTCTTTCCTGAAAAGCAGGCACATCTTATTTGTGTGATGAGGATAGAGTTCTTCAAAGAAACTCCCTGTCAAAATACTTTTCTTAAGTATTACAGAAATTACACATCAAAATAAATATTAAAATTAGCATTTAACAACCCATACTTCATGTTAAGGTCTATGAAATTATTTAGCATTGATTAAAACTGATCATTACACAAATCCGGTATGCAACATTAAAAGAACTGTTCATTAAGAATAGGCCCTAAACCTGATATTCACAGACTGTGTCCATCTTCTTATGGCCAAAATAAATAGTTTGTTTATATGGTCACAAATTCACATTGTACCTTCATAGGGTACTTAATATATAGGTATCTAAATCATTCTTTCTTATATGAATTTACTGTATTAACCAAATAGTAAATTTATTATTTATCAAAATATTTTTTATATATAAGAAAGGCTTAGAAATACCCTTAATCAGTTTTAATCAGCAAATATTGTTAGTGTATACTAGATGAACAATACAGGAAGAAGTTGCATGAAATAAAGTTGTCATGACTCCTAGTTAAATTTTGCATGCACAGTCTTAAACCCTGCACCATCTTTTAAGCATCAAACAGAATTTTTAATCATATCTTAGTAGCTACTTTGCAGAAAGATTTTGTAGTGCATTTATCATCAGGTTAATAATTTAAAAGTATAAATAATCAAAATCTCTCATCTTCTCAAATGATCTATGGCTGGAAATTTTTCTAGTGCGCCTATATTTTTAACTAAAATTGTGTTTTTATTGTCTTGGCATGAACTAAGAAACTGTCAAAAAATCATCAGTTTTTACAGTACTTAATACTAGAAGACAAAAGGTTGACTTGTAGGTACAACACACTCTGCTCTGGCTACTGTGCATGATATAACCACAAGATATGTAAACCTACAATTCAAGATAGAACTCCTTACCCTGACTGTTCTGGAATGCACAAAGCATTTGTGACTCCTAAGAAGATAATTACAGAAACACCCTTTGATCTCTTGACTAAGTCTTAAGTATACTGTGCTGATGGTGGTGGTGCAGTCAGCAAGAGGCTCAGACTGCATCATGCACGATGCTGTAACTTTTGCATCTGCTTTGGCACTATTTCATAGAAATCACATACTAAATCAACAAAACTAAAATTAATAAGTATTCACTGAGCACAAAGAAATCTAAGTGATATGCTAACTACCAGGAGTTAAATAAGAGAAAATTCTTTGTTCAAATTTCAGTTGTAACTTTGAACATCTCTTGACTCTGTATGTAACATGTCAGATTTAGACTTTACAATAATCCAAATCAAATGATAAGCGGTGATGAAATCTAGAGTTTTGTCTCCTTCTTGGAGGTGGCTGACAGAGGAATGTATTTCAGAATTCTTTTTGCCTATTCTTTGGAATCTTTAACATGCTTCATTTCTGAGAAACTATTCCTCCAGCAAATTCGAACATATCATTGATGTTACTTCATTTTGTATTTTACTATGGAAATTATCACGTTTAATTTGCATCTTGAAAGCATAAAGCCCACATATAGGCTTCAAAATATGTAATATTAAAAGTTGCTTTATATCAAACACATTAACAGTACAATTTAGAATCACATAAAAAGCCTTCTAATTATATGCACATATATAATTACATATGCACACATTTCATGATGCCTTTATTAAAGATAATACTAAAGTAATTTAAAGAACATTTTTAGTATTAGAGGCACAAGACATTTTTCCAAAATAAAGAATCATAGGAATTACTTATTATGCATGTGTTTGATTAAAAATAAATAAGAAGAGGTATTCATTAAAGAATGATTACTATAGGGAGAAAGATATAAAAAATTACTTGAAAATGATAAAAGGATATTTTCTTTGGCCACAGTAGTCTTGATAGTCTTTCATCCTCAATGTAAGAGAATAATAGAAAATTGCATGAAGATATTCTTATTCAGCTTTTAGCTATTGGTCCTTTGATCTTTGGAGTGTGTATTAAATTTTCTAATTTAAAACATGCTAAATAATTTATAGAAAATAGCAAAGGCTGTACACACCAAATATTACTTCTGAAAACTGATTGTATTTCAAAAGATGCTTTTCCATTCAAAGCAAGTGTGTCCACTTAAAAATATGTATTTAATTGAATTTTTAATTTAATCAACTCAAAGCTATGAATTTAGCAATGCTCATGAAAGAAAGAGATTAAAGATGAATAGGGAGAGGAGGTTCCCATCCTGCCTTGCCGGTACCTTTCAGATTTCACCTGAAGGGGCCACCCACTAGTTTTCTGAACAATGCTTTCCACATGGTTATTAAATCCCATGGACAACAAAATAATAGGCCAGTGGATTTCACTTAGGACTTTCTTCAGCTCATTAAGTCTTGGGGTTTTCATATGGAAAGTCAAACATGCTGTATTTTTCTTACAATAGGGCAGTAGGTATATTGAGTTTGATTAAAAAACACTACTACATGTATCAAGTTGTAATTTTGACTTTAAAAACATTTTTCATAAAGGAAAGAACCAAAAATATTGTCTAAATGCTGGAAAGTCATAATGTAAAAGTTCAGGAACAGAAAATAAATACAGGCATGCACACATAGTTAAGTATTCAAAGGTAAGTGTTAGCTACATAGACATAAACTGTAGGTTCACCATGGGGAAAACATTAATTAAATGAAGAGTCATAAAATTATTCATGAGTCTGTTTGAGTTGCATGATGTAATATTGTCTTCCATCTTAAAAGCCATTGATTAACTTCTGAAGGGAATTACATAAACTTTCATAACTTCTTTTAATAATCAACTTTTGCAAGGTAGGTTTTGGCAAGGAATGATGTAGGAAATACCTTCTCTTTAGATAAGAAACAAATACTGCATTGCAACCGGTTTGACCATTTTACCATGTTGGCATTTAAATGCAGAATTCATTATTCTGACACCATCCAGAGAGAGAGAGAGAGAAGAAAGAAGTATAAATTGTGAGACACATACTAGCATTGAGCCCTTCGATTGCAAAATCAATGAGATTCTAATGAAACCACTCCACATCAGCCAGGTAAAAAGTCCAGCTGCCAAAGAGACAAAGTGTCAGAAACTATCAGTGAAGAACAAGCAATCAATGAAATGTGAGTGAGAAAACAAGCTTTTCTCTCTATCTTCAACTACGCAAACAGCAGCAATTTCAAAACCTCCAGAAGGGCAACTCTACTGATAATGACACAGGAGCAGAGCTGATTGCTCCCCCTGGTCATGCAGAAAGCTTCAAAGTTGCTTGATTATGGATAATCACTCCATTCATGAGGTAATGTTGACTCCTTTAGATTTGTATTTAACCTTATCTTAGAAAATGTATAGTTATCAAATAATATAATCACACACACACACTTCAAACACTAAATTCTTTTGTTGCAATTGGATGAAATAACTACATTATCAACAACTATTTCAAAGTTACTACCACAAACTTTGGTGATTGATAAAGATTAGTCATTGTAAGTATGCAGTGTGTTGAATACCAAAGATTAGGTTTATCAGTTCAGATAGACTGTGGTCTCATACAGGTGAAAAAGGAGTCAGGAACAGGATATGTTGGTATTCATGATATTTAACAGCTTTTGATTATTCAAAAGTCAGAGAAATCAACCAACATATCAAAAAAATTAAATGTGAAAAAGGTTAATAACTTAAAATGGCTGAAATGTGTAAATAAAGAAGTGTATATTTGGGGCTTAGGTGTCTCATTTTAAAGATGAGGTGACCCAAGCCTTAAGTAATGTATGGTTTTTGCTTGAGTGATACAGCCAAGGTGAGGATCATGTTCTCGGAGTCTAGATTTCTGTGCTTTATTTCTTGTCAGTCTCTTTGGGGACTGATTATCACCCTGACATCCATTGTTGTTATTTAGTAGAAGAGAAGAGAACTATGACATGCTCAGAACAGCTTCACAAAGTTCCTCGCAGCTCATTCTACATTCTACTAGTGGCCTAGAAATGCTAACTATTTGCTAGGCAAACAGTATGTACCAGCCCAGCTCTGTTTCCTACTACCTATTTTTCAAAGTAGTTTATAATGATACTCTTTGGGGATGTATTTTCTGTATTTTCCAAAAGCAATGAAGCAAAAAGTTTAGTAAGTTTATTGCCTAACAATTGTTTGGAGTTCACTGCAATGGGTTAAGTCTTCCACAGTATCTGTTACAGTGGGACAGAGAGACTAGACTTG